>NC_133024.1:66489117-66795588 GCF_048771995.1 Taeniopygia guttata
ATCCAACTTTTTTTCCGTTACGTGACTCTCCTGTGTTTGGTGCCAGCCACGTGAAATACACCTTCACTGGATCGATATTCCAGTGCTTGTGAAACGATACTGGAATTTGGTGAGAAAGGTAGTCTTTTGGGTAGTCCATTGGCCTTGCCTAAGATGGAAGAACAGAGCAAAAGCACCGGTATTAATGATCAGTAATAATTTTAAGAAGATATCACTGCTCAATGGCCCCTGTGACACAACAACACGGCACTGACAAAATATGCAAGATGGTAACAAAGGGGTTTTGACATCATTCTATTAAATCAATTGACCAAGCATTAGATTAAATCTTTAACTCACACTGCAGTCATCATGCTTGGAATGATGTACACTGATACCAAATATGCCCTATTTCTCAGGTGAAATGACCACCATCTCAGAAGTCAAGCAATAAACAGTGTAGTTGGTATGAAATCTTTCAAAATATGTAGGTTTGGCTCAATAATGGCAAAATTATTTTAAACTATATTATCTTCCTCCTCTGATGAGAGTTGTCAGCACAGCCACTGTGATAGCAGGATTCTAATAAGGCCATAAGAAGCCAGAAAATATAGAGTTTATGACAGGTAAAGGTTCCAAACATGAGATGCATTGTGGTGCCAGAAAACTGTGTTGTTATTCTTTATCAACCTGTATCAAACCAGACAGAATTACAACACAGCTACAATATGCAGCTGCTGTCCTAATGCTCCACATGTATTTCATTTTCTCTGCCAGTTGAATGATACTAAGTGCACCATTACATTAAAAATTCCCACCTGTAGTAGTCCCTAGTAAAACAATTACATTTTGCTATTAGAGTTTTTGTAAGAAAAGGTATGGAAGGCAAACATTTGTGGTTTACATCTAGGGAAAAAAAAAAAGCCCAGACAAGAAAACCTAATGACTTGGATAACAAATAATTGATTTGATGCCTAAGCTGGTAACTGATTCAATACTGCATGCTTCACCTACTTATGGTGGTATTTATGAATTCTCCATGCAGTTTTGTATACATTACAGTCATAAAATTAGGCAAGAGAATTTGACATTATGAAAGCTGAGTATGTGTGGTTGGTTGTTTTGGCTGTTTTATTCTGATACTTAAAACACAGAGTGCTTATTTTTAGAAATTCCACTGGAGAAAGCAAGAGGGAATCTGTATCCCTCATGGCTTTTGAAAAACACTTTGAAGAACATTTAGGTTTCAAGAACATAATTAATTTATTTTGGATAGAGACAGTTTTTACACATCTGAGACCAAAGATTTTTGCTGTTTGAAAATGAATCATCTTTTTATTAAGCTATAGACAAAATTCTGGTGTTTTGACAATTCCAAAATAATAGTCTAATAACCGTAATTTTTTTGCTAAAATTTGTATTTGGTGTTCTAGAAAAGCCAAATATATTGCTTTAGCCCAGATTTTTTTATTTAAGACCATAATTCTGGCTGCTACTCAACATGGGAAGGTTCCTGTTCCCATTAAGCGTCTGATCATGTTAAAAAGCCTCTGGAACAGGTTACAGAATATGCATGTATCTACCTCAGCAAGTAAGCAGAAGAAAACCAATAAGAGTGAGCAAATACATCAAAGACACTCCAAGAATGAAGATATCTTTGCTTCTGTTTCATCATCTATATTCTCAGTACAATTTTACAGTCACATACTTCAAGGAACATCACAAATCATAATATTTCTGTCAAGTCCTTAAAAAGATCTTTTCTGGTTGACAGAAAATCCAAAATTGGTTTTCTCATTTTTAAAATATTTTTTGCACTATAGTGGATTTAGTAGATTAAGAAAATTAAATTTTTATTCAGTGGTTTTCGCTCACAGGTTAATTTTTTTCAAGGGATGCTAAATTAGAATTTGTTACAAGCAGCAGTAAAGAACTAGAAGCCAAGTGCAATTTTCCATGTAGAAAATCAAACTGCTAGGATTTCACTTTCAAAGTGATTCAGTATCAAATGCACACTATTAAGAATTACAAGGAGGTCCTGTTTTTTGAGTATGAATCATTCTTATAATTTTGGCAAATGAGTTCTGTCCTGACTCTCCTTTAATTAGGCTGGTTTGTTGTTTTGCTTTTTTCTAACACATGTGCAAGCAAAATTATTCAGTAACTGTTGATTTTATGAGCATAACTTGTTTTCTTTCTATATTGAAAGGAATAAGGAATGATAAACAAAACAAGAGAGAACAAGAGAGTAAACAGATAATTTTTTTATATGGACAAGGAATTAAAATATTGAATAGTACATCCTCAGTTTTCCCATATCTCTAAACAGTAAATGTAATCAGAAATGGAATCTTAACATAGGAAAAGCTGATAATTTAAATAAGAAACTCCCTCCATTGACAGCTGCTTTGAACTACAGGGTAATTTACTAATTCTCAAGTAGCTTACTATCTTATTCTCAGCTCACATCAGTTATGCAGGGCTTCCCAGTTTTTCAACTAGATTGACACCTGAAAAAATCAAATGCTACACTGATTTAAATGTTAACTTTTGAAATAGTTGTGCACTGTTTGGGGAAAAAAAAAACCTCTAGTGCTTCTTGTTCATACCATGGAAGGATTTGGTTTGCTTGCTTACGAGGAAGAAAATGTCTATAGGCCTCAATGCATCATGCTTTCCACTGTGACACTACAGTTAGCTTGGTAAATACTGTGGAAGACAAACAAGATTCAAATCTACTCCAGCCCCTTTCTCCCAAACTCACATGAATATTATGTTGTAAGCTCTCTTTCCCATGTGCTAGCATAGAGCAAATTATCATAATTATATAATGCTTCAGAACCCACCATAAGAGCAATAATTTCATATCTTCACTAATGAGGTATTTCACAATAGCAAACACTGAATCAACAGAAAAAGCAGGTAAGTAGAGCAGGCAGATTTACTAAGAAATTTTACACTCAGTTCTCCATTTCCTGAAGAAAAAAGTATTGTGCTGTAGGCTTTTTCCCTTACAGGACATATGACAACTATTCAAAGCATGTGGCTCCTGATGCTATTTCTTCTTCAAAATCCTCACCTCTGACTGCATTTCTAATGAAATGTAGCTATAGGTTAGCTAAAGTACCACATAAACTAGCAAAGCATTGTAGCAATCCATAGTATGAGAACATTCTTATTTGATCAGTCTTGTTCTGCTGAGAATCAAGGTGAAGTAGCAGCAGCAGCATCTTGGTTAGTTTATTACTAGAGATGGAATTTGGATATTTATGACTGTTTTATGTGTACATTAAAAAGTGAAATACATTTTTAACACTCAAAAATAGCTCTCTGACCTGATGAAAGAGTGGACTGTGTGTTATAGGGATTCCTAAGCCACTGAAACACATCCCAAGGACCATATCATCGGGTGCATCCATGCTGTAACACCGGCATTTGCTAGCAAGTAGTTTCTGAACAGCTGTTCTGCTGAAAACCATCCTGAATTTAAGAAAAGCACATGAAAGATATAAAAACTTCTAAAGACACCAAATATCTGTAATTAATAAATACTGCTAAATTATTTAAAACTACAAGACTGCAAATGTAGCCCTCTGATACAACACATTTGAAATTCAAAATGTAAGGGGTCAGAACTGACAAATAGTGCAGGAAGCATTTTCTCAAAGGTCATTACTTTTTATACTGAAAACTAATTACACCAGTAATACCCATTGTTGTTATTCCAACAATAAGTTAGCTACCAACCATTTTTACTGCAGCTTATAATTCCTCCTAAAATTGGCCTGGACTCAAAAGGGTGTTCTCAATCTTACTCAAATGTAAGGGAGAAGAGCTGGGGACTTGAGACCAGCACATGTCACTTACACAGAAGGTGTGAGGTAAATTGCACACATTTGGGGAAAACATCACTGTTTCTGTTGAACCTGTGTCGTAATTTAAAACATTTGCATCAAAACAGGAACTAACATAGATCTCAGCAGGAACTTAAATAAATTACCCTCCTCCACCAGTGATATAACTGTATCCTCCTGTTCCCAAGCCGTAGCCGTAACGCTCTCCAAGGAATACTGGTTCATTTGGGTCATAGCAGCTGAGCAATTTTCGGAGCCTGAATATACTATAATATGAAAAACCATTAAAAAAAAATCTTGTAAACATTCATTTTGGAACATTGTTACCCTCAACAGCGTTCTATTATATAGCTCAAAGATGGCAGGAGAAATTCAGAATTTCTACCCAAAAAAACTCCCCCAGAGATACAAACTGCTAAAGAGAAATTTACGATGGATAATTTGCTTTGAGATATGACTGCATAATTTGGTCAAATGAAGAACAAACTAGCTTGAATTATTTTTTAAGTAGGCAATTTGTCAGTGAAACTGCATCTCATCTCGAAAAAAACATGAATGATACTTTCCAAGCAATGATAAGATCTTTGCAAATTATCTGTGAACATTTACAAATTGAAAACTGAAAAGGTAGATTTAGTTATATGAATGTTGCATTATCCACAGTTACATCCTCTCACTATTTCTTCTTCTGTCACATGATTTAATGTCAAGTCTTAAAACACTGCTCATCACCATGTGATCCGGCATGTCCGGCACTGTGCCTTTTTTGGCTTATACTGCAGCGTCAGACTTTGCAAGAATGGGATCCAATTGTCCAACAAATGCAAGTTCCAGAACACCACTCTGGGCAGCTCAGACAACTGACCTGGGCTTATGGAGCCTTTCTTCTGACACATTTGTCTGAGGAACAAATGTGTCTCAGGTCATTAGCAAATTACTAAATCCTATCAGCTCAAGCATACCTACACTGAGGAAACACAAAATGTGGTGTATTCAGAGTGTGATTACACGATAGCACAGTTTTAATGAAGTTACAATATTGTCTTTAATCTCTGTCAAAAGAATACTGATGGGAAGTGAATTTTTTTCTTCAAGTAATATAAAGCCACATGACTAATAAAATAGCTGTATCTCTTAAATAAAGCAGGATGGGTGAATATTGCTAAATCTCTTATTAACAAAGATGGTAGCTCCTAAAGGAATGCAATATATACCTTATCAGTGTGTCATCATCCACTACAACCAACCAAGGGGTTCTGGGAGAAGTATGATTCAAAAACCTTTCCAAAATGGCAAAAGTTTTCCCACAGTGACCTAAAAAGAAGATAAATTGACAGAATATATATTTAAATAAAACAGGAATTAAATTAAAAACAAGCTTTATTCCAGTTATCTGTCAAGCTACTGAACAATACTGGACTAACTGTTACTCTTTAAGAGCTGTAAGAATGAGGAGACTATGATAGAAGCAGATGTTCCACAAAATATTCCAAGACACTGCCATATCATTTCAAGACACATCAGCCAGATGCATCTTGAAATATTGCTTTTATATAAATATGTAAATATATTTTAATGCACTGTACTCCTCACTGGCAACTCAGGTCCTGATCACTGCCTCCAAGTAAAGGTCTGGACATTTATCACAAGATTATAAGGAAGTTCAAGAGGTAAGACATCCTTTGCTAAAAGTGCAGAAGTGAAACACCCTTGTTCAGAATAAGCATGACCTAAGAAACAAAAAGTTTCAAACTTCTACTGAGTCTTCTTTAGATCTTGGACAAACTTCATTTCAGTCAGTCTTTATTCATCACAGTTGATTGTCTAAAGTACTTATTGCTATCAATATTACATTTTGTGAACAATCACTCAAAATAACAATATTATATTTGAAGCCACTTTCAGTTAAAATATTCTTTGAGAAAACAGTAATTCTATGCTAAAGACATGAAGGAAGTCCTTGCTCTGGTGATTTTGTGAGACTGTGAACTTAATGCAGACTGATATCTGAAAATTTACGAAATTAAACCCTAGATTTCTATATTATACTCTATCACAAAACATGGAAGCTTCCTGGCATGACTGCAACTACTGGGCATGACTGCTACCAATGATCCACGTGTGCCCAGCAGGTTTGCTGCCCCCTGAAAACACTCACTGCTTGCTCATGAACCGCTCCACCTGTGCACACAGAAATCCCTGCCTATGCTCTCTCTGCCTCTAACAGACAAAACCAAGGGGCAGAAATAACCCAGAGGTCAGAACAACTGACCTAGTGGGCTAAATAAGGCCAACAGGCCTTAATTCAGAAGGTAATATGTATAAAATATCACCCTAAGACCAATATAGCAAATGAAAGAAAAACATCAAAATTAATAAACTCAAGGAAGTCATCATATCCATAGCTTTTTTATAATCACAAAGTAAATTGATTTAAATGCCTGTTTGCTATAAAAAGATGTTTCAATACTAACATTCAGGTTTTGTGCTTAAATCAAGATATACAAGGCACATAGATATAATATCGGAATACCATATGGCAAGAAGTTTATGCTTAGTAACCACTTGGCACTGCCTGAGGTCTTTTGAAAAAAAATTATGACTTCTTCACTGTTAATGAGCCTACTGAAAATCATAAATAACTGCAGAGTTATTACTCCTACTCCAAGTAAAAAAACCAATTTTTTTTCCTCTTGGTGTATATCAGCATACCATGCTTTCATAATCTTAGTATTTAGGTTTCTGCTTAAAAGAACACATTATCTACACAGGGGGACTCTGGATGTACTCTCCATCCATTTCCTGTGTGAAGAGCATTCTTTTAGTTTAGGCTGCACATATGTGATAGAGAAAAACAACTTCTACATGACGTGCTTGACATGAAAGACACATCATCCATAAAGCTTCACTTTTTCAGTGACTTGTGCAAAACTGACAAAAAGCTCACCTCTCTCAGTGTTAGGTACGCCTAAGTCTATAGTAGGAATGGAGATGTCTGCATAATCACTGTAGTATTCAATAAGGGCAGCTTCTCTTTCCCAAGTCTGCTTCACAACAGGTACTGCAAAACAATGATTGACATTCAAACAAAAGGAACTTGATTAAAATAGATACTTGATCCAAATATTCATGTTAACTGCATTTTGTTGGCCACATTTCTTCACATGCAATAAAAATGCTGCTTCAAATACAGCATCACGATTCCAAATGTTCATTCTATTTTCTTTCCTATAATATTTAGAGAAAAAATTTTTACAATTTTATGAAAGCCAGTCAGGACAGTTTTATTTAAATGATATGAAAATATTCCATTAAAATATAAATATATTTTCATGATACTATTATTCATAATAATAATTGAAAAATGTGATACTTGTATTTTTCCAACCAAAGCATTACAAAATAATGGAATTCTACTTTTACGCTTGCTATTGTACAATTCATAGCACACATCAACATGAACACTAGCAGAGATTAGTCCTTCTTCCAGTATTGAAATGGTACATTTTAATCCAGCTGTACAGTCTAACATTCTGAATCAGAAACAGACCAAATGTACCTTCTGAAATACTATACTGGCATTATACACATACTATCTGACAGCAACATCATATTAATGCTCCAAAGCCCCTGTCTCTGGAGACACACTCACAGGACATTTTATAACCATTCCTGTTATACACATACAAATATTTATTATTTCATTTATAAATAAGAAATATTTGTGTAGCATAGTTTATAAATATGCAATCAATTTTAATCCCGTGGAGACTCTATTCAAAGGAGGATTGCTTAATGCTAATCTAAAAAGAAAACCCTTTTCTTACTGGACTGTCACTTCACATCAGCATTTAAAATTGATCACACAAAATTCTAGTAATGATGCCATGAGTGTTTACATTACATCAAGAAGTGAATAAATTATGCGTAACACAAAAAAAAAATCCAACCATCTGCAGGGTGTTCAGATGAAAATCATCAGATTGAAATCATGATCTCTCTTCCATCTTAAAAATGAGGATGTCAGGCCTGAGATGAGCAAGTACTCTGCATTCTGCTGTTAGCGCTTCTCTGCTTTATGCTCTGACACCATCCACGAGGTTTCACCAGTAGCAGGGAGTGCTTTAAATGGAGGAAGTATTTCCATAAATTCCCTGTGCTGCTATACAACCCTAATGCTTGTGAACAATATTTATTTATTAAATAAATGAGAGGAAGTGAAACGGTTTCTACGGAGACATGAGACTGCGCAGAAAGAATAACTACAGGGCTGAAGTAGGTTATCAATGGCATGGATACTTTAGTCCCTTGCTAGAATCATCCATCACCTAATTTGATGTTTGTTGCCTACTTAGTTGCTCACTTCCCTCTACTTTGAACACACAGAATTTATTACTCTTGACTGATCAACAGTCAGTTTGAAAACAGTTCCCTTTTAGCTCATTTTAGTGTTAAGACAGTAATAAGAACTCAATGCACTAATGGAAAGGCTTTAATATTTTGAAAAGAAAAAAATCACTTTTGTAGCATTTTGCAATGGTCCATACTACTTTTAAAATTTCTTAAAGGAATGTAAAAGTGTTCTCATTTTTTCACAAAAAATCCAAAAGGAATTATGTACAAAAATTATAGACAGGAAATTATTTTCTTATTCTGTTGAAATGTTTTACTTAAAAATGTTTCTCAGCAGAACAAAACCAGAAAGGTTTCAGAGAACAAGGCTTCAGAACAGAAGAATCAGATACACAAGAGCATCCGAACGTCCCCTGGAGAAGAGCTTCATCTGTGTAGGTTGTTTTCTCTTTCTCCAGACAAGGACCTAAAACTCAGCAGGGTCCTTTAACACACAGAAATATCTGTAATTACAGACTGAGCCTCTCAATTCCCTTACTGGAGCCCCCGCTTCTTTCTATAAATGAAGCAAGGACTTCAGTCTCATCTCAGTTAAGAGCTCTTAGGCTGTTGGCTAAAGTGTCCTTCTCTTTCCCTTGTTTGTCTTGATGGAAGTGTCACCATGCAAACTAATGTCAATTGTAAATTGAATCCCACATTACTTTGTAATCTCTGGCAAATTGTATCTCCTAAAGAAAACTACTTGAAATTTTGGACTAGATGACGATGCAAATATTTATCAATATGTATTAATACTTCTGATCATACCAAAGTATTAATACCACTAGAGATATTTAAAGGTCATCTCTAAGCTCTTAATGACATTTTATTTCTGCTATTTCTAGAACCCTGATGCATGCATGCAGTCTTGAAAATTTCTTTTACAACTACAGATGGTATGCATAAGAAGGAGAGTTGTATCTAAAGTAAATTCTGAGGTAAAATTTAGCTGCTTTTAAAAGCAAGTCAATTTCCAAGCCTTAATGCTACATTAATGTAGTTTTTGGCATACAATAAAGAATGACTTACCAGGTAAAAAGAGCTCTCTGAAGCTGACATCCATTAATCTTTCAAAATCTGGAGTAAGATTATCCTCTATTGCATAATACTGGAAGCTGTGAGGAAAGTTCAAGAATTTTCCTCAGTCTTCAACAGGTGTTTCTTGAAGGATGTTGATAGTATCTTTTTGAGGCCTCTGACATTCTAGGTTTTTTTTTTCTTTTTCTTCTTTTTTAAATTTTGATATTAAAAAATTAACATGGATCCAGGAAGGAGAACTCTTCAGTGAACTCCAGTTACAGGACAGTCAATTTTGTTTTGTCAAAAGCTACAAAACCTAACAATTATGTGACTAAAACACTACAAATGTGCTTTCATCAGGTGCAGTAGCATTAAGAAAATAATTCCATAAATCTTATTATGAAAACATCCTGCCTGTTTTTAACTAGACTTAGTTAAGAAAAGAGCTTTTACTTTCATCCTGCCCTCTGACAATAGGTGTGGCAAAACACTCTCAAAATTTGGTACAACTACTAACCAATTACTTGATTTTCAACTTTTTTGCCCAACTATAATCCCTTTAAAATATGTTTATAAACAAACTAAGCCTAACAGAGAGAATATATGCACCTGGAGTATTAAAGAGCAAGAAAAAAATCAAGCAAATTCCTGGAAACAAATCTCTTCCTTATTAACAAAATGTCTAAAAGCAAACAAGAAGAGACTGTTAGGTGGCATCAAGTAGGTGGGGTGTCTTTTGTTCAGTAGGTGGATTTGAAATGTTTCCTTCCAGGCTTTGTTGAGACTTGATCTCCCTCAACTTAGCTGAGCATTACTATGTGTTAGCAGAAGCCGAGAGTCTCTGTGTCTATTTTCTGTGCCTCTGAGGAGGAAGTTAATGTAGTTAACACAATGTAGTTAACTGCGTGTATCTTGTTGGGCTGTGCTAGGGTTTTTTTGTTTGTTGTTTTTAGCATGATGACTATTGCTGCTTATGTAACTACAATTTTCAGATGAAGGTCCAGATGAAACATGCTATAGTGTTTCATGTGCTCTTGATCAGGGGCAGTGGTTGGACAAAGTACTACATACGACCAGATTTCTGGAAGGGACAGATTTTCCCATCCCAAGCATTATAAAACACATGTGCAGATGGAACAGCTAGAAGCAACACGACAGCATAAGCTGCTCAATCTTTTACTGGAGAGGAGGAGGGCAGGGCAAAGGAAGGAGGAGATGAGCAACCCTTCAGTTTGTTCAAATTTGTAAGGTAGCCACCAAAGAGCTGCACAAGTGGCACTGCTAGCACAAAGAAAAAAAGCGAAGCAATTATCTGGGGAAACTCACTGAAGAATATTAATAGCTGCTTAATAAATATTGCAAAAGTTCCAATTTACAACAATATAAGCTAATCCTATGCATGTTTTAATTTAGGTATTCAATTCCAAGATTTTTGCCAACAGCAACTAATGATGAAATAATTTTTAATCTTAAACATTTAACAGCACTCATAAGGACTCTGAACAGCAAAAAGATTCCACCTGAAGGATAAGCTGTTTATAATTCCAAAACCTTCCTGTTTGAGTCGATTTTGCAAACATTTAGTCCCAAGAGCAACAGAGACAGCATATATCAGCTTGCTTTTAAAATATTCATTTTATGAACTATATTGCATAGAACTACTACCTTGACCAGCCAACAACTTACTTCTGTCACCATGAAATTTTCGACATGTTTTTACAGCAACAAAAACATCTTCCTTATTCACTGGCTCTCCCTATATGAACAAAACAAAAATTAATCTCTTAAGTACAGGCTGTGCCTGTAGTATTTTATAGGATATGTATGTCCACACATATAATAAAACAGGAACTATCTTTCTATTGTATGATGTATCAATCAGAATAGTGTTCTCATGATAGATCAGAAAGTAAATTTTTATCTCTCGAAAAGAAAGGCATTGGTAATTTAAAATTCCTGAAATATTATTGGATTTTTTTTTTCCATTGATGTAGTACTCTAACAAAAAATGACACACCTATCACTAGGAAAAGATTGTGAGCAGAAAAACTTGTTGAACTAAGAACGATTCATCCGAAAAAGAATGTTTTCTTAATTTCTTTCAAATCGGTCACTATGAGAACACAAATTGAATCACACTTGGAAAAACCATCTTAAATGATACACACTAGAAATCTTTGCGTTTTTTTAAAGGTAATAAACCATTTGACCACTTTGATTTGTTATCCTTTTTGGCACCTAGGTTTTTACTCTCCTGGAAGCATAGAACATTTTTTGGCCTCTAGCTACACTTCATTCCTAATATAATAAATGTGTTTTCCTAGAGGTGGAAGAGACGGGTTGTACTTTAAGGCACCAATTACTCCATTACATTTTATCTTTAGCCTCAATGAGTTTTAGTGTCTCATTTGTAGAGAAGAGAAAAAGATCATCTATACTTCAGTATCTCACTGTGTAAAAAGTGCAAGGATAAATAATTATAGATCATGCGCCAACCAAACATTTTGGTAAAAAGACTCATTAAAGCATACACAATGTTAGTTGCCAGGAAATATTCTGTGCCACAGAAGCCTGAAAGCATATCTAAAACACATCCTAGATAAATGCCAGAACAAACTATTTTGTTAGGGTATTTATTAGCTTACTTAAAAATATTTTCTCAAGTTTTGAGATTTTTGAAGGCAACTATTATATGTTTTAGTAGGAGTCTTACTAAGCAAATAGTATTTAAAATATCGTACTTACACAAAGTGGCAGAAAGTTACTGAATGTTGTTGCACAGTGATCAGCCTTAAATGAATTCACATCATCTGTGCAGAACTCGGGCACTGGAGTAAGATGTGGTCCTTCCCCTTTGTGCCAAATGTACAGGGCAATCTATCAAAATTGGAAACATTCATATCAGTAATTAAACTAGATAAAAATTTTCAGGGCACACAAAGAAATCATATTAACATGAAAAGTGAATGATATGGGATAGTGTAGCAGATTTGTCCCTGCGTTGATTAATTAACCCCTCCACATTCTGCTGGTGGCATCATGCTCAGATACAAGTGTTGGTTGCTGGCTCTTCCTGTCACTCCCTGCAAGTGGAAGGATAGAGAACAGTACTTGTGCTCCTGGGTCCTTTATCCAAGTGACCCTGTATTAGTTCAGGATTCAGCTATTTAGAATTAATCACATGAACCAACAAAGAAGCAATGTTCCTAGAAAACAGAGTATTTGACAATTGAATCTTATGATTAATTATTTATGAAAATCCACAATGTGCTACAATTTCCCACTGACAAATGAAATTTCAATAGAAAGCCTGAGAATGGTGTGAAGTTATTTTATTTCAGAAGTGAGGCAGAGTGCCATTTTGGGTTGTAGCACAGGATGACATGAAGTTACTAAAACAATGGAAACACAATAAAAAGATTAAAATAGTCTTAGTCCTAGTTCAGACCCAACGTTGTACAAAAAATTCTGTTATTCAATTCCAGCTTTGAATAGGCATCAGGGAATATGGTACAATTACAAAAAGGCTACTTGACAACCTACAAATGAGCAGCAGCATGACAAAAACACTTTACCATATACAAAAGTGATATAAATATTATGGATATAAGAAATAGGGACTTTGAAAGCAATAAGGTAACACAAACAAAAAAGAAAAAATAAAAAGTATGTAGAGCACAATAAAAACCCAAAGACTGGAGGCATATGCTATTAGGAGTCCATCAAACTAAAATATTTCTTATAAACTTAAACACTATACCCAATCCTAAAAAACAGATTCTTTGATTTTTTTTGTCACTCTTGATTCACACAAGAAGAGTGTAGACAAAAAATGATTTAAGACAGAGAAGATGGTGATTTATTAAATAAAAGAGGGAGTGAGACTGTCTCTAGGGAGACATGAGAATGTGCAGAAAGAATAACTACAGGGCTGAAGTATGTTATTGCTGGCAATAAATTTGAAATAAAACATATGCAAAGACCTGCTAACAGAATAAGAAGTGGATGGAAGTAATTTTGTTGGTCAAGTGATCAACTGGTTTTTACTAAGCAATCTGTGGCACATAAAGAAGTGCCTCTTAATAATCTTTTATGACAACATGTTTAGATACCTTTTTAGTGCTGAGGTAGACTGCAATACTGGGAATATATGAATGATTTTGTCTTAAAAATAAAGTTAAAATAACATGACATTGTGAAACCCAAGGTCTTGAATTAAAAAAAAATTAAGAAGAGGAAAAAAAAAACAGCTTCTGGTCTTGTTTCTCACAGCAAAATGAAAGCTGAGAGGGATTCAATAGTTTTTGAGAAATGCATCAATCAGTGAGGGGAAACTATATAAAAGAATGTTTTTGAATAAAACCAAATGTATTTAAATATAAATAAACATATGTATATACTATATATATAATTTATATTTATATATTTTATATATTAGCATATAACTATACATATCTATATTCTATAAATACACCATAGATTTATGTTGCAATAATTAAAAATACTTCATTTCAAGCCAAAATCTTAATCCTATTCTTCCTTCCTTCTTCACATTCCTTATCCTAATCTTCATCATATTCTTATTTCAGGCCAGAAGCTTATTCCAGATTCATCCCCCTCTTCAACCCCTGGTTCAGAAGTTCACTCTGGTGACAGTACAAAACCCTGGACAGAACATTATAAATGCAGAAAAAATAAACCCCCCACCCCAAAAAAAAAACTAGCACAGATACTCTTTCAGAGCGTCCTTATCAGCTCCTTTCAGTCCCTCACTGTCCTTTTCAGTTCGCTCACTGTCTGAAATACCTTCTGACAACCTTTTGAAAGTTTTGCATACCAGAGACAAAAAAGTCTTTCCAGACTTCCAAGCTGCAAGTTGTAACATTGCTTGTTCACACAAAGGTAGATTCATCTGAGTATTTAATGCAAACCCCATCGTATTTATCTGTGAGAGGCTGATTCAGAAAGTGAGGCTAGCTAGAACTGAGATACTACTCACCTCCTATGGTTCATGAATTGGAAGCCTCCCTCCTTCCTTACAGAGCAATCCTTAGAAGACACCTTAATGTATACAACCGTGTATGCATGCTTATATGACTGCAAGCTTATTAATGAATTTTTAGTTCTAAAGTATTACAATACTCTAAAGGAAAAAATCTAACATGCCATTGCAGTCAAACTTTTTAGCAATGTTTAAGAATAATATCTTATTTCCATTATGATTTAACACTATTCAAATATATAACTTTGAGACAATTTTTTCTTTCATCACTCCTTACCTCATGCTTTAAATCTATTGTAAAGTCTGATTTGAGTGGTTCAATCTTCAACTTCTTTGCAAGCCTATGTAATTAGAGATGAAGAAATTTAATCAAGCATATTAAAAAAACCCAATCACTTCTGCATGCAAGAAAGTTTAGCTGGTACTACTGACCATCTTATAAGGGGAAAAATAATAATACAACACATTTCTGTATTTATTGCCTCAAGAAGCAACTTATACTTATCGTATAAATTTTTTAAAAAACATCTGACAATGTAATGATGTTAATATTAGTTTCCAACACACACACTTTGATACATTCTTCATGCACAAGAAGAAAGTTCTCATCTGGAGAAGGTAGAGAGTCTGGCATAAAATTTTCAACAGCTTAAAAGCAGCAGTGCATTTGAAGCTCAGTATTGATCAGCATCTCAAATTACAGACAATATTCTCTTTCTGTGTATTTCAAAGCATAGCATTTAGGGCCTTTCAATTAATGAGAACATTGATCCTTGCTATGGTAAGACTCATTCAGCTTCTGAAATCTATGAACTTTTCAAATCTCATTTGAAAGCACCTAAGAGTCTAAGCAGAAATGAATACGTAGTTTGTCCGTACAGCATGAGAAACCCTTCCAGAGGGCAGTGCAGATACTCTATGACCCAAGAATGAAACCACTGTGTGGGGAAAAATACATTCTTAAAATTACAATACGGAATTGAATTAGTTAAACAGTTAGTACTGGACAACTATTAGCTACTTGATGTAGGCAGAGTGAAGCAAAATAAATCACATGCAGAGTAATGATACAGAAATCTATTTCTGCATTCTTGTTTAATTTTGAAGCGTTCATAATAATTATACTTGGAATGTGTGGAATAATGGGAGAATTAACAGGAAGTGACTTAAAATTCAATTCTTACTTGTTAACAAGTGGAATGCTAAGTGCCCAGCCAGCAGCAAAATCTGGAAATTTAAAGACTGTAGGATTTTCCGCAAAGGCATAATGGTGAATTATTGTAGATTCTTCATCATATAATGCTTTACCTAAAAACCACTCCTGTAAAGGAATATAGGAAACAATTTTGTTCATCTACAGCATCCTTTTAGTGAAGAGGACAACTGCATTCATGCTGAATACAGCAAACCTGAAAACAAAAACAAGGGAAGCACACTATTCACAATAAGTAATCCAGACAAAAACTGTACTTAGTGAGAAATGAAACTAGAGATTGTTCTCTGAAATCAAATACAGGCTGCATTTTCTAACTCCAGAGCATGCCTTAGTTTCCACCTACTCAAAGAACACTGAAACACAAAGAATGGCTGAGGCTGGAAGAGGCCTCTTGAGATCACCCGGTCCAATTCCCCTGATCAAGCAGGATCACCCAGTGCAGGTTGCCCTGGACTCTGTCCAATCATGTTTTGAATACATTCCACAATCTCACTGGGCAACCTGCATACCAACTTTCTATTATGCAAACTGCTGAGACCTTAAAATTAATATTGAAGGAGCTCTGACATAAATCACCTTTTTTGTACCTGATTGCTACTACTATATATAAGGAATCGGGGATGGACTGTTACACTAAAATGACAATTACTATGTACAAAAGCAAAATGTTTTATTTTCCTTTTATTGCAGGTTGGAACATAATTTGTTATTTTATTAGAATCTGTATGTAATGCAAAGGAGAGAGTAAAATTGGCAAAAGGGCAGCATATAGAATAAAAATGTTTATGTTTCTGTTCTGAGAATATAAATTACAAGTAGGTGTTTCTCAAACAGAAAAAAAGGATATTCCAAAGGTCTGAATATATTCAGTCCTCCGTTTTGAATACCAAGTGTTTCAAAAGGTAAGACCGCTGAATTTTTATTATTATTACCATTTTAGAAAAGAACTGTGAGAAACCACATGGCCATGTGCCTGAAAAAGAAGTAAATACGCTAAAGTGAGTCCTAAAGCAGAATTACAACAAAGAAGGAAAACATATTTCACACAGGAGATTTTGGTTTCTTTTGTTACTGGCAAAGGTCAGACACCAAGGTGGTTTCTTTTCCTTGAACACGAAAAATTCTAAATATTAGAGCAATTTTCATGCCAGTTGCATTGCCAAATTTGCTTTGCCCCTTGGTGACTGTACTTCTCTTTCGTTCTGCAAGTCTTTTGGTGTTGTTTTTTTCCCTAATAGGTATACAATACTTATCACCAAGAGAGATCAGCAACAGAATGCAAGTAAAACACCCTACTACTTTACATCAGAGACAAACTAGCATCAGTCATTGTCCAATGATAATCAGAATTGATAACAGAAAAATGGGGAGAAGGGACCACAAAACAGGCTATATTAATCTTTTTATTTATGGTACATAATTTTCAGGCTATTCACAGAAAAAATTGGTTTCTCTGCTAGATTTTAACAGTTCTTCAACAGCTATACAGACATTGATACTCCTTTGTGTTAAATACCTTGCTCTCAGTCTCAGCAACAGAAATCTATGCCCCTGTTTTAAGGTGTTTGGACATATCTTTTCCAACATTTGGCAAAACACACTCAATCATTTAAAAAAAGGTCAAATCTCTGAATTTTTATTTCACCTTAGACTTGTCAAATCTTCTGAATGTTTCTACCAGTTTTACAATCCGTATTCTTGTATCTTCTTCACAGAAGAAAATCCATGAGGAGTTCCTACCATAGGTAACAGAGAAGCTAAAAAAAGAAAAACATTTTACTAATAAGGTGGCTTATGAACAAAAATGGAAAATTCAAGGCACATTCCCCAAATAGAAATAATTTGCCATCAATTCTTCATTTACACAGTAGTGAAAAATTTTACTACTGATTTAGAATTACATATGCAAGGACTACTGTGAATGGATAAAGATACTGACTCTGCTGCTGTCTATTTATAAAGCACCAGTTACGGCAGGAAGAAGGGAACAGAGATACATAAAGAATTTCCATTCAGAAATGTACAAGTCTAATAGCCACGTATGAATTCACAAGTCCACAGATAGCAGTTTAAGTTACCTTCCCCTTCTTCCAAGGGATCCCAGCATTGGTCATCTAAAATCTAACAGCACTGCCACCATCAAAATGCCTAATGCCAGGTTTTCTGACAGCTGTTGGACACTGATCATTCCCAACCTAAAAACTCCACTAGCTTTTCCAGTACAGTGAAACTGTACAGACTGAAGGGGCTCCTCAAAGATAGCAACAATCTCAATGCAGTATTCCTGACTCCTTCAGAAAAATTACTTTCCCTGTTTCTCTGTTTCTCTAGCCTTAATTCTTCCACTACTCATCAAAACAGAGCCACATTTATTAATAACATCCCAATGGAAAAAAAAACTACTATATTTATCTTTCCAGTTTCCTTTGCATGGCTTTTGGGAATGATTCCCAAGGCTAAGTACTTAAAGTCTCCAGAATCTTATGGAGACCTCAGAGCACAAAAGTTTGGAGTTCAGACTGCAAGGAGACCTTGGAGACACCACAGTAAGATCCTGTTTTGGATAATTTTTATGAAAGGGATTTCTTCTCTGCTGAATGAACATGGTTACTGAGATGAAATGTAGCCTTCTGGGCACAGTAAGAATACTGTGTTATAAGATATCCACTGATTGTATCTTCTGAAATTAAATATTTTGTCCAACTTAACCTGTACCCAAGAACTAAAAATTAAGAATTTTCACAACTGCTTAAAGACCTCCATAAAAATGCTGACAGCTACAGGACTGAGAAACCTATTCTTTTGAAAGCAGTTTTCTGATACAGATGCATCTTATATCACAATTAAAAGCATCATCAGCTGCTGCAGGATGGGCTGAATTCCCTTCTTCCACTTTTGTCCACTGAGAAAAACAATACAAGCTTCAAAACATCAACATACTTCCAAAATATTCCATGTGTTCACTTGCCAAAAGTACTAAGTGAAGCAGTACACAAAAGGAAACTCATATCCCAGAAATATCAAGATGGAAATTCTCTACTTAAGATTCCTCTTCTGATTTCTAAAGAAATTTTTCTACTTTCTCACACATATGAGCATTTGCAATTTAAGTTTTACTTTTAAGCTTATAAGAGCCATGTCTGTAAACCCTGTCACCATGACATGAATAATTCAGAAGAGAAACCACAAGGTCATTGAAACAGGAGCTAAGCAGGGAAGAGAAGAAAGATGATTGATAGTTTGAACATCATCTTCCGGTTTTTCAATTTACTTCAAATCCCTTCTACTATTTTTCACAGTTTACATACATCTCACGGATAGCTGCTATACAAGCACTATTTACATTTTTCTACACACAAAGTAATAGAAAGCAGAAGGAAAAGTATCTGGTTCTGCAACCACTCTGACAAAAATCTCACCCTGAACACGTCTAATAAATCATATCAACTAAATTAAACCTCAGGAGGCTGCAGATTTCAAATGCAAGCTTCAGGCAAAAGATAATCTTCAGTACCACGGAGCTTCAGGATTACTAAAAATTTCCTGACAGTTTGCAAGATACTACCATGTAAATGCAGCATGTCCTCCTTGGAGCCATCTGCATAAGCTAAGAATAAAAGATATTTGAGACTACCTGTCTTTCCTGATCATACTAGTATGAAAATTTGCCATATAAGTATCTAAAAAGATGCTGAAACCTACAACTTTTCACTGCAGAGACATATGGTCTCTTACAAACTCTGAGCAAAAAAACCCAAATAAGTATTACGATATTTTTTAAAATTTATTCTACTTCATTCAATCAAGTAATCTGAAAGATCAAAATTTCTGTAATACCTCATACCTTACACTGTAAAAAGTGGGGACAAAATAGAAAAATACACATTTTAAAATGCTGTTTCTTTAGACTAGTTTACTTCCCTAATAATTTTTAAATGCACTGTGGCTTGAAGAAGGTTGCTCAGTTAAATTCTATTGTTACTGTTCTTTTATTCTAAATAAACTTCTCTGATTTAAATTTATCGGAAAACTGCTTTATAAAACAAAAAAAAAGTACCGTAAGAAAGTTAAAATATCAAGCTGCAACTCCCATTAAAAATTTTTGCTTCTCAAAAAAGAGGTCTGAGTAACTAATATATATATTCTTGGTTACAAAAACTACTGAAAATAACTGACATTCATTACACTTACTCTGTCATTAATGGCAATATTGTCCATGCACCTTCATGCCTGTTGATCTGATGAATAAGCAGAACTGTAGGCAATTCCTTTAAGAAAAATAAGAATATTCCCATTAAACTTGAATTATATGTACTTTCTTCCTAAACATCCATTAATCTTCAAAAACATATTCTGGAATGACTACTTAGTTTTCATTGGTTTTCACTGGCAAGCAGCCCTGAAGAATAGATGACTTAAGCAGGTATGAAACAAGGCAAACTGTAAGTTAGGGATGATGCTTCTTCCAACATATAATTTCCTAATTGTCTTTTAGTTATAAAGCTATCAGACTTCAAGTTCAATGCTTTGCATAAGAACCCATGTAATCAACATATAGTAATCTCCTTGCCATCCCATGAAGAAATACTTATAAATAATGAAGGGTGTTCTACAAAGGCTTCCACTGGACAATCACCTTACACAAACCTTAAGTGGGAGTTCTAACATTCTTTACTTTGAGCTGAGCTTTGACCTGTCAGAGTAACATCATGACAAAAAAAAAAAATGGATTTACAGAAAAATCAAAATGAGGAGTTAATATTTTTTTCTTCCTGAAAGATCAAAGAAGTTTTCCAACAAAGGAAAATACTTCTCATAAATCCCTTTGCTCTTTTGTTACTCGAAACCTCTTTGATGTGGCAGATCCCAATGTCTAGTAGATAAGCAACAATTCTGGGGTAGTTTCCAAGAAAACACCATTTAAACAAAGCCTTCTGATAAACCAAACTGCACAATTTGTAATGGATGTGGAAAGCTGGATACAGCTACATCCCTCAATACACACACAGTACTTTACTCCATCAGCGAGTCCAATCCCCCACTGCAGCATCATTCTGTCCAAGTGTGACACCAGCTAAAGAGAAGGGAGAGGCTCCCTGCTCACCTGACAGGGAGTCACTGCCCACAGGAGCATGGGACTCACCACAACATTCGGGGGAACAGCACTCTGGGTTGGCACAAAATTTCACATGGGATACTTGGGAAAGAGCACAGGTCAGCAAAAGAGGGATCATGGTGTTTGAGGAGTGGTTTAAGCCCAGCTGGAAATTAAGCTCCATGCAGCTTCTCCCTCAATCCCCGTCTTCCCTCTATCCTAGCTGAAACCACGACAAGGAGGAAAAATTCACAAAATGTAAATACAAGGAAAAAAGGGAGTTGGTCACTTGTAGCAAATTGCTGGTCAGGATACTTGTCTGGCCATGGCTTGCTCTGCTCACTGCTGTCTGTCCTGTCTTCTTAAATTTTATTTCTAACTCCTGGGCAGGAGGCTTTGTGTATTTGGAGGTCTATGTTCCCACAACAGAGAGAACCATGAGTTGTAGGAGCGCATCTGTCTCTTCAGGCCTTAATCCTTTTCCACTTACAGCTTGCATGTGCCACACATTCCTGCTTGATGAATACTTTTTGTGAATGGTGCCATTTACATAAAAGTCACACTTAAAAATAATTTTCTAAGAAAACCTCTAAGATAAAGTTTACACTATTTGCTGACTCTTCAAGTTTACTTTAAATCCTTTTTAAGGGCAGTTAAACACAGCATCTACATAAAACCTCCAAATTTCATATACTAAAGAAAACATCTCTATTGCTCTAAGGAATAACTATATTTCTCAGGAGTGCATTAACCTCATACAAAAATAAGGATTTACGGTATTGGAATGACCCAAATCAAAAAGAAACAATGCCAAAACTCCAATTTGCAACAGGATATTCACCTGCATCTCAAAAACCAGCACTTGTGATTTATGGTTCCAGTTCAAATGAACCTAACAAATCTGTTCCTGCTTTTTTTCAATTTATTGAAAAACCAAATGTTCAGAATTTTTTGTGGAAGTGGCAAATACTGCTCATTCTCAACATCTTGTATTTCACTAAAATGTGAAAATGGTAAATTTTACTTTGGTATAGTTTTATCTTTATATATTTTATTTACTTAGATGTATTTATTTTACTTTTGGTACAAGTTTATGATAAAACCACAAAATTATGCTTACTTAAGGGGCTGCAGATAGGAAGATAAAAGGGAAGACCTCTCTTTACGAGCATGTTTATTTTTACACGCATACAAAACCTGCAGTTAGGCTAGTATTTGTAGGAAGCTATGTATTTCATGTAAAAATACACAAAGAAAATAGTAGTTAATAACATACTCAGTGTCTCTATCACACTGAAGGCTGAAACTGGATTAATTTTAGATTAAAACAGCATTTACCCATGCAAAAGATATAAATTATTTAATCTAAGTAGCTGTACTATCAGACTCTATTTCCTTTGTGCAGCACAAAGGAGTGGTGATAAAGATAAAACACTCTCTCTTGAGCTAATCCAGTACTCTTACAAGGTATCTTTTGTCTTTGACATTCTCATAAACCTGCTCTTTCTCTACCCAACTTCCTCTAAAACATGAAAATACATGTCCTGCATGAGTCTTTTCTTCCACTCACCTCTAACCATGCATTAATTCTAATTTAATAAAGGAGATGCTTAAGAGATCTATAGATCTAAAACAGCCACTTTCAAAAGTACAGGAGGATTTCTGTTGCTTTTCCTTTCTCATTTTTACTCTGAACTAGTGGAACTGGGCTGATCTATTCATTTTATTTATTTTATCTTCAGTACAAGGACAGAAAAAAGCAAAATGTATCTGGTGTCAGCTTTGAAGAGTGGAAGGGCACATGCTGTCTAGGTAATGAAATGTAACTTGCACACTGTGCCTATCTCATAAAACTCTCCTACAAATGCATCCAAGGCCTCTACTCCATTCACTCATTATTCTACCTTGAAACTATTGTTTCCACAGTTACAAACCACATGTGTTTTCACACATACCAACATTTTACATATAACACAAGTAAAGTATCTTATAATCCAAATAACATCATGTAATCACTTTTTGAAGACTAAGAAACTACTCTCCCCACTTACACAACTGAGCTGACTTTAAAGGGCAAAACCAAGAAATGGAATTGCTTATGGTCTGAAATACAGTATGAGACATTTTTACTCCAAATACCACCTACTCTTATGAGCACAGTGAGATCAGCAATACACAATAAGCAATACAGATGACAACTGCAAACTTTACACAAATGAAAAGCTAAGTGTGAATAAAGGGGTTAGATCCACATTTTCAGGCTAATTCCAAAGACACAGACTCACACAGCCTCATTTGTACCTTAAAATCACCCAGAATTTTTTATGCAAGTTGAAGTAGGAAGATGCTAATGACACAATCAATTTCACATCAAATCATCAAGGGAACTGTTTTTTGAATCTAAATATTGAAAGTTCTCTTCATTAATATGAAAAAACTTGGCGGACTAGCATATTCAATAAAGAAAAGGTAATTCAGAATAAAAGAATTAAGAACTAAGTAAGGGAATTGTTAACCTGAAACAAGTATCTGTATTCCTTCTGCACTACATGGAATTTATTATTAGTCTACTGAATCTTATATGAGAAATGTACAATTTATAGAGAACAAAACCATACAGGGTAAAAACAAACTAAAATAATATGGTTTCATAAACTAAGAGGCCAAAAAGGGTTTCTGTATGCACCCAGGATGGCAGAGATCCACCCCAGCTAAAATGGGATTTCCACGTTTGGTCATATCCTCGGTGATCCTCTAGCAGAACTGTGCTTGCTTTGTTTTCCTACAAAATAGTTCACTGAATTTCATCTAAGCATAACCAAACCTTGCCCTAAGTATATTGTTTTGTGAGAACAGCCTTTATTAGAACACAACTCACACTAGCTCTTGCTCAGCACTATTAATTACATGTCCTGTGTGACATGATTTTGCAAGTATGACAAAGAAACAGAACTGCGGTGAAACACAAAACACAACAGTAATGTGTTCATTGTTATATTACTGAGTCACTGAGCAGAGCAAAAAGCCACCTTGTAATACACTAGAGAAAAATAAAGTAGTGTTCAGGAATTTGCTCCTAATTAGTCCAGTTTGCTCCTATCTGTAGATGCCTTGCATATATTATCTCTGTGCTTTGTGAGCTCATTAAACTGCCTCATGAATCCCAGAGCCGAGGGGCAGGAATGGGGACCTTAAACCCTGAGCACTGCTGCTTAACTGCATGGCTCCAGACTCAGAAATGTTTCCCTATCTCCACATACCCTACAAGCACATAACATTTTCCCTATTCTCTTATCTTCTTTTCAGTAATCAATCCTAAAACACATTCAGAGCTAGCCTACCTCCTCAGCCTTCCCTTGGGAGGTTAAATAAGCCAAGCTCTTACAGTCATCTGTTAGGACTATTTTGACAAAGTAGAGCTGTGGAATACATACTGAAGTCTCTCTTCAGCTTTATTTCAAAAACATGCCAATTCTGTAGACATCCTGAAGGATTTTAAAAGAAACTAATACCAATAGCAATAATAAAAACGTAATAGCAAATCTCCTACCTCTAAACCCAGCAGGTCAGACAATTTACTGGGAATTGCCAGCTGCAAACATTATACCAAACACTATATGTTCTCTATATTCTAACAATTTCCTTAAATATTGAAAATTACAATTCACACTTCAAATATTTTTCATGTTTTAAAGGCATAAATATCAATTTTATCAGAGCCCCATTTCCAAGAATCCAAGACTAAATATTATTTCAATAATCCCATTCAAATAAAACTCACTTTTTTAAATTTAAAGTACTATTTTACATTACCACTGAAAAAGAACTTTGCTTCTGTTAAACACATCTGTTATTTAGGAGTTTCTCCAAAGTTGTCCAGTCCTTTTAATTTCTTGCTCTATTTCTTCCTTTAGGCTTCATTCATAGAATCCTAGAACAGTTCTGAGTTGGAAGGAACATTTAAAGCTCCAGGCCCCTCCGGTGTGCAGGGGCACCTTCAGCTACATCAGGTTGCTCAGAACCCCAGCCAAAATAATCTCAAATGTTTCCAGGGATGGGATATCAACCACCTCTCTGGCAAACTGTCAAGTTTTTCACCAACATCACTGTAAAAAATTTCTTCCTTATGCTGAGTCTCAATCTACTCTCCTGTAGTTTAAAAACTTTACTCTTTCCTCATCATTACAGGCCCTCTAATAAGTCTGCTCCCCTTTTCCTTTATAAGACCCCATTAAATACTGAAAAGCCACAATATGATAGAAAAGACTCCCACAACAACAAAACCATGTTTCTAATAAGGCATGATTTCCAATAATTGTTGCTCCTTGGGAAGCCCAAAGTAATAAAGCATAATGTACTATTTTCCATTAGAGAGAATTTCTACTTCTGTTCTACTCTCAGATGCCTGGTTATCATTTTAAAAAAAAGAACTGAGTTTTCATAATATATTATGTGTAATTTCAGAGAGTTCAGTCAAAGGCCACAGCATTACCCTGCTTTCACAAAGCAAGAGCAAATACTGTGTGCAAATTAACAAATCAGACCTTATTTTGTAACTAGACAAACAAAAAGATGTGGAAAAAATCTGGAAAAGTTTTGAGTGCTTATTATAAATGCTACCACAGATGTGTATAATAAGACAGTAGCCTAGAATGACAACAACATATTGCAGTATAGTGCCATTTGTTTGCTCTTCACTTGAGTGAATAAAAAGCAGTGAGGAATACTTTCTCCAAGCTCACAGTTTACAAGAATTCTAAATAAATACAAACATACAGAAGACAAACATGTGGTATACAGTACATAGCTATTATTCATGAAAGCTAATATTAAAGATGAGCCACTATAATTATGTTGCCTGGTCTGAGTAAGGTCATTGTTTAGAATGTGTTTAAGATAGGATTTAAGTATTGTAATGCATAATATTAATGTATAAAGCAAGTTTTTACTTAAAAGCAAAATCTTAGTCAATCCAAACTAGCACATAAAGACACTTCATGTTGGATACTGGGACAGATTTCTTCACTGAAGGAGCGATTAAGCATTGGAACAAGCTTCCCAGGGCAGTGGTGGAGTCACCATCCCTGCAAGTGTTCAAAAAACTGAGCAGATGTGGTACCTCCCAATATGGTTTAGTGGGAGTGGTGGTATTCAAAGACTTGATGATTTGGAGATCTTTTTAAACCTTTATGATTCTACGATTCAAGCAATGAAATTAAACAATTTATGGGGTTCAGATGCTTCTTTAAATATCAGCAAGATTAGCAGTATAAGCAGATTTATATTCATGGAAAGCCTGAAGCATCTTTCACTGACAGCAAGATGGAGACTGTTATCTCCCAAGCTCAATCAGTGTGATACACGGGGGAGCAGGTCCCTTCCCCACAACAGGCTCTGGCCAAGTAAATCTGATGTACCTATTTTAACTAGGGAAGAAGAGAAGGAACAGGAGAGCAGAAAAAAGCTTCCACAAGGCAATAAATTTGACGAATGTATTTCAAGTACCACTATAGATGCTCAGGAGAATTTACAAGAACAAAAAAACTGTCATCAGGTAATGATTTTAATCTGATGATTTAGTAATTCTAGTCTCATGTATACTTCAGCATTCTATTCAAAGATGAACAATTTTAATATAGCCAATAGCAGTGGAGGAGAAAGCTTTATAGCAATCTCTTATTCTTTACTAAGAAAAGAGATACCTTATTAAAACAGGTTTGTTCAAATCCTATTAAGTATGCAGAGACTGCTGCTGAAAATGCTGAGAGAGACTTAGCCTAAAGCACTTTAAACTTCTAATTTCGTATTTATATTTTGCCCTGACATGGCAAGACATCTCTGTGAGGTGACAGGTCCTATTTTCTGCATTTAAAAAGCAAAGGAAGTTACCACATATTTGATTGGTAAAAGCAGCAATACAAAAATGGTATGTGATGTGTAAGGTAGGGCTGAGGGCAGCCCACTCATCACTACTAAAACATTTAAAAGATCTCATTAGTGCAGAATTATCTGACTGCTACAAATTCCTTCAAATCTGCTGAGCATCTATTAGAGGAAAACGATCCTGCTCACCTTCCAGCACAAAGTGTAGGTAACATTCACAGTTTCAACAGTTAATGAGCAAGGCATCAATTCTGCTGATAACAAAGCCTAGCGATTGTCAAAAGGATGACAGAACCTTTGCAGAATGAGAAGCAAGGGCATATTAGGAAGTCAAAGATCAAACAATTAAAACAAACAGCTAGGAGAACAGCTGGAGGAAAGGAAAGATTAAAAAAAGTCACTCAAACACGTAAAGCCCTGCAAGCTGACCTTGAAGAGATTTAAGACAACTCCAAAAAGCATTTTCCAAACTAAGCAATATCTTTTGTACACTTTTCCTGGAACACTTTCAAAAGGTTTTATTTTGAATGCACTTCACCTTTCCACAGAACAGAGTTTAGGAGCATTTCACAACTTGAGCACCCAAATATTGAAGCCCCAGAATGAGCAGTTGCACTTTAAAATGCAAATCCTAAAAGGAATGAAGCATTATGAAGAAAAAACAAAGAAAACTGACCAAGAGCATACTGATACTAGGCAATGTATGCAAGCAGAATAAGTAACACAACATAAAACAAACACAGGTGCTATTGTGGATAAAAAAGTAGAAAGTGGAACTTCATACACTGACCGCTTAAATGCACACTCTTATTAAGGTTTTATACTGCCAGCTCTCCTCACATAATGTAAGTGTGGTTTTATGGACAGATTTGGAAAATAAATGTAAATACTGAAGTTGTGGATGATGTTGCAAACACAAGAATGAATAAATCCTTGTAGAAAAGAAACCAAAGCTGTTGCTAGGAAGAAAATAAAGGGCACACTATTACTTTATACAAGAAAACAAAGGGAATCAATCTACTAATACTGAGAAATTTTGAAGTTAAAACATCATTTATTTAATAAAAAAAAAAAATAGGGTTGATCTTGATATAGTAGAAAACCTTGCCATAAATACAAACTACTGTCAACACAAAGATGGAGAGTCAGGTCAGAATGCAGCCCAATATTTTACCTAAATATAATCTATTAAACCTTGTTAAAACTGCAGGATCCAAAAATGAATTGACTGAGTCTCAGCTGGAAAGTGGCTTCCATGAAATGGGAAGTCATTACAGGCAGGAGAGAAGTAAACAAGGTTTTCATACTAGAATCCTGAATTTAAGCAAGTAACTAAAAATTGAAGCAAGAGCTGTATCACAGATTGCATTGAATTTATGGCATTAATTTTGAAAAGTCTCAAGTAAATTACATCTATTCTATCTAAATATACAAATCAGTTTAAAAATAACTCAGTTGCCATGAAAAATAAGTTCTTCCATTGAATCTTATAACCACATTATTAATAGGACCCCATTTGATCTTAAGACTTTTCAGGAAAAATTTTTTTAATTGGCTGAGGGCATCCAATGCAAGAACCCTCAAGGACCCAAAACAAAAAAAATCTCCTTCTCTACTAGACCAGTTTCATAGGGAAATATACAGACCTTTGTCTTCTAAGTGGCATCACAATCACAACAGGCAATTAAAAAGCACTGACTGCACTTAAACTGGTAATTTTTCAAAAACTCTCATTTCACCTGTTTTCTCATTTTGAAAGTAATAGCGAAAAAGTAATCATGATTTTGATTTTTTTAGACAGAAAGGGAGTAATCCCAAATATCACCATTTTAAACTCTCAAAAGCTTCCTTATTCTTATTTGGTGCTTCTTACAAAGGCCTAATTTACAGAGGTTAAATGTTCAGGAATCTCAGAAAATTAAAAAGATTAGTAGAAACTAATGAATTTTTGCCATTGCTACATTCTAACAGAAGAGTTTTGGCTAATATTCAATAAATCACTATGGAAAATGTTTTTAAGCAAGAACAAAATACTGACATCTACTGGTGATTGGAATTACAAATTGGTTTCACATTAAAAATTTGTTTTAAGTACACAGTGAAAGAAAATAAATGGACAAATCACTTGTAAAGATTAATGCCAGTGACTCAATCCATTTTGCAGTGAGACATATATGCTAGTTTAACCAAGTAACAAAATCTACCAGTTGGATTCCATTTTTCATTTTAAACTAGCAGAAAATAATTAATGAAACCTTATGGATTAACATCTATTTCTTGGGCCTGTAACAACAGAGGAGTGAACCTGATTATTCAGTCTTTTGTTTTCATACAGCAGTTATCTTTGACAAGAATTTAACTTTTTTTGCCTGAAATTAATAATTTCATATGCATTCTCTGCAGAGAAAAATGCCAACTTCAAATGTTGTTATGCAGGACTGCAGAGATGATCTGCCCCATGTCCATAATCAGCATTGCTGGGGACTGTCTCACAGTGGCATTGTGAGTTGACCAAAACCATCAAGATGTACCAAGAACCTGCTGATTATACTCTTTATTTTTTTCCTATACACTGATGGCTTTCCCCTCTTCCCAAATTTCAGATATGAGATGATTGGTGGGATTTTCATCACTGCTTCTCTTAAGACATCATGACTGCTGTTTAAGAGGTAACTGTTAATACTAGAAAAGTATCACCATTTCAGCATTTCCATAAAGGCATCTTCTTAAATGGGCAATAAAGGTCTTTAGAAGCCAGGTAAATTTCAGGTACAACTCTGATTACAAAATTATTTCACCTCTTTCCCACAAAACATGCTTATATTACAGCCCCACTGAAACCATTTGTACTTCTGCTTGCTGAACTTTTCATTACTCACATTCTGCAACATCAATTACAGAACTCAACTAAAATCCTTGGGTTTAACAACTGACACCATAATCCTCTCTGCACACATTGTATCTGAACACTTGTCTCAATTCCAAAGAGGACGCTGAAAGAGCAAAACTCTGCAGAACAAAGGCTATTCACGTGACTGATTTCATTAAGGGATTAAAAACTGTATTTAGATTGGATTTAATTACAATAGGTTTGATAAGCTTGGATAAATGAAGCCTAAAACATCCATCAATTTGATTTAGGCACTACAAGACTAATGTACATAAGACAATTTACATCAGATTTTTTTTCCTTTACAACAAAGAACATGGAAATGAAAAATAGGTCAAATAACCTCACAGCAAGCTATTTCATATCAGGGGATGTACACCACTCTCAAATTTTTCTTAATTTTATAAAAGACAAGGAAAATAATTGTTTATGCACACTGAAATTTCAGTGTAGGTTTCTTAAAAACCTCTTCTCTCTAGGCTTACGCTTTACAAATCAAATTTCCCATTAGAATGCAAAGTACAACATGCAGCTCTCAGGTGAGTGTGACCCACCAGCAGGTCAAGGGGAGAGTGCTCAGTCTGCAGAGGCGTGGCAGAGGAACAAGGAATAGTTAGGGCAGGTACTGCATCATGCAGGGACAGGAGCAAGAGAGGTATGGAGGACTACTGCTGCAGGAAGGGGGGCATCCTGCCTTAGGAATTTAATGTCCACACACATTCCCCTCCTACTGTCACCAAGTCACAACTGTGCAATGGAATTCTGACAAAGTCTACACTACAGCATATTCACTGGCTCTGTTAAAATGCTCATCTAAAATTATTCTAAGAATTGTTGTATTTTTCACTTCATAAAGAATGCATTTTCCTTTGTAAACACATTACAGTCATATTGAAAAACTGCCTTTTCCCAAGTCTCTTATCACTTTTGCATCAAGTGCCATCCAAGCAATAACAGTTGTTACACAAAAGTTAATAGTTGAAATTAAAAGTACTGATAAATCAGTGTACAATCAGTAAATAACCACTGAAATAATTTTCTTATAAGCACACAATAAACAATTAGAAAATAAATAGAATGGATCTGAAAAAAGGCACAACAAACCTCAATATTTTTAACAAAATGAGGAAACAGCATATATAACAAGGGGCACTTATTATCTCAACATACCTTTCCAAGATCTACAGCCTGTTCCAAAATATCTCTTTTTAGATCTTCTGCTCTCTTGGAATGAAAAGAATTACTTTGACTCTGGATGACAAATACAATTCCTTTTAATTCTGCAAACAAGAAAGTATGAACATTTAAAGATAAAATAAATTATTTTATGATTTGCTCCAAAGCTAGTGAGAACCCAGGTGTATGTAGGAATCTATTTCACAGTCAGCTACTACTGTAATTATATAAACATTTCATGAAATAGTAAAAGGCGCTATTTAACACAAAAAATTCAAACCAGCCCTTTTCCAGATTCATTTAGAAAGAGCATGGCATGAGTGGAAGAAGTGCAGCAGTTAACAGCAGCCACATTCATGAGGTTGCTTGTTCTCCAATACACCAGCACTCCTTGCCACCAGAGTTAAAAGGTGTTCATCACAGATCAGCATCGCCCCTCACCAGGAAATGCATGAACATGAAACAGAAAAGCTACTTCCCAAACAGTTCAAAACCCTACACAGAAACAAACATCAGGTTGAGAAACACACACAAGAACACTGAGTTGATACTATTATCTAACATGACAGCATCAATATCTCACATGTCTTCAGTGTTTAAAGGCATCATAACTAAAAACTTTGAACAGGAGAGAAGACAGAAATTTAAAAGGAAATAATGAAGTAACTTTACAAACATTTATTGATTATAAAAGTGCCTATTGTACAATAAAAATAGATGATGAAGCAGGTAGCCAAATTTTCTTGATGATAGGAGATAGAATAAGCCTTCAGTACTGGGAAATCTTAGAAAACCATGAAAATATGATCTCATTCAGAAGCAGAGCACAGCAGACAACAAGAGAGGATAAGACAATAAAAGGAAGAGGACAGATGCCTTTTCCAGAACTCTTAGCAAGTTTGATCTATGCTGTTTAACCCACTCAAGACCATTAACTAAGTATCAATGATCAAGGAGGACGGTTTGGCCACAAAAGGCTGAAGTTTACAGATACTATGTAGAAAGTGCACCAGGAAACTCAGAATATAGTAACTTGAGACAGCGCCACAAGGAAGGAAACTAATGCCCAGGAGATCTGTACAGAATGTTGAAAATTGTGGAGAAGGAACAAAGTTTATACAAAAAAAAAAAAAAAAAGAAGGAAAAGAAGGAAAGTCCAGAAAAGGAAAGACATAATCACAAGGAAAAAGAGTAAAACTAAGCCCATGAAGAAGGATCACAAGGAAAACATTGCGAAAAGAGCATTAACCACAGTATCTGCACTAAGGTTATGAGAAGATTGTTATGTCCAGCACTGGAGGATCTATTACATGGCTTTGTTGCTCTGAACAGTTATTTGTTAATTTAGACCTATGACAGCTCAAAGCTGCAGTTAGTTTTTTTTTTTACATTTCCCTCAGTATTGTTTTCCCTCAATTTATTAGCTTATTCATCAAGACAAATTGTGTGAGGTTCCTGGTGATATATTACAGAGATGGAATAAGCATTGGTTCAGACACCAGTATTCATGTCACATTTTTCCCACACAGTGTAGGAATCAGTGTTCGTGCTCTGAACCACCAAACAAACTGTTTAAAAACCCCATGCATAATAAACTTCTGAATATCAACTAATTGCTACCTAGCAAGATCTTCGCTAGATTTCCTCTGCAAAAATTAAAATCCTTGTGAAAACTGAAACTACACATTGTTGATGCTAATGAGAGTCAAAGGGCTAAACTTACATGCACAACACCAAAAACACCCACAGAGACAAAAAGCAAGCACTACCTTGTTTTTATTAATTGCTGCTATAGCATACTTAACTCTATTTACACTATTTGCAGATATGGAAGCACTTAGTTACACTTATGATACATTTAACAACACCTGTGATATTCTACAATAGCATACTTTCTAGGAGTGAGATAACATCTACTTTGATGGTTAAATCAAATGGAAATAGTTTCTTTTGCTATAGGTAGTATAAAGTAGTTAATAAAAGACATTCAGTGTATGAAAATGTCAACAGAAAATATTTACAATATTGAACACCTCAATTGTTTCTCAAGCTGAGAAACATCCAATGAAGCAAGAGAAAGAACAGTCTTTTGAAAGATTAAGTTCCAAAAGTGCTACTGATCTATATATAACTGTTCAAAAGAGAAGAATGAAATATCAGAGGATCTCAGAACCATCAAGAACTACATTCTGCTTCAAACCCTTACATTTTGCCTACAGAAATGGGTTAAAAGACCTAAAAAACCCAAACCCTCAAACCAAAACAACTTTATTAGGAAGAGGAAAAAAAACTATGTATTGCATCAGACTTGACATCTAGTCGAGTATATTTTTTAACGGTAGCAATAGGAAGGATACCCCAAAAACTTCATTTTCTCCAATGCTCCTCATACCCTCAAAGCACTTACAAATATTATATTAGGAAATGCCAGAAGTCAGACATAATTAAGCTGAGTCGTTTTAGAACAAGCAGAGCCAAATCCTGAGAGCTTAGCAGAGAGAAGTCCACAGTTACAGTGCAGAGAATGCAAGTCAGGTCTGTTAACTTTTTGTCAGAAGGACATCAGGCTCCTCTTCAGAGAAGGCAGAGCCTTGCAGAATTTTTATTTTTATTATTTATCACCTGCCCAGCAGCAAATAGTTGTTTTGCCACTATTTTACCTATTAATGGTTGATGTGCTTCTTAAATAATTCCTTCTAGATATTAAAAAGTTATTATAATTTGTTACAAGCAATTTACAATAACCTAGTTATTGCAAGTACAGTTAGAGCCTAGCAGAATGGTAACATTCAGTTTCATCTTAAATTGCGACAGGAAGAGCTACTAAGTATCATAAAAATTTTAAACTACAGTGCACTACAAAAAACAATTCATCCTTTTCACAGTGCAAGTGCACATGTTCACAGAAAACTTAACTACATGAACTGCAAATACAATCAAAGACTTAGAATTTTCTGTTTGATGAGACTACATGAACCAAGAAAAAATAAAGTGTTTGTGAAACAGCACTATACTTACCTCTGCCTATTTTACTAATTGTTCTACTTTTTTCAGAGTTCTAGAAGAAAGAAAGAAAAAAGCAAGTTAGGAACATACACAAGGCTTCAAATATTTCTACAGAAACACACTGGGAGTCAAAGCATTCATCAGATTATAGATGTATACATAGAGGTTTTAGCTCAAAAACTGATATGAAAAATAAAGTAAAATGTTATTCACCATCAAGAATTTAAAGAGCTATCCTATATGCTTGAATACTATTACTCAGAAAATAGAGTAGGAAAAAAAAAAGAGAAAATTCTTTCCCATGACTCAATTTATACCAGAGCTCTTTAACTTATTACTAACAATATCTTTTTTTTAATGTATCTTCTGAGCACTAAATTTTGAATATGGAGCTCTAGAATAAAAACACACCTGTTCAGTGTGGGAAAAGACCCCAACACACTCTAATTTAATCTACTATCAAGCTTCTATCAAAACACAATTCTTAAAGGAAGACTCAAATGCAATCTATATGAAGACAAATATCAAAAGGTTGTTGCACAAAACATGACTCCACTGGAATTTACTCAGTTATCACAAAGATCGTGTATCTCTGCACTGCCTAGAAAATTGTAGGAAGGAAAACAGAGCCTTCATTTGTTGCACAGTTTATCCCAGGTGACAGTAGCCCAGTGCTTTGGTTTGGCCACATGAAAAATCAAACTCATCTTTACTAATTGCAAAAGAATGTTGTAGGATTTATCTTGGTTCCAATGTTTTAAGACTTCCAGATAGAAATGCCATACATATCCTCGGTAATAAGCTCATACACAGTTTTCCTATCCCTGAGACAGATTCTATTTTAAAATACTTAGCCCCTCTCTTTTCTAAAATATCTATGTAATCTTTTAGCTCTACTTGCATCAGACGATCTTTCCTCTGACTTTTACATTGAAATGAATAAGCTCCAACTTCCTTGGTAGCCATCTGTAAAACCTTTTCAAAAATTACTGCAACTGCATCATTCTTATGATGCATTCTTTTCCTGCTGCCTGGGTCAATAAAGTTTAAAAGATTTCTTGTAAGATTAGTTTATTTTGATATCTATAGACAACGCTGTCATTATATAGCACAGTAAGTTAACATTCTAAGCTAACCTGGATCAGAAAAAAAACAAAGGAAGATTGCTTTTCTATGCAAACAAAAACCTATGTGTTTTGTGGTACACTGTGTGAAGAATAAGCCCTATTTAAAAGTACTTTTATTAAAACACAAACCAAACATTGCCTGTTATATTCCTGTTAAAAAAGCAGGGGGAAAAAAAGCTATTTTGGCCTGAAGAGGTCTAGGAAGCACGTCTGACTTTATCTGAGGGAAAGTTCTGGAACTCTAAAATAGTAGGAAAACCTTCATAAATTACATCCTATATGAGAAGGGTAACAGCTGGATTGAGACAGCAATGGAATTTAACAAACAGCAACCTATTAGTGATGACAACAGAATGACATGACTGAGTGTCCCAGACACTGAGGCATACCAGCAGTTTGCAACAGGGATATTTTTCACTTAGAAAAACTACTGTAGTTCTAGCAATCATCATCAAAGCCAAAAATTATTTAGAAATCTACACTCTTACTATGCTGCTATTGTGTTTGATGTTAGATCACTAGATCTAAATGGCAGCTATAGATTCTAACCATTGATTCATTCCAGTTTTTTTTATTTTCCTCCCTTCAATTTCTTTTATACATACACAAATATGTTACAAATATGTACTCATATAAAAATGCTAGTCAGAAGTCTGTCAAAGGACATGCATGCATACACACCTAACACTCAGCATGCTATTTAAAGCTAGGGCTAGCTCTGACCATTACTTCTCCTAATCTGGTTAATTTGAAATTTCATACACGAGCTTTGCTTGAGCCGTGATTTGACTGGTAATATGTAATAATGCTAATTTGGCAGAGAGGCAGCCATTTCCCTCTCAACGTATTACACATGTAGCAAAACCAAGAAGAAAGGAAAAACTGTCCTTGAATTAATAAAGGTTATATACACAAAAACTTTCCTCAACAGCAGTAGCACAAAGAACTTATATGACACAGAATACAAAGACATATGAAATCTGGTACTACCAAAGTCAATACTTAAAATAATCAATGCCATAGATACTGGGCTTTCTGCTCAGGTCTATTCCAGTTTATTTTATAATGTCTGCAAAATGTTCCTGCTCTAGCAACTAAAATTTATTACCTGCAGCACTGGTTGTTCAGTCTCATCTTCAGCATCTTCAGAAATTACACTTACAGCAAAAGCTGAAAGAAAAAACAGACTTCTTTCATATTACAGGAGCTCATTTCCACAACTTACAAAGTTCTGCAGCAAAAAAAAATCCAACCCCCTCCCCCCTCCATCATTTAGGTAGATTTTTCACATTAAATGATACTATATTTGTAATAATATTTGTGAACACGAGAGTGTGTTCTTATAGAATTTATACATTCACTGCCTGACAATTCCCACACCATCACTAAAAAAAAAAAAAATCACTCTGATATGAAGCCAATTTGTCTTGGCTTCAAGGCAAATAAATCCCTTAAAAAAAAAAAAAACTCTGTTCAGTGCAATAGCTCACTTGATAACAGCCAAATGTGCTGCCACACGGGACCTGCAATCCACTGGTTTTACATTAAAGTTTGGACTACCAAAGCTTCTCTTGGAACCACAGAAACTTACAGTGGCTGACAGAAATTTCTATCAAAACTGAAAATGCCTATCACAGGCCTTGAACACTATCTTTGAACAACAGTCAAACTTGTAAATGTATGAGACCCAAAAAAATGTTTACAAAAAGAACAGGGACCCCACAGAACTGATCTGCACAGAAGTAGCATTATCTTAAACTATTTATAGTGACACCACCCTTTGCATACACTTCTGATTTGTATTAGAGAAAATAATCATAAAACGGGTTCTGGTGCTACTTTTTTTTGTTGTTGATGTAGTCATTTAATTTGTCTCAGCCAGCTCATTTGTAAAAGTAGTTCCATTTAACATAAGAAAGCCTTGCTAAGATTATTCTTAAGAAATCCTTTTCTTAAAAGCACTAAAGAGATGCAAATAAAAGCAAATTTGTTACAATTTGGAAGGAATTCAAGATACTATTCTTCATGGTCAAATTGATGATTTTCTTAAAAACCGGGGCAGAAAACAGATTCAAGTCTCACTACAACTGCTTGAAATTTACTTCAGAGTGAATTGTTAGCTGTTATCATTCCTCTGATGCACTAGAAACCTACAATATAGGACAGCAAGACACGATTGTCCTAAGTCTAGGGTGCCCCATCTCTGAACACCCACATCCTTATGCTCTTCCAGCTGGAGATCAAATTTCATCACATGTCCAGGAGCTGAGGTTCACAGTGACATCTCAGGTGCTGATTAATCTGCATCTCAAATCACATAGCTAGATCCAGACATCCCAAAACTCATTATAACAAAGCAGACTCATGGTGGTCATAAATCAGAATCACAGAATATTGTGAGCTGGAAGGGACCTACAATTCTTAAATGAGAGGCCAGTACAGGGATTGAATCCATGTTATAAGAACCAGGTTCTATGCAATTGAGCAAATCCCAAGGTCATTTTCCTCCTTTTCTCCCAATATAGCAGTATTACTGATTCAGACAATGAATAGCTTCCACTACACAAACCTTCTCGACACAATCCTAATTACAAGATCAACACATAACATCCTTATTCCAGAGACTGTATTAATTATGTAGTATTAACCTGAAGAAGCGTCACCTCAAATTCAGCTTATTCACAAGCTTAATTTTTAGCTTTTAATATGCACCTGAGGAATGATACATGAAACCTAAGACAACTGTGACTGACAAGAGATGCTGCCTCTGTCACCACAGCACATTCAATAACCCATGCCACACTGCTCCTAAGCTTTATAAAATATTAACACACATGATCCTTGGAACAAATCAAACAATAATCAGATCACCCATTTCACACCACACTGAGCACAGATAAAGCTCTTCAGGGAATTAATTAACCAACCTACTCATCCTGGTGTTACAAAACCACAGATTTGTTGAGGTTGGAAAAGATGCCTAATTGTCATTTAGCTCAGCCTCCCACAACTGGATCCTCAGGACCTTGTCTAGTCCATAATCAAACCCATCTAGGTTTTATTTCCTAGAACAGACTCCATAAACTCTCTGAGCAACCTCTTTCAGTGTTCATTCTTAGAGTAAAAAAACCCCAAACCCAAACAACAAAATAAACAAAAATCAAAGAAAGAAGTAATTATGTTCAAACAGAATTTCCTGTCTTTCAGTTTGTGCAAACTGACTCATGCCCTGTTAAGTACCAGAGTCTGGCTCTGTGGATCCCATCAGATATTTACATGTTGGATCTCTTCCCTGAACCTTCTTTTCTCCAAGCTAAAAAGCCCCAGCTGCTTCAGGCTCTCCTTGTCCATCAGGGGTCCCAATCTATTAATGATGTTGATGGGCCTTTGCTGGACTCACTCCAGTATGTCCACGTCTCTCTTGTACTGGAGAGCCCAGACTTGGACACACCACCCCAGGAGTGTCACACCAGTGCTGAGCAGACAGGAGGGGTCACCTCTCCTGCCCTGCTGCAAACTCTTTCCCCCTCAGGGGGCTGCTGGCCATCTTTTCCGCAATGGCACACACTACTGGTGCATGATCAGTTTGCTGCACACTGGGACTCAAATCCTTCTCTGAAAAGCTGCTTCCCAGACAAAGTGCCCCCTCTGTGCAATGTTGCATGGGGTGCCTCTTTGTCAGGGGCCAGAGTCTGTATTTCCCTTCACTGAACTCAGTTTCCCAAGTTTCCTGTCTGCCTGCTTCTCCAGCCTGCTGAGCTCCCTCTGAATGGCAGCACAACCAGCGGGTGCATCAACTCCCCCTGCACATTCTGTATCCTCTGCAAACTCCCTGAGGGTGCACATCCCATTGTTGTTAATGAAAGGTTAAACACTACTGGAGCCACTCATCAGAGCCTACCAAGTCAGACAGCTTTCAATCCACTTCACCGTCCACAGACATAGCCCATACTTCCATCAGTTTGTTATGACATTATAGGAGACAGGATTGAACTCAAACTCCTTGCTGAAGTTGAGATTAACAACATCCATTGCTTTCCCCACATTCATGAAGGCAGTCATATCATCACAGAAGTCCTTTGGGTTGGTTAAGCATGACTGCCCATTCATATAAACATAGCTACTTCTCCTTCATATGTTTGTCTTGTCTTTCCTTGTTTGGCAGTGATACTGAGTTATTTGCTCCACCACCTTCCCAGGAACCAAGGTACCACTGGCCAACTTATCCTTGCTCTCCTAGAAGACCAGGGTGATAGTCTTCTAGTCTTGAGGAATCTCTGCCAGTCACCATCGCCTTTCAAAGATTATCAAGTCTTGCACTGACATTGTCAAACTCTGCCGGCACTTGTATGTGCCTGCCATCAGGTCCTGTGGACTTCTGTAGGTCCCATTTGTTTAAATGTTCCCTAAATCAGTCCTCCTCCAGTGACATGAACTCTTTGCTCCAGCCTTTCTCATGAGTTTCAGGGTGTTCTGAAGGCAAGTCTTAATAATATCAAGGCAAAGAAGGTTCCAAGTTCCTTGTGCTCTTTCATATCCTTCATTTAACCCTGTCCTCCATTCATAAGAAGGCCTATTATTATTATTTTCCCTAGTGTCCCTTTTGCTGTAACACCTGCAGAAGCCCTTTTTCTTACCTTTCACAAGCTGAATCTCTCACCAGATTGAACTCCAGGTGAGTCCTGGCTTTCCTAATGACATACCTGCATAGTGTCTCCATGTTACTCTTGGGGTGACCTGACTGTATTCCCATCTTTCATGTGCTTCCTTTTTTATGTTTGAGCCTTGCCAGGAGCTCCTGTTTGTGCATGTGGTCCTCCTGCCATCTTTGCCTGCCTTCCTGCATGTGGGGATGGATCATTATTGTAGAAGAGCTTTGAAAATCAAGCAACTCCAACCCTGTCACACAGTGCAATTTCAACACTCACACACAATTTATTCAACAAACCAATATATGCTAAAGTCTCTTGCTATATCATTATTCTTACTCCCTGTGATTTCACTAAGGCAGCTTCCCCTCCTTTTTCAACAATTAAACACATTAAAAGGACTTGGCATCTTTTACATTAAGTATATCAGAAAGACTTTTTCCAGCTAATACATTTTAATAAGGCAAGAACTGTTCAGACTATTTTTAAACTACTGAAGAACCATTCACAAAACAGACCCCTGAAGACACCACCAAAAAAGCCTCAATACTTCACCCAACAGTAATGAAGGTTTTCACACACACAGACTGTATGAATTTATCTTAGCAACACTCTTCTGCCTGATTAGCAAATCTATTATGCACATCTAATTTGATAAAGCAGTCTTCAGAAGTCAGCTGTGGCCAAGACTCTTCTGGCTAAGCAACCTGATCTCTCAGTGTGGAAATAAATATCCTCTGCTAAGGATTTACTGGGAAAAGAGCAGCAGGAAAAGAACATGCGGGACGGACCGCAGGGTAGGCAGAAAATACAGTGCCTTGGCACAAATGGACAGCTCCAAGATTAATTCATTCACATGCAATTCACTTCCAGGAGGCTTCTCAAAAGGATGTTCCCAGGAGTGAACCACTGATAAAAAAGTTCTAACTCCAGACACAGCTCATGGCCAGGTCACTTGTACAACACAGGCAGAAACAATAAATTCTCTATGTGAAGGATATATTTTTGTTGCATGCAAGGCATACAAGCACAAAGAAGGATGACTTATGTCTAGCAGTTATCACATGCTACTATAACAAAAGAGTAACTTTTCATGCTCATATGTCATTATTAATGCAGACAACTGCAATGGATCTCTTTCCATACAACTCCCTAAAGCACATATCAATCTCTGGAGCTAGAGGTACCTTTGAAAAATCCAAAATGTCCCCTCATCCTTTTGTGTTTTCTAATACAAAGTAAGCATACCTCAGTTGGACTTGCCACAGAGCACCGAGAAAATACATTGCAAGAATAAACTTACTAGCCGGTAAAAGTTCAAGCCCTGTAAATACCACAGTAACCAAAAGACCAGGGTGAGTAACTATACAGTTTCTTGCAAACAAAGCTACCCAAAGCAGGAAAAAAAACAGCAAGGCAGCATCTTAAATGAAACTGTAATCTTGTATTTGTCTCTTCATTATCATCTAAGGCACCATGTACTCTGAAGGTTGTTAACACACGTTGTGCATTAATACCATGTCAAGCAGACAGAAGCAGAAGTGCCAATCACTAGTCCTCCTCTCCTTTTGCTAAATGGCCAAGAATTGAGAATAGGAAAAAGAAAGAAATTTTAGAAAGACATTAAAGTTCTGTATTATCACCAATCTTATATTTATGTCTCTTGAGAGCATGACTAAAATCCACTGGAAAACCTAGACAACATTTTTGGATCCATTCAAAACCTGGATATGTAATATAAGAATTCCTATTCAATTCAATTCCTTCCATTCCTATTTGTTTTGTCAAGCATTCCATTATTTCCATTAAAATTTTAATAAGTAAACAGACTTGCTTATAACACTAGAAAATAAAACTCAGCAATTATTTTCATTGTTCAGCAACCAAACTGCAAGAATATGTGCAGGATAGAAAAATGGATGCAAACACTGCAGCATTAAAACACAATATACTGCATAAATATACACAATTATATAATATCACATTTTATATGCAGAAGCAATCCTTTCTTTGGTAATACTCTTTCAGACATAAACAACTTCCAAACCTCTACAATTATATGTCCTTGAAGTGCAAAGGATGTTAAAAACTGAGGTGTTAACTCTTTGCTTTCACTGACTAATCTACCTGATACAGAAAAGCAATACCTCTGTTATATTCCTCTTTTACAGTCTGATTCAAGGTTGACTGACCCCAGAGTCATTCCAGCCACCTCACTGAGCTGCTGTGACTTAATGTATGGCAAAACTGCAACTGATAATAACCACTTCAAATAATGACAGCCAGTGATTATGGTGTATGCAGTAGAGAAAACATTTTTATTTCTCATAATTTAATGAAAGGTCTATTTTTGTTTTGGTTTTTCCCCCATTACAAGTTTTCAGAGAACGTAAGGTTCTGTGGATTGACATTATTCCAGAGAAAATCTGCACTGATGCTGTGTCAGGCAAAGAAATGGGATCTTCCATTATGAGACAGCCTATGAGCACTATAAATTAGTTTCGTGTATTTATATGCAAGCTTTTATAATATTTCTTCACTATCAGCATCAAAGACTCTGGTTGAGCCAGATAATAATGCATTCCAGATTCATCAACACAAAACAGGGAGAGAGCATGGGGAGGAGGAAGTGGAGAGGCTGATACAAGCAAATTTACAGACTCTGAAGCTTTTCATAAAATAAAAGCAACTACTTATATTTCTTTACATAAGCGGCACATATGGGAAGAAGGCAGCTGCAATCACTACTTTGAACCACTGGAATTTTTAAATAAGTGCTGTGTACACCACTATCTTTATAAAAGGCAAGTAAAGAAAAACAGTAGAAGAAAAAGCATCATCATGATCCCTTCTGATTGCCTAGAAGTTACACCATACAAAATCATCTGAATACATTTTCTCATTCTGTAAGCTATCACTTGCAAGCTGGAATTTATAAAATTACCTAACTACTGACAGACAAGCTGCTTGCTTATGTGGAAGGCAATCCAAATTATTTCTGTTTTCAAAGAACAAATATACTATCCAGGCCATCTCAAAGTAGGAAGGTATCTATGCACATACAATACAGATATGGGAAAAACTGAATCTGCTATTATCTGACTGTGATTACTCTCTGTTTGCAATTACAAGAGCTATAGTACCTTACGGGAGCAAAACTACTCATCCCAGAAATATTGAAATGTAGCTTTAGGAAGAGCTGTAGGGTATTAGGACTCCTCCAAAAATCAAGCTGTGTCTGTGAAAGGAAAAGTGTTTAGCAGAAGAAAAACCAAAATATCACAGTTTCACTTTGCTGAAAACATTATTTATTAGTACCACTTTTCCCCTGCATGATTTTGATGCGTAAGCCATAGCAGAGGAAGAGAATCAAATCTAAAGGCTAACAACACACTGACAAGTCTGTGCTGACAGAGATGGAAATACTCAGAAACAGAAATAATGAGAAAGAAAACAGATGTAAACATTTACTTCTGCCTCTTCCGCCAACAGCTCCCAACTCCAGGAGCCTGTAGCAACCCAATCGCTGACATTCTAATAATCCTTCTCCTTTCATCTTCTCTCAGCTGACTAGACACATGAAACATCTCTAAAACACAGTAACATATTTCTTTCCTCTCGACTAGCACTTCAGGCGGGCGGTTTTACCTTTCCCCCGCCCTGAGCAGAACACCCCATCAGCGCGGCGCTGCCCGGACACAAGCACGAGTGCTCGCACTGGGCTCGGCTGTTCCACGAAGCTGTTCCCGATCCCAGGGCCGATTTCCCCGGTGCGGGCTGGCCCTGCCCGCAACCCCTGGCCCCGGGAGCAGGAGGCGCTCCCGGCGCTGCCCCCGCAGCCGGAGCCACGCAGGGACCCCGCGCCGCCCGGTCGGGAACAAACTTCGGGAACAGGGGCACCTCGGCCGCCTCCCCGCGGGGCGGGACACGGCTCCCAGCAAGCGGCGGCTCGGGCGCCACTCCGAGCTCTCCGTGCCCTCCTCCCCGTCATCGCCTCCTCGGAGGGGCCGAGCGTCCCGGGTCTCCTCCCTTCACCTCGCCATGGCGTCCCGGCCCGGCCCCCGCCACTCACCCCGGGCGCGGAGCGGCGGGAGAAGGAAGACGAGGTGGGCGCAGGCAGCGAAGAGGAGCCAGCGGCTGCAGCCGGGCTCCCGAGACATCTCGGCGGGGGCCGCTGAGCGCACGGCGCGGGGAGGAGGCGAAGGGCACGGTGCGCTCGGCTGCCCGCCTCTGCCGCAGGAACGCGGGCGAGCGGCCTCCGGCTGGTGGCGGTGCTGCTGCCGCCGCCTGCCCGCCCTCCTCCTCCTCCTCCTGCTGCCGCCTGCCCGCCCTCCTCCTCCTCCTGCTGCCGCCTTCCCCTTCCCTCCTCCCGGCAGGACCGGCCGCCAGCGCCGGCAGCGGGGGGAGGCGCTCGGCGGCCGCGGCGCCCTCTGGCGGCAGCATCGGGAGAGGCAGCGCTCCCGCGGCTCCCCGCGCTGGCGGGGCGCTCGCCGCGGGCCAGGGAGCGAGCATCCTGCCCGGAATAATCCCAGCGAGCACAGCTCCCATCCGCCCTTAGCTCTTCTTAGCCAGCCGCTGGAACGGCTGCCAGGGAGGTGGTGGAGTCACCGACTTTGGAGGTGCTCAAGGAAAGACTGCATGTGGCACGCAGTGCTCTGGTATGGTTGACGTGGTGGTGTTCAGTCACAGATTGGACTCTGTGATCTCGGAGGTCTTTTCCAACCTAATTGGTTCTGTTATTCTGTGAAATGTTACCCAGCGCTCCCAACAGCAACCTCATCCAACAAATCAAGGGACCTAATGAATCTCTAGACCAATGCTCACAAACCCTTACCCAAGAGAGCACATGGCACCTTCAGATAGCCTTTCCTAAACTACCAGTGTGACCGGGAGTGGGAACAAGGGGTGCAGCACAGAGTACAGGCGTGTGACCTGGAGCACAGCCTTGGCACTGGAGACTCCGCAGCTAAAATGACTCACCCTATTTGGCTAAAGAAATGCGGACCTGGAACTGCACAAAACTGGTATTAGGGCAACAGAGGACAAAGTCGATTCTAACATGAATATGTCATGATACAGACAAAAAATTTGGATATAACAGAGCCGCAAAGCAATGAAGATCAAGAATGTGAAAACTTGTTAGTAAACAAAAAGTGACCCAACATGAATCCTGGCACAAGGAAGAAGAAACCGTTCACAGGAATGTCAGATTTGTTCTAGTGAAGTGCTCCACATGTTAACTTCCTATAAGTTCCTCCATACACCCCAGAATTAAACTGCTGTCCCCTTCAGTCCCAGAGAAGCTTCAGAAAGGCAAGCAGTGATACGACTAGAAACTCCGTGCAATGTTATGGTTTTTCTCATAACAATTACATCTGTATTAATAATTGTTAGAATTTCACAATTCAGTTATAGTAGCAAGAAACAAAAACTTCCTGGCATGTAACATATAAGGTATGCTTCCTCTTAAACATGAATTTTGAGTGTAATATCTGATGCCCCTATGTAACAATTCCTTTCATGCTGGCTACATGTAAAAATGAATTCCAGCCCGGTCTATTTCTACATTTTCCCATCAAATACTTGACTCTCCTAGCAACCCAACTATTCAACATGCACTGATCTCACTGGAGAAAAATGGTGCAGACTCCAAGTCAGCCATGAACTATTTTTAATCCAGCAAGGCCAAACAGCACAGGACCCAAACTCAGATCTTTCTTCAAAACACTGCAACCTTTAGATCTATGGCATTCTTTTCCTCAAGGTCAAGTGGTTACAACAGGATACCTTAAATATGCCAGAGAAGTGATTGTGAAGATGAATGGAAACCTTGTCACAGTGATAAACACTCACTCCTACTGCAAGCTCAGGCAAGCACATCTATAGCACAGTAACTTGGTAGTAGACTTCACACTTTCCTTTAAAACTATCACAATAGCAATATGTTAGCCAGACTTCTTTGGAGTACTCAACCAGCGTTATGTATTTTTTAAACACACACCCCCGATATTACAAGAGAAGGGAAAATGAGGTACAAGCATGAACAACAGCTTGTTATTTGCCTTACAGAATAACCTCTTGTTGCTGACATTCTGACTCACTAAAGTTACTGGCCTCAAGAATAATAATTTGATGCCAACTTAGTAGAAACTTACATACTATTTCTCTGTCAATTTTATGTGCATGCTCATCATTAGCAGGAAAAAGAGAAGTATAAAGTTATCCTTCCATTTCTAGAATTACAACAATATAAAATATGAAACATTTTGCTTAACATGTATATCTGCATTGCTTGGTTTTCCTTCTAAGTTTCAGCACATTTCCCACCCTTTCTTCCATTTCTCTGTTTTGTGCTGGTTTCTTTAAGAATTTGCATCACAAGGATCATGCCCACAGTATCTAGGATAAACATAAGACTATATACCTTCAAAATAGTTAAGATATACTCATGTTCCAGTGTTTCCCCATGCAGTGAATCTGTAAGGAAAAAAAAACAGCCTTTTGCTTTGATGTAATAAGTGTTTTGGCTTGTCTCAAATATAAGAAAAATTCCATTGTAACAACCCCCAGGAAATATGGAACTCTACCATGAAACATGGTGTTCTCCAACTGTTACGAAAAATAGCACTTAAGTGTTTTAAATCTTATATTTAGGTCTGTGAGGAGGAAGTAGGAAATAAAGCTTTTTTCTTGAATTCTACTCTACTTACACACTCAGATTGTGTTTGTTTGTTATTCTAATTACCCCACTGAGAATTTCCATCTCAGGAAAGTTGAAAATAATGAACTTTCTGTTAAGGAACACAGGTTTATTACACCACCAAGCCTCCTTTCTTTATAGTATTACATGTATTTTAGATTCCTAAGTAATACAAATGTAGCACTGTTGCTGTCCCATCTCTGAGATTAGAAAGGGGGGGGCTGCAAATACAAATAAATGCTGCCAGATATAGATAGATACATGCATATCAGGTACAAAGGCTGGCATGTGGTTCAAAGGTAGCTTGCTCTTTGTGCAGGCACTGCAGCAGTGCCTCCAGATACCCTGGTGGCTTTGTCATCTCTTTCTATAGAAGGACTCTAATAGAGAGAAACAGAGAAATTATGAGTGAGACACAAGAGCAATTACTGAGTTAGAGAACTTGACCGCATCTATTTTGTTCTTTTAGCCATTTGAGAAAGGCTTCAGTCAGGAACAACAGAGTTTCCATAGTTTCTTTCATTAGGTGGTATGGAAAACCTCTTTCAGAGACAGCCGTACAAATCATGAGTTCTGTTCCAGCTCTTCCTAAAGCTTCTGCAATTGGACCGCTCTGTCCTGCTCAGGAAGTTATGTAAGGAGAGGCACAACTTTAAGTGATGACTAATCCTGTGGAAATGAACAAAATCAATCCAAATGAGTTCGGAATCACACAATTACTTTTTAAATTACAACATGCATTTGGAAATAGTTTCTCAGCTTTCAGCTACTCAAGACAGTTATTCAATGCCAGTTCCAGTCCATTATTACGTACCCTAAAATCCTGACACCCTGGGAATATGCCTATATTTGTCAAATACTAGGCAGTGGACTTGAACAGAGGTGCCAATATTCTGCAGCACTTAGATCTGAACTACACTTGCTTGTCTCCTTCGGACCACTCTAAACAACTCTCCCTCCAGGAGAGAAACCTGAAGAAGCAAGGAAAGCCCTCTACACTAAACATGTCTCAGTCTTGAAACTTGCCCCATCTTGCTCAGGAGAACTGATAACATTGCAGTACCAGCACGCACATGCTGTAAAAACCCGACAATCTAATCACTGAGGGAACCCAGTACTCCAGTCAACCCCTGTGGCAGGCCACAGTGTAGTCTGAGTTTAGTCTCTCTTCTTCCTGGGTTAACCTGGGAAGTTCTTGTTCTAATTAAAATTTGAGGACTCCATTTGAGCCAAGTCATGGAGCCTTCAATCAAAGCTTTATAGAGAACTGGTGTGTGGCTGCAGTGAAGAATCCCAGGAACTGAGTTCAACCAAGCAATTTTTCATGATAGAGATTGCTGTTATTAGATCACACACTCTCTAGAAAGGACTTGGAAAAACACTGGGTGTGAAGCAATCAGTCACAGATTCTTACAAGATGGTAAAAATGGATCAAAGACAATTCCTTTCCTATGGGGTAGTAATGAGTGCTTAACTGTCTCTGCCAGTCGGTTCCTCTATCTTCTGGCAGAGAAACAGTGCAAATACCATCTGCAGCATATCTTCTGGTGCTCATTTAGGGCTTTCCAAGAGGCAGAAACGATGCACTAAGGGGAAGGGGCAGGACAGACCAAGCTACAGGTAAGAAACAGAAGCTCTATCAAGCTGTGGAACTTAACACAGGTCTCCAGAGTTCAGGTGATGAGATTATCAGATGCTCCTGTCTACTGTACTGCACATAGTCAAGGAGAAAATTCTATAGGCAGGTGTAGAGGACTAAAGCTTTTCAGTCTTGATTTTAAGCCAAGGGCATGTTTCCCACTCCCTTGGTCAAATGAACAGCTTGCCTAGAGAACTGTCAGACTTGCTGCTCTCTCCTGTTTGTTCTCCTGCTGCTTCCATCTGACACATAACTGCCTCTACCAAGCTCATCTGAGCTCTTTATATTTTCTTTGCTGAAATGTAGCTATTTAAAAATACAAAACATCTGTCCTAAACTACCTGATCCTATCTTTTAATAAATTAGTCAAAATACTACCTTGTTAACCAAAAGTCAAAGTATAAATGAATAATAAGAGATTTAACTGAGCAAAATAATGTATGAACAAAATGTTTCTGTAAGTTTTAAAGAGCTCAGTGGCTACATTAACTTCTTTCCCCAGCTTCTAATTCTTACAAGAAAAGAAACGGTGGTTTCTCAACTGTGTACTAACTCATAGTGGCAGGGAAAAAGAATGAGGCAAACTGTTCAAGAAATACTGAAGTGGGTGGTTAAATAATGTCCTATGTATTAGTCTTTAACTTTTCTGCTGATCTGTTGAGCTGTAAATGTCATGATCACTCAAGCGCTGGTTAACCTGCACCATCTCCTGGGATTTGTGCCTCAAGAAGACCCATGCCTCACAAATAACTTCCATATAATTTGTTTTGCCTTACTACAGCTGCCCTGTAAACCACGACAGTTCAGAAACCAACACAAATGCTATTATGAAATCCCAATTTGGCAGCCAAAAAAAATCCCTGGGAGTAGAAGAGACAAGCAGTCACAGTAATATCCAGAGATGTTCAACCAGCATGGAGCATCTTCACGAGGCTTTAGACTGGAAAAATCCATCCTATAAGATGGTGATACAAAGATTTTGGAGTATGTCTGTCTTACAGCTTTTAATGCCAGTAATCTCAAGAAGCAAAGGGGCTGTATATTTAGATGTGAACCCTCTAAACGGTGGCAGGTGCATAACAGCTAGTTTCTTCAGCTGAAGTCATTTTCTTTTGAACCAGTTCAGGTGTGCACAGTAATCATGGCATTGAACAAGCAGGGTTGGAAAATTGTGCCACTTCAGAAGTAGCTTTGAGCTGGGTGTTGGACCAGATGACCTCAAAACATCTGTCTCACCTTAATTATTCTCTTATTCTGACATGGTAGGGAGAAGACCAGAAAAAGACCACACCTACCTGCAGACAAAATCACGTCAACTTTGGGTATGTAAGCTCACTCTCACTACCAACAACAGAAGTTGGCATTTGCTGCCTGTTGAGGCCTCCCATTTAGGCAAAACAGCAGTTTAAAGTCACTGTATCAGTCCTTATTGAAGGTAAAAAGTGATTCAGTTCTGAGCTTGCCAACCATCCTTGTTTATGAATAAGTCACCTGCCAACCATCCCTCAATATGAACAAAGCCACACAAAATCTCTTCTATGCAATAAAAAAAGTCTGAAAAGGATTTTTGCATCCCCATTGTCTTCACTCAAAGGTGGACATCTGCCTTGTCCTTCTCAGTGACATAAGGGGGAAACAAGGGCTGGGACAGTTAACCAGATGAGCAGCTTAGTGATAAAAACTGACAGTAGGAATTGGAGCACTTCTCACTCAGAAGTTTTTAGCTATGAAGTGGCCCTTAGGAGCCATTACAGTCTGATGTCACTTCAGAGCAACCTCACTCATCACAGCCTATATTAGCCTCAAAGCAGTTTTAGATTATGTCCATCTGCAATTGCTCCCTAGAACTTTAATTCTGCTTTTGATATGGGAAGTCAAACAGAACTGGATCAAAAAAGCACAGAATGCCACATCTGGTACAGGACCATTCAAGTACAACAACATCAAGTCAACATGATACAGGGAAACTACAAAGTTAAAAGAAGATTCAGAGTTTGATGGCAACATCATCTAGAAAAACATTGCTCAAACCCTCAAAATACACAGTCCTAAATCAAAACCACTCAGTTAAGAGTCTGGAAAAGCTCCTTTGGGACCAAGCAGTATGGCACACTGGTTATAACAGCATTGCCAAATTTTTACACAGCTCTACAGAAAACAGAACCAATCCTAAAAATATGACCATGACTTTTTACTTTATGCACAATGATAAAGTAAAAATTAATGGAAAAGCTGCATTTCCTTTTACTGGCTCATTACTGGACTACTTCCATAGTAGTCACTGCTATGTAGCTGGTCAGAAAATCTTCAAAATGCAGTCTCCGATGCTTTAATTAATGCGAAGACAAAATTCTGTTAGTTATCTACTGAATACTTTGTACAATAAATTTAATAAACTCTGGAAATATAATTCATACCAGTGTAAGGAAAAATGTATTTGTTGTAAAGTTTTTATAACAGTCTCCCTATTGGGAGCAAAGCTTTTTTCTTGCCAGAAAGGAGGTCAAGGTCCAACTAAAAAGAACTAAATACAATTTAAAATTAAACCTAGAGGAATCTTGACCTTAAGAAGTACATAGTAGTATCTGATATATCAGCCCTGCTACAGACAAAAATCAGCCCTGAATTGAAAAATTGTTTTAAACTGAATTTTGTTAAAGACAATAAACCACACAGGTGCTATTCCTGCCTTTTGCATTAGTGTACAGCTTCATCACAGGCTGGCTGGTGCACATACACATGAAAGCAGTTTGGCTGTACAGAATATCTTCCATTTCAGCTCTTGAAATCAAAACATCGCTTCCCTAAAATGTGCAACAACAGTTCTTGGTTAAAAATCCATTACTATTTAAAGCAAGATGATTACTTAAAATCAAACTAAAAAGGAAAAAAAAAAGAAAGAAAGAAGGCAACCAGTTCTGCATTCTGACTTGCCTTATATAGTTATGCTAAAGGAAAAAAGGAGCAGAGCCAACACTGTGAAAGCTTACATGAGGCAATGGTGCCACCCAATGTCCAGAAGTTATACATAAATTGGTTTTTGTTTATTGATCCAAGAACAAAAAAACTCCAAACTCAACAAGCTGTGTGTAATATTATTAGTAATCATAACTGTGTGTGAAGGCTTGGCTCAGGTGTAAGATTAACAGATGTGGTAAAACTCCAAGCAGGCAAATACTTTTTTAGTTTCAGCTTGAATTCTCTGTAAAATGGATATCAGCATAGCCCAAGTAAATCCATTCAAGCTGTCAAAACACTTACCAACATCTTCCTAAGGTACTCATTATTTCATTTTCTCACTTTTTGAGCCCTCTCAGCTGGGGCCTCACAGAGATCGGTTTCAGTATGTTTCAAGCAGTGCATGGACTTTACTATTACACTACTAAATGAAAATTCCTGCACAAAAATCCAGTTTTGATAAATGGATATATTGACCCCATGTTCAAAGGATGTAACTTTTTAGAAAAGCACCTCTAACTATAAAGAGTTTATAGTATTAGAAAACTTCAGCAGGAAATCATTCATAACAATTACTGTTGAAAGTGCACATCTCACTTTTTGTTTGGAATTTTGCCCTCATCCATCTACTAGAGGAACATTATGTGACTTCTTCTGAAATAAAAAATGCTCCAATGAGCATATACCTCTTTCTTCTGTAATTATAAGTTTATAAATGTTTATTTATAACACTTTGCAGATCATGTGTTCTATGCTATAAAGCATTCTGCCAGCTCTTTGGGCTATCTTCAACTCTCCCAAATCATCTACAAACGTAAATACAAAACTACACATGGCAAGTCATGCATATTTACTAAAGCACTCACAGCACAAAAAATATTATTGTGTTAAGATCTATTTCCCTGTACTACAATGTGCTGATATTTTTCCAAATATTACTTATTTCTTTGCACTTGCTAGTTCATTATGCAAGTATGGGTTTGTGCTGCCTTATTTTCACCACATTCACAACTAAGTCTTATGTTCACTTGACAAATAAACAAGCCCCTTTCAGAGGTCTTTACTTCTCAAAATGTGTTTAATATTTCTTCATCAAGCATATTAACTTTTTTCCTTAAAAAAATTCTGTAGTTTTAGATGCACCACCTTTGAGACACTCCGTGAAAATGAAACAATTTCACCTATTAATCACTCAGCCTGTTCATTTTTAACTCTCAGTATCTTTCATTTTCCATCCAATAGATTTTGTCACGATACACCCCCATACAGGCCACCAATTATTGGTGTTGGTGCTTGGCACCAGCCAACAGTAGTAGATGGGAACTGACTGTCACCATTAATTTATTATCCTCCTATAAAACTTTCATACCTTCTCTCTGTGAGTTCCTAGGGGCAGCTTCTCACAGCACTGACTCCTCTTCTCTTCCTTCTACACAGCTGGCTTCTTCCTGTCCTTATCATGACTGCCTAACCCTCACCCCACACAGCAGCACAGTCAACAAACTACAACTCTCCCCTCCACCAGCTAACCCACTCTTTTGTAACACCCATCCTTATTGGACACAGCTGTGCCCTATTAAGGGCAGGGCTGTTCCTACTCTTTGCTAATTTGTACATCTGCAACTCCTCAGGGGTAAGATTGCCTTCAGAACTATGTCTACTCTCCTACAATCCATCCTCCCCCAAGATTTTTATAGCTTTCATATGAAAACAGTGTGAAGTTTTCAACTCTCAGAATACATTTTATTAACAGGTTTATGTTACAGCATATTTAAGATAGACATATATTTATAACAGCTAATAGGTTCTAAGTATAGCTATAGTGGTGCTATTCACACTCAAAGGAAAATTTTATAGTCCTCAGTATGTGGCAATTGTTGACTTTATGAGAATGAACGTGGGGAAGTTACATACCTACATTTCTTTTTGGAAAAAATGTGTTTGATTTGTTATGTATAAACACGGTGCAATGCATACACACTTTTAAAAGATGCTTTATTACTTGATCTTTCTAAACATGTTTACTGTACACCTGTAGTGTATATATATTTAGGTACATAATTAACTTTCATGCTGCCCAGGCCTAACCACTGTGTCAGTAGGCTTTCTGAAAGTCACTGGAAAAGCAAAAGAAATTAATTTCTTAGTATCTGGACAGAAGATCCTGATATTACATTGAGGTTTTTTGTTTTGTTTCTTTTTTTTTTAAAGAAGTCAAAATCTGAACAGTCTTTGAAGTGCTTTGGATACTTTCTAGTGAAAAAATGGCTTGGATTACTGTCAGAAATTCATAACAAGTACATGTCATACTAATAATGTGATATTTTTAAAACATTCTATCAATGTTGAAAGCACAAGAAGTCTGCATAATCCGTGCACATCTAATTAGCACTGAGTCATATAAATGATACATAATGATTTGGCAGCATATTGCCAGATGGTTTGCTATCAGATCAAGTAGTAATAACTTAGCTTATTTATCTCCATTTCCCTCATCCCTTATTTTCATTTTCACTCCTTTGCATTTCCCTACTTAAAAATAACATTCCGTTCCTTTTATTTCATATACAAAAACCAGCCAAAACCCCACTTTTTTTTTTTTTTTAATCCCGACTAAAGAGGATTTGCACTCTTTCTGCTTTTACAAGTACATTTATTAATTGCACTTAGGTCTCGGAGAGTTTATACAGTCTAGTTCCATATTTACTTTCAAGAAATCTCTTTTATATACTCTCTTAAATACTTTTTAAAAAGCTCTCCTTTTCTTCCAATTAGAGATGTTCAGCTGGTCCCCTATATTAATTTTGTTTTCAACTATAATCATATTGTCTGATTTTCTTGTTTAAAACACATCCTGTGTCTAAACAGGAGAAAAGTTTATGAGGGAATTATAAACATATAATCACTCAGAGTATTTGAGATTCATGACCACTCCAGGTTTAGTACTATTTGAATGTGCCCAATCACCATAATTTTGGATCTTAAAGCATTTATGATATACTTGCCTTGCTGTGTTAAGTTTATTAAATACAAAGTAAATAAAGAGTAAATGTTCTTTTTCCTAAAATCTTAACTGTTTCTAATGAGACAATCCAGTTGTTTAAGTGAAAGGATGAAAATATCTGTACATCCAAGGGAAAAAAAATAAGAATTTTACAATAACTTTGGACCTTCCCCACCTTTACATTAGTTTCAGTCTTCATTTGTGCTTTTCTAAATACAAATAATGCTTAATCAACATCAGCCAGTAACAGTAGTTTCTCAGCCATCAAAGCAAACATTCACAGCCACAGGTTTTGAGGAATTCATGTAAACCTCAAAAATAAAGTGTGCTCCATTTTAACTCACATTTTATAAGAACACAGATCTATTAATAGGCATGAAAATGAAAAAAAGTCACACGAAAATTACATCCTTGTATTCAGATTAAGAAGGTTTCTTTGGGTTAAGAGTCTTATTCAGAGGTGAGGAAGATAAAGCCATCACCCTGTTGGTTACTCTGGGATTTGGATCCATGCTGTGCTGTGTGTACAAGTGCTGACACATGGCAGAGCTGCAAAAAGCCTCATTAGAATTTGCCAAGTGCTGAAGCTATTATCAGGAAGCATGCAAAAATCTATCAAGTTAAGTTTATCTGCCTTACCCAAGAGCCTCTGCATTTTGTACAAAGTGGATATTCCCCTCAGTAGGGATGCTCTGAACAGCTCAGCTCCGATTTCAAACACTCAGAAAGAAGTGCCCATAGATTGCTATGCTTCAGACTACTTACACTACCACATTGGTGACATAACCTCTTCAATTTTCCTCTTTTTCTCCAGGATAAGAATATGAATGGAGGTATTAGCAAAGATAATACTGTAGAAATTATCATTAACACTTCCTATACAGGAGACAAAAAAAAAAATTTACATGAAAATACAAGCATCATGTGTTAGTCTCACATAGTTGGATAGACTTTTGCCAGCTCATATTATTTTCCTTGACACAATCCTCTTTTTCACTTGATTTAAAAAATGTGTATACACATGAAAATAAATACCATACAGTGGCAACATAGTGGTATGAAAATCGGTGTAAAGCAAGAGCTGAAGTACTGGATTGTACCGCAAGGGTGAGACTACCAGAGGTGTTTAGTGAACCAATTCATATTGCCAGAGAACCAGAGCTTGATAGGAATGGCAGTCCTTCTTTGGAATAAGCAATGACCTGAAATGCTCTTTACCCTTTTAAAACTTAGCTGGGAACCCAAGAACAAATGAACCCTAATCTCATTAGGTTGCATTAAAGACCTTCTCAAATGATGAGAGGCAGAAACAGTGCAGAAGCTCTGATTGACCAACATGTGCTATCATAAGCACCAACTGCTCACATTTACAGAACGGCAGCTGCAGTAAACCTGGCACAGGCAACTTCCAAACAGATTAGAACAATAGCATGGGCTGGAATGCAGCTCAGTTCCCAGATGGAAAGTGAGAACATATATAAAGTCCCCAGATAAATGACAGAGACCTATTTACTTGAGTGCAACATTTTGATGTTGCCTGCCTATACCAGAATGGGTTTTCCTGTTTTCTGTTTCTATGAAGATTATATACAAAGAATGTTGCGCTACTGTCCCAGCAGAGCTCCTGTAGATCTCTGTTTGGGCCTCTGGCAACACAGCAGAAATTTCAAGTGCTCAATTGAGTCCTATGTTAATTTGGAATAAGTGCCTCTGCTTGGCCTTCCACAGGGACATTAGCCCATCCTGTAGCTGACTGAGATCATGTTTTATAATGGTAACATTCCCTGCATAGACGCTAATGTCATTCTATCTCAGCTCCCCATGGCAGGTTACCAACATTAGGACTTGTTTAACAGATGAGATAACTCCTGTTCCCAAGTTAAATTCAGTTTCTGAACACCCTTTTCAATGCTCTGGTAGAGGCCACAATATTAAATATGAAAATAATTTTTAAAGGCCTGATCAGGTGCCATTTTAAAGCATTGCTTGCACTGAAGAAGGTCAGATTGCTCTTTTCTCCAGGTCAGAAGCCCTTAACTGCCACAGTAAGAACACTTAGAGAAGTAAACTCCCTGCACATACTCAGAGGTGAAGAAAAAGCCACCAGAGATACCTTTTTGTCACCAAACTCTCTCTTCATTTATCGTAAGTTAAACATCAAAGCAGAAAGAATATTTGAGTAAACTGAGCAATACTCATCTTAAATGTGCAAGGCAACTTTAAAAATTTGAAAAACATGGCTCGGTCATTATATTCTGGTAACAACCTATAACAGTTGATGCATTGCAAAACCACAAAGGTTAAAACAGAGCACATATATGTAAGAATCAAATACCCACTGAACAATGAGAAAGCAGGAATAGCAGAACTCTCCTCTCCCCTTCCCAGCAGCATTAAGATCACAGACTACATGACCAAGGAGAAGATTAACAGAAATTTCACCTCAGGCTAGCATTACTGTCCACATGGACATCCAGTAAAGGCTGATGTGACACCCAAAAAGAAGGGCAGCACACTGGTTAGCCTCAGTTCTGAAACTCACAAGCTTTCCAACACTAATAACACCAGCAGAGGTTACAGTGTTTCCCCACTAACCCTACAAGAAGATAAACTGTCCATATATAACCCTTCCTGTCTCCACTTTAGAATGAAGACGCACACAGTCTCCACATTGCTGGAAGAAAGAACCAAGACTTCTCAGAATCTTTTCTTAGTCTTTTAAAATAAAGCTTATCATCTCATTTCTACAGCCCTTGGTAAATCAGGGTTTTAAGGATTCCAATCCTGCTGGCTTTACCCAGAGCATCAGTCTAGACAGGCAGATGCAAGTGTTCTCACTGCCAGGCCCCACCAGTGTGTTAACCTCAGCCAGGCAACCTTGTGTCATTTCTTGATGCCTCTTTGATCTTGTATTTCTTGGCTCTCATCGGTGATGAAAAACAGGGGGTTCTTATTCACATCATAACATTCAAACTTATCCCTGCACAAAGCACATCCTGCTTGGCAGCGGGCTGTGCCCACAGCCGCAGGTTTTCCAGCCCACAGATTTGCTGGCAGCAGGCAGCACTGGCCTGTCCTTTCAGAACAGCCCTCGCCACGGCCTCAGCTGCCCCAGGCCCAGAGACAGGAACCATCTCTAGCAAGCACCTCACCAATATTACCTCCCTCAGCAGCTCTTATCTCCCACTACTCCTCCTCAACACCATTTACAGTTCCATAGTGGGAACGCACAGCGAGTCACTACCAATATGTGCTTCTGCTCTAGGCTGAGTAAAAATAAACTTTATTCCTATAGTGGGATTCCAGTTCATTGAAGGCATAACTCAACCACTGCACTGCACCATCAGAGATGGTGCCAGCAGGGTAACTTCCAAATTCGCTGCTGATCTTTTCCTCCCTTTAGAGAGCAGCTGCAAATCTGGGCAAACAGTCAAGTTTTCTTCTTTTTCTATTCAAGGATAAACAATTTCTAACAAAAGAGAAAAAACAGAAAGAATGTTTGGTATCTAGTTTTATCATCTATGGCAACACTTATACCACCAGATATGCTGCATGTCCATAATTTACCAGAACAGGACTTCTTAATCACTAAAAATGTTGCTTCTTCTCAGGTAGGGTGACAGCTGACATACAGGTGAACTAATACACAAAAAGACTGGTTTTTCATCTTCAAGTTCTACAGAAGTGTTATCCAGGATACAAGGATTTTGGACACTCACAAAGGCTGCTTAAATACTTTAAGCATTTCTGTATCAGGATATTTAAGCAGCTAAATACTTTGATGAAGTCTATCTCCTCATTCAAAGCTGGAAATACATTATCATGAATATTTACCATGTCAAGTAAGGACATAAAACCTCATCAGCTCACACACACACATCTATCAGGCCAACCTATCAGCTCATTCTGAAGTTAGAAGCTGCATCCTTAGCTAGTCACGCTGGTCTCATGAATTTTTCAGCCCTGTGCCTCCTCTGAAACAGGCAAACACTATTTTAGGAGACCAAATCCTCCCCATACAGCCTCAAGAGGGGTCAAAATCCATCAGAGCTGAATGTTATTCAACTCTGAAGCAAAGCTTTATTAGAAATTGCCGAACAACAGTACCTGAAAAGCTGGGGGGGTGGGGGGAATATCTTGCTTCTTCCATGCAGGGACACTGAGGACAATGAGTGCAAACACCTCTCCCTGCTCTTTGTAACAGGCAGGACCTGAAAGGCAGCACCTAGCATGCAGAGAGCACACAGCCTTAAGCTGTGCAGGGGAATATGAGTCTGGACATTAAGAGGAATTTCTTCACAGAAAAGGCAATTAGATATTGGAATGGGCTGCCCAAGGAAGTGGTGGACTCACTGTCCCTGGAGGTGTTTAAGGAAAGACTGGATGTGGCACTCAGTCTGGTTGTTATGCTTCAGTCACAGGCTGGACTCAATGATCGCAGAGATATTTTCCAACCGGATTGATTCTGTGATGGATGTACTGCCGACAGCCGAAATCAGGGTCTGTGTACCCACCACACCTCCATATGGAACGCAGAAAGTTAAGGCTTCTTCTAGCAGGGATGGGGTCCTGCACAAGAAGGTAGAGCTGGACTGCTAGGAGGCAACAGAAGATTTATGTTATGGTGGGTTGTGGCACACCGAGACAAAAGCCCTCTGCAGAGAGCAAGTGATGCGTACAATTAGCATATTCCGCCTGCCAGCGCAGGGGGGAGATACCTACAACAACGTGACAAAGAGCACTAGAGAGGCTGCCCAGTGTACTGAAGTGGGAGCATTGTCACGGAGGGCGGCTCGACCCCCCTTCCCCCGCAATTCCGGGCCGGAGCCCCCGCCTTTCCCGGCCCCCGCCTTTCCCGGCCCCCGCCTTTCCCGGCCCCCGCCGCCCCTCCGCGCGGCACCGCCCCGCGCGCCTGGCCCCGCCCCGCCTGGGCCGGCGGCGTCCGCGGTCGCCATGGGAACGGCGCGCGTCACCGCGCCCGGCGCCGCCGATTGGCGGGAATTGTTCGAGAAGGCGGCCGAGGGCGGAAGCGGAAGCCGCACGTGGAGCCGGTGAGTGGCTGCCGCAGTTTCTGGAAACTTCGCCTCATTGTCATATTTAAAGCAGCGGCGGCGCCGCTGCGTCCCTTCCCCGCCCGCCCGCCCGCGCACGCTAAGGGGACCGGCGGCCGTAGGAGCACCGGGAGTGAGCCGGGCAGAGCGGGGACCTCCCTCTGGCACCGGGGCCATGGCCGTGGTGGGCTTTGATTTGGGTTTCCAGAGCTGCTACATCGCCGTGGCGCGGGCTGGCGGCATCGAGACCGTCGCCAACGAGTTCAGCGACCGGTGCACGCCGTGAGTAGGGGGGGACGCGGGCGGGGGCTGGTCTGTGCCCGGCGGAGCGCCCGCCGTGGAGAAGGTGCTGGAAGTTTCGCGGTGGGGTTCCTGCTGTGTGGGGCCAGCGCGTTCCGCGGCACTCGCCGCCTCCGTGGGTTGCCGGCGGGCAGCTACCGGGTGGCGGGGCCGGGCGGCAGCCCACTGCGTGTCCCTCCGACCCGCTGTGTGCTCCCCTCCCGCCCCAACCCGCTGTGTGCTCCAATCCCCTCACCCGCTGTGTCCCGCTGAACCCCTCCTGCCATCCTGACCCGCTCTGTGTCCCCCGTCCCGCTCCCCATCCGCTTTCTTCCCCTGTGACCCCCCGCCCGCTCCCCGGTCCCGACCCTCCCTGTTCCCCGAGTCCCGCTCCCGGCCCGGTCTCTGGCGCTGTTTCCCGGAGCCGGAGCCCCGCGGGTCGCGGTGCGGCGGGCTGGGAGCGCCGGGCGGCCGGGAGAATGCCCGTGGGGGCAGCTGGGTTAAGTGGGACACGGGCGAGCACACTCCCACTCGTGCTGCTTAGGCTGGGCTCTGCCAGCTGCTCCAGGGCAGCTCTCCTTTAGTCAGAGGTTAGATATAGAAAGCCTCTGGCTCAAAGCGGGAGTTAGTTGACAAGTTAGAAACAGCCATGCACAGACGGGTAGGGTATAGACTGGCTGTGAGCTCTGAATTGCGATCGTCCTGTTTTGCCATTTGGATAAGCCATTGTGAAAGGTCCTGGATTCGGGCCAAGGCTTTAATGTGGATAAAAGTCTCCCCGTAGTTTTTTAGTGCAAACTCAAAGAATGACACTTTGACGGAAAGACTTAGGTGTTTTATCTGCAGTAGTAGAAAATGAGTCCGTGACAGTTCTCAGTTGTGTTTGTTGTCAGGACTGAGTTAATTGGCCTGTTGTTCTTTCCAGGTCGGTGGTTTCATTTGGATCCAAAAACAGAGCTATTGGTGTTGCAGCTAAAAACCAGGTAGGTAATTTCCTGCTGCAAACTGTTGAAGTATCACTGGGTGTAAAGAGAGTTGGCTGTGTTTTTTGAAGCCAAACAGCCTCAGTTTCATGTTGAGCCTTTTATTTTAGAAATGCTGCACTATGCTGCCATGCTTTCTTTGGGGAAATGTAGGATGTTTTTGCTAGAATGCTTCTGCTCTCTCATTCATTAATGTAATACTTTCCAGTTGAATATGTTCATATTCTGACAAATTAGGTTTACTGGATTTCTTTTCCTAATGATTGTATATAGGATTTCCCTTGTACTTGAAAGAAAACAGTTTAAATGCTGTGCATAGTTTCTTAAAATTGGATGTAAGGGGAGACATTTGTTAAAGCTATTCAGGGTACCTTACTACCTTTGGATTTGCTGCAAATTAAATGCCTCTGGTTTTGAAGATGCAAGTCCTTATTTTGGGTTTTTTTTTGGTTTTTTTTTTTTAATTGACATGCTCTGAAAGGTTGAATGTTTTCTTCGTGAAAGTAGTATTTTCAGTTTAGAAGGAGAACTTAATTCCAACAAGTCTCAGAATAACAAACTGTAATGATTAAATAAATCCTTAGGTATTGTTTGCTGTTACATAACTGCTGCTGGGAGATCAAGCATGCAGCCTCCGCTGGCCTGTGCATCTCTCTCATGTAGCAAAAGGACTGCAGTGGGTTTCCATGGAGAGAGCACTAAAGGAGACTTCATTGCACTGTAATAGCACTCCTCTTAGTTTTGAATAGCCGAGGCAATACAAATACTTTACATGTTAACAAGCACATGCACATTCAGTTATAGGTTAGCATTTGGAGTAATGAAGTAAACACATGTGTTTGTGGTTTTTTTCTTAAATTTCATTTCAGCATTGCTGAGTTGGCTTCTGACATTGTTGCAAGTCAGAAACTAGTGTGATTCATTAGTGTGCAAAAATTTATTGTTACTGAAAATGGGAAATGATCTGAACCTGATGTACTCTCAAGCATGTTTCAGTATTGTTAGATTGTTCCAGTAGATGCTGTGGAAAACATGAATTAATCTGCAAGTGTGGCCAATTCTCTTAGATTGCATTTACAAGTATGTATGTGCAGTGATGAGCACCTGTGACTTTAGTTACCTTCAGATTAACCTGTATGATATTACTGATGGAGTGTTTCATGCTTGGCTCTCCTAGAAGTTGAAGCTAAATATTTTTGCCAAGAAAAATGAATTTAATACTTTAAATGATAAAAGATGACAGATATAGTTGTCAGTGGTTCAGTTTGGCTGATGACCTGAGATGTGAATTGTGTTTCTTTTGCAAATGTGTAAATTTCCTGACATGGACTACTGAGAGTTAGATTTTTGGTGTCTGAGGGTCTTAAATCAAGGAGTACAATGATTCTTTTCATTTGGGAAAAAAAAAAAAAAGCAGAGACAAAAAAATCCCACAAAATAGAGAAAAGGAGGTTTTGACCGGTGACTTCTACAGTGTGATTTTGTGAGAGAGCTCAAAATACTAGAAGGTGATCTCTTTAATATTTGAGAAGTTACTGCTGGAGCAGATTTTCAGAGTATTTCTGTAACCTTTAGGTAAGTGTGGTATCACTGGAAATGAGAATGGTACATTAGTTAACAGACCATAATTCTTAGCTTTCTTAATTGTGACTAAGCAGGAAGATATTAAAACATGCTACAGACCTAATGGCATACAATTACTCTAAAAATATCTTAAGATGGTTCTCTTAGAAAAGGCTTTGAGGTTAATTCTAAATTAGGCTATAAAAGCTGCCAGAGTGTTTGCGCTTCTCTACCCACTACATGGTAATAATTCCTGCTGCTACGTTCTTCAACCATACAGCTGTGAAATACATAGCATTCAAGCACTCTGAAGTTGTGGCTATACAAATAAATAAAACCATGCTGGGCAACAATCTTCAACACAGGAACCTAACTACTCAACCACATTAAAGTACTGGAATAGTTCCTGGCGTGATTTTTGGCCTGTGTTGACTTGTGCTCGTACTATTAATTGCTGAGCACTATTCAGTGATTAGAATAAACCAAGGATGATTAAAATAAATCCTTGATTTAATAAAATTTAAAATAAAATTTAAATTAAAAATTAAATTAAAATTAAAAATGCAATTAAAATGTTAATCCTCGATTAAAATAAATCAAGGATGATTCTCAGCAGGCAGTCCAAGTGTGGCATCTTTCCACTGACACAGCTGTCTGAAAGTTACTGTTTGTTAGTGGGAGTATTGACCTCCTTTTTTTTTGTCAGGGACCTTTTCTGTAGGAGAACTGTCCTAGTTGAGTAGCTTTGTAATACAAAATGTAGCTCAAATTCTTCCATTTTGTCGTGGAAAACTTTATGTGCAACAAGGAATTGATGCTTTCCTGTGGGGATGGTGAATGCTAGAAATATTCTTTGATATGCTCAGCATATGAGACGCTATCATGCAGTCTGTTGGTGCCTGCCTTATTCTATCCTGTAGATAATAACACACTTTTATAATTTCTCTCTAATAAAATAGTATTAATTATACTCTGAGATATGTGCATTATTTCTTAGGCTGCTCTAGTTGTCTAGTTTCTGTTGTGCTTTGCATTTCTGATAATGAACGTTTCTCTTTCGCTTGCTCTTGGGAGCTTGCATTGTAGTTTAGCACATAGTTCCAGCTGATGTTAGCAAAAAAAGTTCCAAGTTGTCTATGCACTGTATTCTTCTCTGGTCTAGTGCAAGAATTTGAGTTGCTGCTAGGTGAGTGTGAACAAGAAAATGATGTGATTTCAAAGTAGCTCAGGGAGGAAAAAGTATTGAAATGTATGGGGACATTTAAGCTTGACAGTAACTAGGAACGCCCTTGTTTGCACTTAATGTAATAATGTTTAAAGTGGAAGTGGTGTGGCTTGGGTTGGAGGTCTTACAAACAGAGAAACCAGCTTCACATGTTAAACATTTGAATTTGGTCTAAGTTCTGTCACCCAGGGTGACAGAAGTGAGGTGTAAGGTGAGTGGCTCTGGTTTCCAGCACAATCAGCAGCAGAATGTTCCAGTGCAGTGCACAGGGGGGTTTCCTGAACTGGGGAGTGTCATGGGGAGACAAGAGCTGCCAGAAGCCTGCAGCTTGAGTGGCAGTGGCTGATGGGACCTGGGTGGGGCCAGGAGCAACAACAGCAGTTTCCTCCAAATAAAAAGCCCTTAGGGAGCACTGGTGAGCAGGGTGTGGCACCGCAGTGTACAGAGGGGTGCTGAGGCAGTGCCAGCCCAGCCAGGGAGCAGTGGGACCCACCTGGCAGAAAGCCACAGCCTCGCTGAGCTCCACACCCGGCACAGCTGGCACAGCTGCTCAGACAGTGCTGGCAGGAGCACTGGTGGCACTGGGTACTGCCAGTACTGGGTGGCACCTGCAGGGTGAGCCCTGCTCTCAGTACCAGTAATGGGTAGTGCCTCTTAGCACAGGTGTGGGAATGTGCCCAGGTACTCTTCCACTTAGTGATAGAACTCTGGCGGGAGGTGAGTAGGTTGAGGACTATCAGGGAGTGTGAGAGAGAGATGATATAGTGGAATTGCACCCTGCCTTCCCTGGGACGTGCCTGGGAGGCAGGCAGGACACACACACAGGGGGTTCCTTTCTCTCTTCTCCACTGGCTGGAAAACAGTGACTTGAAGAGATAGGCCAACCTAACCTTGGTGACAGATTGTTCCCTGAAGAAAAAGAGACAGGACATTGCCATAGGAGACTCCCTTTGGAAGGGAGCAGAAGGCCCAATATGCTGGCAGGAGCCACTTCTTAGGCAAGTCTGCTGCCTCTCTGGGGTCCAAGTTCCTACCCTGGTATGGCTGTCAGATAATTATCCATTATTGGTTTCTCAGGTTGGCAGTGATGAGGTTGCACCAGGAAGTCCAAGGGCGATTGGGAGAGATTTCAGGGCCTTGGAATGACTTCTTAAGGGATCAGGAGCACAAATAGTGCTATCATGTGATCTCTGTCCTTCCAGTTGCGGGAAATGAAGGAGGAAATGCAAAGAGCGAGCAGACCAATGTCTAAGCCTGGTGCCATTGGCAGAATTTGGGGGTTTTGATCATGGGTCATTTTATGACAGCAGGATTGGTAGCAACAGGCAGGGTATACCTGTTTCAGAGGGGGGAAATGATCATTGCACAGGAGCTCAGGGATCGCTGAGAGCTTTATGCTAGATTTGGAGGGGCAAAGACATACAACCAAATTTGCTAGAGATAAGCCTGAAGGATTCCACAGCAGTGCTTTAGAGAGAGTGCTCTAGTGAGGTCCATCAGTCTGCTGCCTTGGTGGAGATGGGATGGAGATCCATGCAGCAGCAGTGACACAAGGGTTATTATTGATTTGTTTAAAAACACTGGCAGCTCCTGAGAATGGTCACATAGGAATTGGGGCGTTTCCTATGCAAAAAAAGTGGCAGGCTCAGTAGCCGGCTGAAGTGCATGCCAGCAGGCATCAAGGCCTGCAACGCCGGCAATAAAGAGGAGGAGCTTGACACCACTGTGCAAAAGTAAAACTCTGACACAGTTGCCATTGTGGCAACATTGGGGGATGACTGGCACATCTGGTGTGTTACTCCTAACTGGTTAAAACCTGGCTGGATAGCCAGGCCCAGAGTGCTATGGTAAATGGAATTAAATCCAGCTGGCAGCATATCACCAGTGGTGTTCCCCAAGGCTCAGTATTGGGGGCCAGCCCTATTTGATATTTTAATCAGTGTTCCGGAAAAGGGGATCAAGTTCACCTTCAGTCAGTTTGGAGGTGAGGCCAAGTTGGACTGGGGTGTTGATCTGCTGGAGGGCAGGATGGTTTTACAAAAGGATGTAGACAGGCTGGATTGAAAGGTTGAGGGCCTCTGTATGAGGTTCAGCGAGTGCGGTGTCCTGCACTTGAGTCACAGCAACCTCATCAAACACTACTGGGAGTGCTGTTTGACAGTGGCTGAACATGAGCCAGCTGTGCTCAGGTGGCCAAGAAGGCCAATGGCATCCTGGCCTGTATCAGCAATAGTGTGGCCAGCAGGACCAGGGCAATGATTGTCCCCCTGCACTCAGACTGGTGAGACCACACCTTTGATCCTGGTTCAGTTCTGGGCCCCTCACTACAAGAAGGCCATTGAGGGGCTGGAGTGAATCAAGAAAAGGGCAGTGGACCTGGGGAAAGGTCTGGAGTGCAAGTCTGATGTGGAGCAGCTGAGGGAGCTGGGGTTGTTTAGCCTGGAGAAGAAGCTCACATGTGCCCTTATCACTATCTATGGTAACCTAAAAGAAGCACAAAGTGCAGGAAAGATCATTTCACCAAATGGTTTGTAAACATCTCTACAGGCTGCCCAGGGAAGTGGTGGAGTCACTGTCCTGGGAGGTATCTAAAAGGTGTGTGGATGTGGCTTTTAGGAACATTGGTGGACTTGGCTATGTTAGATTAGCTGGACTTGATCTGAAAGACCTTTTCAAACTTAAACAATTCTATGATTCTAAATCAGTTGACTAAAGTAGGCTCTGTTGATCATGTTATTGTTCACTCAGTTGTCTCAAGGTTTCAGAGATAGTTTTATAATCCTTAGTAAGTAATCATCTGGAAGTCTATATCTAACTTACTAATGAGCTGATAAAAAGTACCAGACAGTAATTACCAGTGTTAAATAAAACAGCTGTGACAAGGGAGTGGGCAGTTGTCTGAAAAATTGACCTGTGCTTGGGGGCATACAGAACAGCACTGAACATTGCAGGCTGATTTAAGAGTGGATTTCTAACGATCCTGTATTTCTTTACAGCAAATTACTCATGCCCACAACACTGTATGTAACTTCAAGAGATTCCATGGCCGTGCATTTAATGATCCTTTTGTTCAGAAGGAAAAAGAAAAGTTGAGCTATGATTTGGTTCCCATGAAGAATGGTGGAGTTGGAGTGAAGGTAAATCTGCAGTGTATCTTTCTGGGTTGTGTAGCTAAATCTGAAATTTTACATTTCAGCAACTAGTCATGAAAATACGTGTTTCTTTTAATTATTCTAAAGGTAGGTTGTTTTAATCTTTCTGTTAAACAAGAGCTCTTCTATGAATAGACAGCTTTATCTTTAAATAGTGGATGTTAACCTTCAATTTAAGTTTCATTTACAAATAATTGCTGCAATGCAAATTGCTGTGTTGGCAAATTGCTAGCTCAAACACACTGGCAGAAAAACTGCTAAGATAATTACAAGGTCGTATGGTTTTACTTCAAAGTATGAATTTCTGTCACTTTTGTGTGGAATGCATTGCAGCAGACTTACTAGGTAGTTTACAAATGCTTTAGAAAATAGTTGGAGCTCTTCTTTAGAATGATTGCCATAAATGGGTGGCAAGTGTGTCTTTAGTGGACTGCCTGGAGTCAGTTACTTGCAAAAGTGTTTAAAACCAGTTCCTATCACATTGCAAGTTTGGCTCTTGCTTATATTTCAAGGACTTCATTGATACAATATCAGCTTTTCATAGAATAGGTGCAGTTAATAACATTGTGTCCATTTACAGAAATATGTACAATTACTGATAATGAAGCCTTGCTGGCATAACAATCACTGCTTCACTGTTGAAGACTTCAGCTTGAACTGGTCTCCTCATAACTTCAGTATAGATCAGTCCTAACTAGTGACAGTATCACAGAATTGTATACATTAGAAAAAAGCCTGACTGGAAAAGTAGCCAAGCTTTACAAAAGAGAAGATGCTTTTTCTTTAGCTGTTTGTGATTTGTGCGGTTATCAGATAAATTCAGACGGAAATTATTGGTTTCCTTTAATCTGTGTGTGTAAGAGTCTTGTATTATCTGAGAGTCTAATGTTGGGAGAACACTACTACTTGGTGTTTTTCTGTTTTTTCTTAGGCTGCTTGGAGAACAAGTTAGTATTTATTTCTATTTAACTGTGGTTAAAAAGTTTTAATAATTGATTCAGTAAAATTCAATAAGACTGGGAGGTTCAGATAACAATTTTTCTCTTAAAACCAAAATGCCTGAATTTTCCCCAAATCATACTGAATGAATAAAAGAGAAGTGTTACTTTCAAGCACCAGCTGTAACGTGTTGCTTCACTTCATCATTGTCATGTATTCTATTGCATGATAAAAATGTTGCTTCAAGAATAATTTTTTTCTAAAAGAGCAATAAATAAACTTTGTCTAAGCTTTATCTTAAGCTTTTAGTTGTTTCAAGTGCATAGGTGAACTGTTGTTGCACAGTTCTTCCTTTCAGAGACGCCTCACATATTTGAGCAGAAGGATAAAAATGCCGAGGAAAAATACACAGCAAGTACTTCTGTACATTTTTTGCATTTGGCATCAGTTTGAAAAACAATGGCTATTTTTACTTAATAGTGTGCCACATGTTAAACTTGTGTCACTTTTGGCCATTTCCTTAATCTATGGAGTTGGTAAGTTCTTGATGTTTTAAGACAGAATGGAATTATTGCTTCTATAAACACTCAGCTGGGAAATTAAATTGTAAACTGAAGTCCTATAATGAAATAATGAAGCATGTCATGATTCATAGAGTATTAGCCAGCAGTGTATCAAAGAACATTAAATGTATGTAATTTTCCTTCAGTTGAGCTAACGGAATTATTTTACCTATTCTATCCAGGTCATGTACATGGATGAGGAGCACATCTTCAGTGTGGAGCAGATTTCAGCTATGCTATTGACTAAATTGAAGGAGACTGCAGAGAGTAACCTGAAAAAGCCAGTAACAGACTGTGTTATTTCTGTAAGTAATTGTAGTGCACAGGAACATTATGTCTTTTAACTTCAGCTATCCGAGGGCATTTTGTTTCTATTCATGCAGAGTGAAAAAGAACTCTGCTAAGCACTTAAAAACGGATTAATCCTAACTAGCTTTAGAGCTTTTGATTTAAAGAAATCCCAGGGCTGCTGCCATATTCCAGACCCTGACTAACTTAATGAATTCATTCTCTTGGAAATGTCTGGATCTCTGGACCCAAAATGTTTCTGGATCCAGGTATATATCCTTCTGTAGCAGCTTGCTTTCATGACTAAGCATACGAACTACTCATTGAAATAAATACATATGTTTGTGTTTTTCTTGAATTTAAAACAATTTGATAACAACTTTGAACAATTTCGATTGTTTATAAAGATTTGCCCTCTGTCTGCTGAAAATTTTAGTTTCTGTCCTATTTATCTTCATCCTTTCAGCAAACCTTGTTTTCTTTTTCACTGTTATGACTGCACAGAAAATGACCTCAAATCAAGATCATTCATTCCATTGCAAAGCCCTGAGTATAAAATAACACCTGCCTCTCTGTTCTCAATGGCTCTGAACAAGTCTGTCTCATGTTGCATCTAGGAATATTTAGCTCTGTTATTATTAGAAATGTTGATTCTCCAGTTGAACCTGGAAAGCTAGTTCTTCATGTGTCCCTTTGGGGGGGACATCAGAAGGTACGGTCCAATGCCAATGCTAGAGAGCTGTAGAAAATTTTCAGCAGCATATTCCTTCAGAATTTCTTAGCACTTCTTGTCTGAAGTAATTTCTACCAAAATAGATTATCTTCATTTGTTATCACTCATTTCTTTGCTTTTCTCACATCTGCAGCATTGCTGTACGCTTTTAGTTGCCTCTTTCCTTGTTTGGACAGGAGTATACCTGCTAGTTCTGGTTAAGGTATTCCATGTCACTGTCTTCACAATGTCTAGTTTACATTTTGCACCAGCACTTAATGTTATTAGCATTTGTATACAAATAACTCATTTGTTTCTTGTTAGTGTGTGCTTATGTAAACTACCTGATGCTGGTTTAATTCCATCTCTGAATAGAATATTTAAAGTGTCAGTTCATTATGGTAGTTGCATTTTAGAGGCTTGCAGTAAGGATCTTCCTCAAATAGGAGGAATAGATACAAATTTTAAATTAATACTTTCAAAAAAGTGGTGTAATGTCTCATTTTCTGGAAAAAACTTTGTATTCTCTCTACTTTCTTCAGGTTCCATCATTTTTCACAGATGCTGAAAGGAGGTCTCTTCTAGATGCAGCTCAGATTGTTGGTCTAAATTGTCTTAGATTAATGAATGACATGACAGCAGGTAAGCAGGGTAAAATAGCAGTTTCTGCAATTGGCAGGTGGGACAGAGGGTGCATTTAATTACTTTAAGAAAAGTAAATGAAAAGGCAAATATGAGACATAAATATTTGAAAAACTTGCTGTTCTTTTCTTGGTTTAATGTCTTCTGTGTGAAGGGGTAGATGAGATCAAGTTCCACTGATAATTATCTCCTTAAACACTTATTTAAGAGTCACTATGTGTGCCTGGGCTACTTGTTCATTTAGTGTACAGCCCGGATGCACAGTTGCAGGATTTAGACACTCCTAAAGGAAGTTCCTTGATTAAACATCAACACCTCATAGCTTCCAAGGCTTTTTTCAGTATAGTCGGGTTTTAAACAGACACTTGGCTCTGCTGACCATTTACACAACTCTCAGACAAAACTTTCCAGCTTGGAAGATGATACTCACTGTAAATACAAAACTGAGTTTGGGTTTTGTTGTTAAGATGTTCTATGTTTTTGATAACTTTGCAAGGCAAAAAAAAAAAAAACAACCTCAAAAAACCCAAACAAGTGCTTAGGGGCCATATACATGACTAAGGGAGTATATTCTGCTTTTCAGGTCGTACAGCTTAGATTAATGGAATAAAGCTTCCATGAAGATAGTATATCTTGCATGGTTGTAGTCTGGATCTGTCATTATGCTTTTGATCTTACAGCTTAATGTTTACAGGGATGTAATGGTATGCCACTGGAAACTAGAAATTGTGTGGATAATATCTGACACTTCTTTTGCAGTGGCTCTGAATTATGGAATTTATAAACAAGACCTTCCAGCTCCTGAAGAGAAGCCACGGATAGTTGTATTTGTTGATATGGGACATTCTGCATTTCAAGTATCAGCCTGTGCATTCAACAAGAGTAAGCTGAAGGTAGTAAGATTAAATGGAAATAAAAGGGTTTATAAGCAATTAGAATCAAATAGCCTACCAATCTGCCTTCTTTTTAAAATTCTGAAATAATTTAATGCATGGAAATGGCAATGAGTTTAAAGGCAAAGGTTTTCATCTGTGTCCTTTATTTCATTAGAATTGTTTCAAACAAGCTGTAAATTTCTTGCAATACACAAATGTAAGATACATAATACTAGTGCTATAATTTATTTTGCTTTATCTAAATGTGTGTGTATGGATCAAAGTTTTGAATACTTAGGATTGTCACTTAGCTACTTAGACTTATTTCCTCTGTAAAAATGAAGATCAATTTTTGGCTAATGTGGTTATGCATCGGAAGACAGGCTGACCTGTCCCCAACGTTATTTTGAAGTGAGGACTTGCTGATATTGGAAGACTGCTATTCACTTTGATTTTATTAATGTTAAACTAAATAATTGTGTTCTTTCAAACCAGGTACTTGGGACAGCATTTGACCCTTTCCTTGGTGGGAGAAACTTTGATGGAAAACTGGTAGATTACTTTTGTGCAGAAATAAAATCAAAGTACAAACTAGATCCAAAAACCAAAGTTCGGGCTCTTCTTCGTCTGTATCAGGAATGTGAGAAACTGAAGAAACTAATGAGTTCAAATAGCACAGACATTCCCCTAAATATTGAGTGTTTCATGAATGATACTGATGTATCTGGAAAAATGAACAGGTGAGTTCTGTACAAGACAGGCTTTAGTGGCCATATTTTTTAAACAAGTGTTTCTTTCAGTGTTTGAAAGAAACTTAACGTGCCAAAATTAAGTGTAAGTGCTGAACAGCTGTGGCATTTTTGTAATGCTAGAATAGCTGAGGCTGGGAAGTGTGATGTTCAGCTACTTCAGTAGTGTTTCAATGCTATAAAGCATGCATAAGAAGTTTAGATTATTTCGGTAGAATATGTTCTTAAAACCATAGATTGATGCTTGCAAACCAGAGGGTTGGCTGCATATTTAGACCTGCATATTTTAGGTAACCTAAACCCTATACTCTTGTTAAGATAGCAATTAAAGCTTTGTTTCTTTTTTTCTGTTCTTAGTGTACTGTGGATGTGGGTAGAGAAATGGAGGGCAGAAACAGTGCTTATGGGTGATGACTTGGTTATGGTCCAAGTGTAAATGAAGTCTGTCTCTTCCACATGTTCACAAGCTTCATTTATTAGTTCTTGTAGCTACTGCTAAGAGTGGTAGGTTTTTCCAGTATGTAGGCAACAGTTTTTCATTATAAAGGAAGTATCAGTGTTTTCTGATTTCTTATCTGTAACCTCTACTCTGAGGCAAATACATAGCAGCTGCCAAACAAAACCTTTATTATTCAACAACATTGATAGTGGCTTGGAAAAATTTGAAAGCAGCTGTTTGTGGACTACTTTGTCTTGTCTACGGTTGCCACCTTGGCCTACTTACAGGAGTTTAGTTTTAAGTCACTTTGCAGAGTAGTTAACCAACCTAGTCAGCAACAGTTTGGAAACAAATGCCAGGCAAGGTTCTTGTGGGACAGGCATTCTTTAGTTTATCCCATTTTTTTCCTTAGGTCACAATTTGAAGAATTGTGTGCTGACCTGTTGCAAAGGATAGAGATGCCTCTGCTTTCATTAATGGAACAAACACAACTGAAAGTGGAAGATATAAATGCTGTAGAGATTGTGGGGGGAGCAACCCGTATTCCTGCTGTCAAAGAGAAGATTGCTAAATTCTTTGGCAAGGATGTCAGTACAACACTGAATGCAGATGAAGCCATAGCTAGAGGCTGTGCTCTGCAGGTATAGTACTGGCAGCACTTGATGAAATTAAAAGATGTATTTCTTGGTAGCATTTCCATGAAGAGTTAGTTATGAAGCAGTTATGAAAAGTTGTAGAAGTAGTCCATTTTAAAGTACTCAAGGGAACATACATGTGCACTAGGTCTTTTTACTGTTTAAAAGGCCCAGAGTACTCCTCCCTGGTGCAGTACTCTATTGCAGTATTTTATTGCAGTATTCTGTAAGTAGAATTCTTATTCAAAAGAATACGATCTAGGGAATTTAATGCCAAAAAATTAAGTTGTTGTCAAGCTGAAAGATATTTTTACTCAACAAGGTATGAGGAGTATCTATGGAGAGCTCAAACTACTGCAAGTTTGACTTTTGTGGTATCCAGCCTGCCATCAATGTGAAACAAGCTTTTATTCTGTCTGCCTCCCATTTTTACTGTTTCCAGCTATATTTTACAAGAAAACCAGTCATTCTATGTCCTGCCTTTTCTCCTTTAACTTCTTGTCTTATTTCACCCTCTTCTCTTTGACTTGTTTCTTTACTCCATCTCACTGACAGCTTCCCATTGCTAGCAATCAGTTGTGTTCAGGGAAAGAAACAGGATCCTTTAGATAAATACTTGTTTTAGGCCTAAGCACTGCAGCATTTCCATTTTTTACAGTACTGCTATTTTCTTAGTGTTACCTTTACTCATAAGCTGCAAAAGGCCTGCTAACACAGCACATAAACACTTGTGTGTGAGTTTGCTCACACTGCATTGAAATTGAGGATTGGAATAGTTCTGCCTATCAAAATCAATCCAGTTCTCACTTGTTTGAAAAGATTTTGCTGTCTTGGCTAGTGGAGTAGAGGAGTTAACCAGCTTTAATGCAAGCTTTTTTGTTTGGTTTTTTTTTTTTTTTTCAGTGTGCCATTCTTTCTCCAGCTTTTAAAGTGAGAGAATTTTCTGTGACTGATGCTACACCTTTTCCAATATCTCTGCTGTGGAACACAGAAGCAGAGGACACTGAAGGGTAGGTAGCTCAGACTACCATTCCACGAAGCTTTTGACCTTCATAATTCAGGGGTCATGTTCTTGCTTGCATTTAAACTAGGTTTTTGGCATAGAAAAGCCATTGGCCATGTACCAGAGATGGTTGACTGGGAAGATTGTAAAGACATAGGTTGAAATTTGAAAAAGAAAGGTTAAAAAAAAAAGTGAGTTGAAAGAGCTACCAAGAGCTACTATCTTGCTAGTATCTTGTTTTGCCTTTATGTGGGTGTCAGGATTAGGAATATAAAATTAGATCAGTGCTTGGGTCCTGATTCCACTTTGCCTTCTGGCTTTTTGCTTTTTACTTAAGGTGTTCCTGACACCTGAGATTCTTGATTTACTAGTAATGTTATGTACTATGGAAATATTGTGAACTTATATGGATGCTATTTATCTGACTGAAGGAGGAATTTAACACCTAGCAAAAAATTAACATTTGTAAGAGTAATTTCTTGCTGCAGTCTCCTACTGAGACTGACATCTGTTACTAATTGTGCCATGCCTGTGGGAAATGCAATTGCTGTCTAGGATGTAAAGAGCTCCAAGTTCAATCTGTGGAAAAAGCATAGTTCTAGAGGGATCTGTTCATACCTTTTTCATGTTCTTTGTAGTTCAGCCTTTTTTTCTTCCCATCTGTTTTCTGTGGAGGTGCAGGGCCTAATTGCTCTGTCACTTATGAGAGCAGCCTGTGGGTTCATGTTCTAGGTAAAGCTCTCACTTTCTCACATCTAGGTTATTAGATGAGATCCTCCACAGTTAGGAGACAAAACTTAGTTAGAAATTAGGATCAGGCTGGCATAATATTGGACATGCTGTAGAACATGAAGTAAAGCTGGTTGTTTTTCTGTCATGTTGAGGAATGAATAATAATCTGGTGTCAGGGTTCTCAACTGAGCCATGGAACGTAAATGAGCAAGGAATTACCAGGGCTATAATTATCCTTTTGAGACTAAGGAAGGGTGCAAATTATGATTCAAAATACACTATTCCAAGCTCAAATAGTGGAATAGGACAAGTTCTTATTACAGTAGAGAACAGTAAATCCTTCTCCCTTGCAGTACAGTAGTGAGGTATCTTTATTGGAATTGTTCAGAAGGGTAAATGTTCCAAAACATAATGTTCCTCTAAAGAGTTTTGACCCTATATCAAAACCTTCCAGCTCCAATACACTGCTAAAAGTGATACTTTTCCCTTAATTACAGAGTTCATGAGGTCTTCAGCAGAAATCATGCAGCACCCTTTTCTAAGGTACTTACATTCTATAGGAAAGGTCCATTTGAGCTAGAAGCTTTTTATTCTGATCCTAGTGGAGTCCCATATCCTGAGTCAAAAATTGGTAAGTAATTGTCCTGGAAATAGTGTTGTCTCCAATAGAACAATTTGTGATCAAACAGTAATTGTTTTCATGCAGTATGGTTATGATGTATATATTCAGGATTTTGTCTCTAAAGGACTTGGAATTTTCCCCTTCCTGAGGCAACTGAATCAGTATTTTTTATTTTTCTTGCTTATAATGTTGCTTTGGCTAAATGAAGAAACAAGGGGAAACAAATCAATGCCTACAACTAAAATGTGGTTATCATTTACTACTAAAATAGCTTTGTAACTTTTAAAATCTTTTCTGCTTGTTACTGAAGCAGGCTAGGAAAAATTGAATAATATCTCCTGTATATAAAAACCAGCATGTCTTGAATAACTAGTTGTTGTTTTTACCTATACCTTCTGGGATTGACATAATGCTGAATAACTTTCAATCAAAGCAGTCTGAAATAGTGGCAGCTACAAGACTACAGTATTGATTTGTCTATGTAACATTTCTAAGCAGTTCTTTCATATGTTGACAAATTGCAGCACATGACAGTGTTGATACTTACAAAGAGCTTACAGCATGGTTAGTTAGAAAAAGACTGATGGTAAAGACAGGCCAATTAAATAATTGTTCTTGAGTTCTAAACATGCAATTAAATATTGTATGGCTGTGTGCCATATATTTTGAAAAACAGCACAATGGAGAGGGACTTATTACAAGCACAAGTAGTGACAGTACTAGGGGGAATGGCTTTAAAAACTGCAAGAGAGCTGGTGTAGATTAGATATTAGGAGCAAACTCTTTGCTGTAATGGTGGTGAGGCACTGGAATAGGGTTCCCAGAGAAGTTGTGGATTTCCCATCGTAGGAGGAATTCAAGGCCAGGTTGGATGAGGTCCTGAGCAACCTGGTGTAATGAAAGGCAGGAGGGTTGGAACGCGATCTTTAAGGTTGCTTCCAACCCAGGCTGTTCTATGATTCTATGACTGTATTTTGTAGTTATAGAAATGTCATATTTCCTTTTGTGGTTAATCTTACCATAAAGACTCGTGGTGGGATCTGTCAGTGTTCAATTTATTTGGCTTTAACAAATGAGAAGCTGTTTAACTGCTGTTCTGAAAACTGGTAAGAGCAGAACTAAAGAACAGTTTTGTTTCAACTCAGTTGCCAATTAATTATTTGCTCAGAACAAAATTATTGGTATGACTAATGGATTAAGTTATAGTTGTAATGAGACTGGCAAAAAGGAGAACCAGTCACACAGCTCCAGTATTATTGGATTTACAAGAGAGAGGATTATATTCTATATCCTGTGAAATAGGCAGGTAAAAGCTTGTGTCCTTGTGGTCTAGATCTGTTGCTGAAGGAATGGTGTGTGCAAATGTGTATCTTTGGCCTGTGAGATTGGGGAACTTGTACTTTGCAGCTAAGTGAGCATTTTGTTCTGCAGGTCACTCTTTTGGTAAATCCATGCATAAGGAAAAATGTCTGCAGTTAATGTCAAGGACATCTGATTCTTCATTTACTGTTTAACTAATTGTCTGTTTATTAGTTTCACAATGCTTGTTTCAAGTATTACAGTAGTTACAGAACAATTAGGTTCTGCCCTAGAATAAAAGGTAAGGGCAGACTTGCATGGATGTTAGAAGGTATAAGGAAGGCCTCTAGAAATAGTGTTTCTATGTTGGGCAATAACTTGTGTTAGAAACGCACCACTTAATATTGGCATTAGACTAAGCCCTTCAGTAGTTTTTTCAGCCCACTAGTAACACAGAGAGCACCAGTTTTGTATTTACTCTGTATTAGTGGTGTCAGGAGAACCTGCTCTTCGATTTATAAGATGAAGTTGGCTGAAGAGCAGTGTACTTTAGTTTTGTTGTTTTTTTTTTTTTTCTAGTACTGAGTTAATTTGAGGGACCATGAGATTAGCGTGGTGGCTTCATCAACTATTTAGAAAACAGTTTGTCTATGAAAAAGGGAGATGTTTTCCTGGCTCTGCAATAATACCTACTTAATTCCACTGTGTGAGTTTTGATTCTTTTGGTTTTAGGTAGGTATATTATCCAGAATGTGGCAGCCCAGAAAGATGGAGAGAAGTCTAAAGTCAAAGTGAAAGTCCGTGTCAATACTCATGGCATTTTCAGTGTGTCCACTGCATCTATGGTAGAGCCAGTTAAAAGTGAAGAGTGTGAAGATGTCAGTGTTGAGACTGAAGTTGAAGCTCAGGACCAGAGGCCTATTGAAAACTTCAGTGATGTAAGTTGACCTTTCTTGTGTGTGAATATCCTTACTGACTGATGAAAGTGTGTTCTGCTGTTACATACTCTGGAAGAAAAATACTTTCCTCTGAGGAAGCAAAAGGAGATTAATTTTATGATGTGTGTAGTTGTCATGAAATGTCTTTACAAGAACAAGAGACAATTTGTGCTGTCTTGGAAGTGTGTGGATTTCAAAATCAGTTTTTGTGCAAAGTGCCAAATAGCAGCAGGTCGGTTGTTTGAGGGTGGGGTTGCTTACAGCTGTCACGGTTATCCCACTGTTCCAAACAGGAAAACTAGATTTGGATTGTTAATAATCCATGTGCTTTGTGTTTAAAGAATTTCGGTGTAATCCTTTGTATCAGTAAAGTTTTTTGAAGCTTTTTGTGAAAGGGAAAGCTGAATTGTTTTCTACAGCATTGAAGGAGAGGGGAACACTGGGGAATAATGCACATTGTTATAGTCTACTTGATGTTTTAATACTTTTGAGGGGGAAAAAGTAAACATTATGACTCAATAAATTAAAAGCCCCTTTTTGTAAGAGAAAGTGGTAGCATGTGCACACACGCACACAAGTATCGTGCAGCAAGCCTGGCACTGGTAACATTTTCATGAACTCCTTCTGAACTTGCACCTAGTCTTTATCTCCATAGCTGAAGCGTGTGTGTTTCTGCGTGTGCACAGAATGCTTTGTAGGGCACTTTGTACCGTATGTGCGTCAGAAGTGAAGTGCCCTATACTTAAATGCAAGTGCACATGCCTTCTACATCCTTTGTGCCTGGGCTTTCATTTCAGAAAAATATCCAGCAAGAGAACAGTGAGGCTGGAACACAGTCCCAGGTACAAACTGATGGTCAGCAAACGTCACAGTCTCCCCCTTCATCAGAACCTCCCTCTGAAGAAAACAAAATCCCAGATGTCAAGAAAGTGAGTGACCCTTTAACTCTGTTGAAAATGTTATCCTATTTAATGGCTTTTAAATTGGTAACGTATTTCAGGAAAAGCAAGGAACTTGGTGTTGGAACCTTTTTCATTTTCACATCTTTACTACAGTGAAAAATAATGTCTGTATCTTGTGATGATTTTTGTACAGAGTTTGCAAAAGGATTAGTGCAAGAAGCCTTTATCTACCACTTCCAATTCTTCTTGCAGTGTTGTACAACTTGTTTCTTTGGGTTGCAGACATTTCAATTTAAACAGCAGTTAGAGGCCAGGTTTATTAGGCCTGCTGAGGGAAGCCATGATCAGGAATTCATAAACCTAAAAGGAAATAATCAATGTGAAACATTTGTCTGCATGTTGTTGCTAGTGATTTAGTTTTTTCATCTGTATGAGATGAAAAATGCTTTGGGTTAAGATCTTAAGCCTTATCGGCATCATTAGTGAACTGCTACATTACATATGGACACTTCTGGAAAATCTGCAAACACGGTATATATGTGAGGAATGTCCTTGCTGCAGCTCAGTGCCTACTGTCTGGAAACAGACTGTAAGGAGACTAGGATAGGAGGTGGAATCCCCAGAAGGAAAGTGCCTCATGAGCATATTTTGAAGATTTTAAAAGAACATGGAAAAACCTTTGTGTGTTCTTCCTCTTAATGTATCTTTTATCATAGTAGTACTTCATCAGAAATAAGTCAGGAAAATTATCTTATTTTTCTTCTTTCTAACTCAGACAAATGAGAAGAAAGGTGATCAGCCCCCAGAAGCTAAAAAACCCAAGATAAAAGTGAAGAATGTGGAACTACCCATTGAAGCTAACTTGGTTTGGCAGTTAGGAAAAGATCTCCTCAATATGTATATTGAAACAGAGGTGAGTTAGTGTGGTTTAGACTGCTTTCTTGTGTGCAGTTGTTAACCATTCACCTGCTTCTGAAGGCAACCTCTGTTCTTGTACTGTCAGCCTGGAGTGTGGGCTCAATTAACAATGAGCTAACATACTGTCTGCCTTCTAACACATAACTGACAAATGTTTATCAGAAGGTTTGAAGTGTCCTTTATAGCAATTAGCGTCAGAGCACTGATCCATGGAATGGTATCACAGATTCATTTAAACTGTTGTGATCCAGGGAAGTGCAAGCCATTTCTTCAGATGAGTCTACTGCACAGTAATGAGAATTTCAACAGTTAGGTGAACCAAGGCCTCTGGGAGATTTTACAGGTACTGTGCTTTGTAGTACGCTGTTTGAACATTGCTATTTTTTAATTATTTTCTGTGGTATACAGGGAAAGATGATTATGCAAGATAAACTGGAGAAAGAAAGAAATGATGCAAAGAATGCAGTGGAGGAATATGTATATGAGTTCAGGGACAAGTTGTCTGGACCATATGAAAAGTTTGTTTGTGAAAAGGTAGGTTATGGTTTCAGGAACTTCTCTGAAAATATTGATACCAAGTATCTGTTTTGTATACCGTGGTTGAACTTTCTCAAATCCACCCTGGACATAGCTGCAAAACCAGAACTTCATTTGAATGATGGCAGTGACTAACCCAGAATTAGGTTTAGGCATAACAAATACATATCCCTGAAAAAAGGTTTTGTCACAAATGGAGTAAAGTTTTGTTTCCAGTTGGAGCTAGTGACTGGAAGGGGAAGCTGTGCTGCTTTATGTGGAACCAAAACCATGAATTAGAGTTACACCCAAAGTATTGGCCTAATCAAGGACAAAAGTCTGTGAATGCTACCTTTGTTGTAGATGTGTGTTTCTCAATCCAGAAGCTGGCATGGTTTAAGTAACTTAATTAGGCAAAGCTGCAGTAGAAATTAAATTTTTATATGGGAGGTTAAGGATTCATGTGTATATTTACCTCTGTTGTGTAACTTCAAGAAAAACGTGGTTGATTGGTGTGTATTTGGATGCTTGATGTGTTGAATTATATTGACACACAGGATCTGCAGGGATTCTCTGCCCTCCTAGCAGAAACAGAAGGCTGGCTGTATGAAGAGGGTGAGGATGAAGCAAAGCAGGTGTATGTAGAAAAATTAGAGAATTTAAAGGTAGGCCTGTTAATATGCCCAAATATCAAAATTTCCAAAAGACTGTGCTAAACAACATTAATGAATGTTAATGGATCACATAAACATGTAGAAATTGCTTTTTCTAGAAATTAGGTACTCCAATTGAAATGCGCTATCAAGAAGCAGAGGAACGACCAAGGCTATTACAAGAATTGGGACACAGGCTCCAGTACTATGCTACAATAGCTGGGGAATTCAGGAATAAAGTAAGTGGCCTTTTTTTAACTACAGCGCTTCAGTGAGGCTCATTGGCTGGAGGGCTTCAAATGCACTTTCAGATGAGCTGTGAACTGCTGCTATATAGGTCACAAATTTAACACCACAAATGTTTCCCAGTACTCAAAAAATCTCACGAAGTGTGTCATATCTTCAGTTGCTTCTGGATGTTTTCAGGCTGAAGAGGTGTTCTTACAAAGAGTTTAGACTTCTGGTCTGATTCTTGACCTTTAAAAAACTGATCTGACTGTTTTTTAGAAATGTGCTCCTCTTTCAGTTCTTTCAGGGACAAGAATTATTGTATGGCAAGAAGCATTAGTGTAAAACCTAGTTGCAGATAAAGTAAAAAACATGATTTTATTATATGTGGGTATTTGGGGCTTGGTTTTTTGTGGGGGTTTTATGTTTGGGTTTTTTAATTGATATTTTTAGATTATGTTCTTGATAATTCCTGTCTGAAAATTTGCTCCTTGAATTTCAGCTTAAAGAATTTTAATAGGACAGCTCACAACACTCAAACTAATTCAATCTGAGACTTAACATCAGAAACAATTATGTCTTCACAGCTATAGATGACAAAATTAAATGAAATCATTAGTAGTGTTATATGTGAAATAACTAGCGTCATTGTAAATAGCATATTTAACAACTTGGTTTTATTTAAGAATTCTAAATATGGATTCATTGGTTGTGTTGCTGGGCAGGTTCTTCTCTTGATAGTTGTTAATTGTGTAACTGTGGCATTGTAGGGAATGCTAAAGTTGAAAACTCTGATCCTTTCCCTGTACATCAGAATCTCAATGTCTAAATTACCTTGGGTGCAGGTAGCTCCTCCAGAATGGGAGGGAATGTATTAAGAATGCTATATTTTATTGTGTGACCTTTTTGTGAAGCTTCTATGCCCTCTGTGACCCAGATTTCTTGTTCGTTTGGGTAAAAAAAGCTTTATATTGACATCTGTATTTCCTGTTGTCTGTTGCTGTAATGGGTCTCCCTTGTGGCTAGCTTCTATTTGTTTTGACCACTGGAAGAGGTTTGCAAGTTACAAATAATTGAGATAGACTTGTTGGCATTACTTGGTTACACTTGACATTGACTACAAACAAAATGTTTGTATTTGGACAGGATGAGAAATACATCCATATTGATGAGATGGAAATGATGAAAGTGGAGAAGTGTGTTAGTGAAGTGGTAGAGTGGATGAATAATGCTGTGAGTGCACAGGCTAAGAAGAGCTTAGATCAGGATCCAGCTGTGCTTTCAAGTGAAATTAAGGCAAAACTACAGGTAAGTACCATAAGAAACTATCTTTAGAGGTTGGTGCAAGAAGTAGACTGGTATCTGTGCCTTTTGTCTTCCCCAGTTTCATCTTGGTGCTCTAGTGTGTTTGAAAGGTAGAAAGTATGGAAGGGAAGAGATCCATCAGAAAACAGAGGAGCTCTAGTGTACTATATACAATTCTGTGGAGCTCATAGATACTTTGTCTTCCAGTCACCTTAAACACTTGGGTTGTTTTTCAGCATTTTACTGAGAGACAAAATAGTACTGAAAAAAAAATGTGAAATTAAAAATACAGAACATTAAAAAGTATACCAATTAATTTATTTCAGAGTACAATAAGTACTTGTTAGTTTGGACTCAAGGGAACAAATGCAGAAGCCAATTTCAAGCAGTCTTTTGGACACAGGACTTTTTGCACTAGTGAAGCTGGTGGCTCCTTAACACACATTCTACCCACAATTTTTCTATCTTTTTTAGGAATTAAACAATGTCTGTGAGCCCGTTGTGACACAACCAAAACCAAAAGTTGACTCTCCCAAGGAGGAAAACCCATTAAATGAGCAGAGTGATTATAAAACTGAAGACATGGGAGAAGATGACAAAAATTCTGAAATGCCTCAGCAAAATGGCGAATGTCATCCAAATGATCAAAACACCATTAACATGGACCTGGACTAAGCCACTGCACTTGCAGCAAATTATTTCATCCCATGACAGAAGATGTTTTGGCTGTCCTATGTGATGGGCGTGGGAATGCATTGTTTTGGAAACTATGTATATTTTTTTTTCTTAAGACTTGTCTGGGATATGTTATGTTGTGGGAGGAGGAATAGTAATAGTGTTGGTCATGACTATCCTAAAAGGAAAATTGCCTTGGTAACTTTCAGATTCCTGTGGAATTGTGAGTTCATACTAAGCTTCTGTGCAGTATTTAACCATTTGCATCACTAAAGATGAAAAGAAGCCCTTGCTTTGAAATGTACTGCTCCTTTAAAAGGTTGTAATCGAAACACTCTAGGCATTTGTAGATGCCAAGGTAGTTTTCTTTTGTCTGGACATCTAATGGGGTATGTCAGAAAAAGCCAGTGTCTATCCCCTTCATAAGAACTTTGCAGAAGAAACCCTTCTGTCTGAGGTTTTTGATTGTTGCAGTCCAAAGTACTTACCAGGTAATGAGATGGTGAAATGTGTTAGTAGCATGCAGAAACGCTTACGTTTCATCTCTTGCTAAACAATACATTTTTCATGTGGGGTACATAAAATGAAGGAAATGCTAATTCTGTTAGTGTTATTGTGAAGCTTTTTAAAGAGCTTTGAAATAAAGTTCATTTTACTGGTATCTCCTGACCTCTTGAGTTTAACTGTTTGCGGTACTTCTGCTCTAAGCTTTGCCCTCCATTGCTTTGTGTTCCTGTGCAGGAGAGTCATAAGCATGCTTAAGACTCTCACACTTTGCACAGAACTAGTTGTACAGTTAGACAAATGTAATTCGGCCCTGTAATGAGTTATGCCTCTTTCTTTTCTTTGGCCCAAGGGTTGTAAACACCTGAAAGAACCTTGAAACTTCACAGATATTAGAGTATAGGACAGTGTTTGTAACTGATGCCTATGTAACTTAGGTTACAAGGTGCTTGTATAGCTTGAGTTATAAGATATCAATATAACCTAATGTATCTGTATATCCTGATATCACTATAACCTGAATCATAACTTTTATACCTATGTAACCTGATATAAATAACTTTCTATACAGTGTAATAGCTAGTATATGGTTAACTAGTTGCTTAATGCTGAATAGACAAAAAAGAAGGAAAAACTCGCCACGTGGATAGCTTTAGAGATAGACAAGTGTACTACTAATGAGAAATTGGCAAATCTAAAGTCAATTAGCCACAAAACAAAGAATTTAGGCCAGTTAAGACCAGACAGACCAAGGAGCACCGTAACTGTACATGCTCCAAAGACAACGTTGAAAAGTTCAGATGAGAAGAAGAACTATCTAATAACTATGAGATCATACACATGATGATGTTATAGTGACATAGGGATACTAAGCAGTACTTGCATTTGACCACAGCATTTGACAAAAGTGGGTGAGTTAGGTGGAGATATCCCCCTCACCACCAGTGCTGCAAGAAGCAAATACCTACCCTACAGACATTGATCTGTGGGGATTTATTTCCAGCCTATCTTTTGGGCATCATAACAGAACCCTGCAATTTAGGAATTGTAATCCACAGTTCAGAGTAAGAGGTTAAAACCTGGTCAAATACTTAGGCCAGGCTCTGCTTTTTGTTATAGACTAAACTGAAATAATATTTTCAGCCCCTTCAAGTTGCTCTGGTTAGACCTTGGTAAAAGTTTTAAAAACTAAGATTTCCTCTCAAGTAAATCTCTGTAGTCTATCAGAAGATTTTTTTGCACACTTGGTGTAGGGGAGGATGCACTGTGTTAAACACAAAATTACACTAGGGAATATTAGGCACCTGAAATGCTGTGGGAAGAGTTTCTCTTGGAAGCGTATTCTGAAGGGTGTTAATTCTGCTGGTGCATGGAAGCACAGATCCCATATGTAAGCATGTAGCACCAGATGCTTAAAGATCAGTGTCACTAAATGAAAAAGTGTTTTGGTTTGTTTTTTCAGTAAGTGTTTATTGTGGCTGCAGCAGTGTTTCATCTGGAACAGCAAAACCTAATGGAGAAAAGATAAATTGGTGCCACTGGAGCTACTAAAGAGGGAGTACAGATGAGAGGACTGGTGCTTTCAAGGGCGAGCTAATCCTATCTGAGGCAAGTCTTTTTCTTCTAGTTGGTGATTTTAGTGTGAGCCTTCCATGAGTCTTCTCACAGCCAGGGGCAGGAACTCTAATGCAGTGTGTGCAGTTTCCCACAGCAGTGCCCAGTTTTCTGCATTGACTCTATTGACTACATATAACCCATCTGATAACTGGGTTATCAAAAGGCAGATCACTCTTACTGGCTGCTTTCAGATGCCTGTTCTTCACTTCTGCTGATCCATTAGATGATGGTGTATAGTTAGCAACAATAGGAATATTTTGATATTTCCTTTTCCTAGTGCTAAGGGATAGCAAGTCAGACCAAACTTCAGAACCATGTCTGAGGTATGGAGAAGTATTTCTGTGTTGATACCAGTAGAGTGGTTTCATCAAGGGTTAACTTTAACTAACAAACTCCTGCTTGCTTGCATTATTGCTGAAGTGGAAATGGACTTATATTGCAAAATCAGTAAGATGCCTTAGAGGAAAGCTTAGCTTAATCAGTGGAAAATTTTGTAGAGGCATTTGAAGTAGAATTCTGTCAGAAGAACTAGTCCTGAATCTACAAAAAGCAGGTTTTCTCGTCCTGATGGATTGTCATGTATTGAGTTACTTCTATAGAAGGTACTGAATTTTCCCTCTAATTTTCCTCTAATGAACCTTCATAAAAAGTCTGCACTGGGAACAGATAAATCTGGGTTGGACTTTTTTTTCCAGATTTCTGCACTGTTAATTATTTCATGCCAGCTAATGGTGTGGCAAGTGATGAATGCCTTTTGTTTAAGTGACTTATTCAAATCTTTACAGTGCTTGTACTTTACCCTGAGGGGGGGAAGAAGGAAAACAAGAATAGATCAGTGATACAACTTTACTTTCCCTCCCTTTGCCCCAGTTTAATGACTTTGCTTTCTACTTACCTTTTGCCAGACTCGTGGAAATCCTGTGTGCCAGTTTCCCTGTGATCTCAGTATCAGTGACAGGGAGGTTCAGAGGTTCGGGACGGCAGTCCCCTTCATGCTGCAACATAGCACAAAAACAGCACCACAAGACAGTTTACTGGCCAGTTTAATCTCACTGGTACAAGGGTATAATGGCCTTAATATTTTACTGACTAAATACTGCACAAAGGTTTGACTCTCCTTTTGGAAGGAGAGAAAAAGATCGCTTGATTCCTCTAATGCAAGCTTTTGCAATTCTTTTCATAAAGGATTTTGGTGCTGTGTATTGTTGGATTCACATATCATGTGTTTCTCAAAGTTCTCAATTTTATCCAAGTCTTTACAACTGTTTTGCTTTAGTGACATTGGTAATAGGGGAGAATTTACATCAGTATTCAGTGCAGTTTTATATTTGAAGCACGGCCTTTCTCAAGCTGTGTTCTGAAATTCTTGGAGTCCTTTCATAGAAAAGTGTCTTATAAATACAAACGTTTATTTATTATTCAGAAAATGTGTGAAGTATGCAAAAAACTCAAATGCCACACTAGAAATATTTAAGGTTATATTAGGGGAAAACGTGTGAAATGCACCTAATCGGATTGCCTTTTTGGATCATTATTAACCTTAATTACATATATAAGTATTCCTTAACCACCTATCTTCCCAACATAACAGATTTGTGAGTTAACTTGGTTTTTACAACACATATCAGATTGCCTAAAATTCACTCTTTGTCCAATTCTGAGTCTTAGATAACTAAAATTTATGTATAATACACAGGACTTGTCATAACCGTTGTATTTTCCTTTGCCATTTTTTTTCTGAAAGCCTTCGTGGAATGAAGAATTGTGAGATTATGCACAGTCAGAAAAACTGTTTTGCATGAAATTGTAAGCCAAGAAAAGCTTAGAACCACAAAAAAAAGATACGGACAAAATAAATAATAAAAAAGGAGTAAAATCCTAAAATTTATCTATTGTATAACCTCTTTCACACAGGTTTGATGTAGCGTGTTTTGGCAGACTACCTTTACATAGACTGGCTACTAGTGAAGTCTAAATGATAGATTTTAAATCTTGGTCAGGTACCTTGCCCCTTTGTGAAATACTCTTTTTATTATTTACTGCTCCCATTTTGTTATAGGTTTGACTTTCCTGAGGGTGCATGTGTTGCAAATGATGGAGCCCAAATAAGATAATTTCTCTGGAATACCAAATATACTTCTGTCATTTATAATAAAGTTATTATTTATCAAATTGGCCCTTGATTCATGTGAATTAGGAGTACTGGTAAATTCTGCAGGTGAAGTTACTGAACTGGCAGGTGAGTTGCTAAATTTGAGTGGAGTTTTTAACTTTGTTGTTACAGCTGAGCATCTGATTGTCAGTGTATCTGCTGCTCTGGTACAGATAACGTTTGTGTTCCATGCATATATTTATGATTTGTGCTTCCCTGTGATTAAACCCAGCACAGCTCCTTGAAAAATATTCCAAAAAGAGAGATGGGTTTGTTTATTCCATGGACCTTGATCAATTCCCCCAAACTGGTATTGATTTCAGTGAATTTTAATTCAGAGAGCTTTCAGCTGACTTTTCTAAAGTGGTGAAGGAGACAAAACTGAATAGAACAAAACAGAACTTTAGCATAAAATTTCCATGCTTTGTTATCATTAAAAATGCATAGTAGGCATAATAAAACCTCATAACATTTTAGATTTTGGATTGTCTTATAAACTGGCCTATAGTTATCCTGGCTAAAGGAAGTAAAAAATTTTGACCATGTATTTCCTCCTCAGAATGAAAGTTGCATAGGAAAAATAGAAAAAGCCCAAAGGCATCCCCTGGGGAATGAAGAAACCTCATCCTGTCACCAAGAGGCCCTAGTGATTTAAAATACAGATGGAGACTAAAGCAGAAGAGAAATGAGAAAAATACAGGTCTAAACACTAAGTGCAGTCCATGAATCTAAGCCGTATGGGCTCGCCTAGCTATGGCTCCAGCAGGAGGGTGATTAGGAGAGGCCACACTGGCTTTCTGCAGGTTTTCTTTCCCTGTACACCTGCTGTGTGCCACTTGCTTAGCCCTTAGCATCACTTACCCCTGTGTTCTCCAGGCAGACTCCAGAGATGAGCTGTGCCATCCAAAGGCAGGGACAGCAGGACTCTGTCTTTGCACATCAACTCTGATCTATCAAAGCAGAGGCAGAACAGCACAGAGATCCTCAGGTGCCTACCAGGAGCGCTGTGACAGCATCACTGCCTTGTGCTGCCTGCTGTTAGGTCAGAGCTGAAGTTCCCGTGCTGCCAGAGGGGTGGTAGTTACGTAACTTAATCATCTTGACATTGAAAAGCAGCTGGCTACAGGTCTGTGTGCTTTTGGGTATTTCCAGCCCAAACTGAGCTATGGAAGACCATACCTACAAAATAACTGTTTGTGTGTGCTTGCCTGTGATTCCTATCTAGAGCAAATCAGGGAATGAATGTGTAACATCCCATATAATTCCCAGTCATACACAAATAGAGGTCAGTAGAGAAGAATGTGTTGATGAACGGCATCTCTAAGAGGCCACGCCTTGTGCAGGACCAAGCACAAAGCCTGACAAGTGAAAACTGAGTAAGGGCCTCAGTAATGCTGTTTCAATGCAACAAAATGTTAAAATAATTTTCATGCAGAGCATGAAACAGCCCCACATGGGTAAATAGCTCCCACTAAACTGCAAGGATATGAGTGTCATGGGATGCTATGCCAAAATCCTTGCTGATCTTATGCTCAGTCCTTACCTCCCACTGCATTCAAAGTAGGTTAGTCAGCGTTTAGCCAATGGGCCATTAAATTGCATTGCTTGAAATGCTACACAGGGGCAAACTTTGCTATGCTGTAAACAAGCCACTGCAATACCAAGGACAGATTTGTGAGAATGAACAAGAGGAGAAAAGAGATTAATGTGGGGGAGAAGAAGGTATTTTGATTTGTTTGGTTTATTGTTATACGGAGTAGGACATTGCTCATTTAAATCCTTATTTTCTCTTATCGTGTTTGCTCAAATTTGTACACATACATACAACCCCTCAAACACATTATCTAGGTCAGAGCAAGTTGCACTACATTCATTGTGGTGGCTTCTGCTCTGAATTCCCAAGGATGTGACACTTGGTGCTGTCAGCATGCACACATCCATTGCCATCAATCACATGGAGAAGCTGAGCTCGAACTGAGATGGACATCCAGGCTGGCTGTGTGATTAATCAGCAATTTACAGTCTGTGATAGCACAGCACAGGCTGTTTAATGGACATGCACTGCATCATGTGGAAGCCTGTACCAAACCCCAGAATGCTGGATGCATGTCACCAGCAATTTTTCAGAGAGAAAATGCTTTTCCTCCTTCCTTCCATGTGTGGTTTTTCTGGAGTTGCACACACGGTGCCAAGCTTGGCTCTACGTGGTGTGCACACACTTGAGAGTGTGAAGCCAAGCAGGCTTCAGAGATAGAAGAAACCTGCAGGAAAACAAATGGTGATGGCAAAACCATTTCTCAGTAATGGCAGAACATGAGTCTGTTGGAAGGGGAACACACAGGGGCTGAAATTAGAGTTAGAAGCAGTGATCCCAAACCTTCCTCCACTGATCATCATGCTTACAAGGTGTTTATTTACTAGAGCTCCCTAGCACACTCCCTTTATCAGTCTTACTGTTCACCTGAAATATTCTCTGTGTGACTTCTAAGAAATTGTTTTTATAATTTAATACTTCAATATATAAAAAGAAGCGGTTAAAAAAATATCCATATTTGATGAAAAAACCCTCAACCTTAAAATAGCTAAAAAATGTTAGAGGAAGTCCTATTATCAGGGAAAAATCAGAGCTCTCTTGGATCACTGTGTCATGGCAGTGCCAGAGATCCTGGAGAGTTTGCCCCACAGGAGAGTTGTGTTGCACTATCATGAAATGAAGAGATTTGTTTTGAGATGCTGCAAAATCAATAATCTGCATCTATATGTCCATGGATTAAAATCAGAGGGACAGGGAAGAATAATTATCACTGCAAACTGCAAAACAATTCACAGTTTTCAAGAAACACATAAGCATAGTCTTTTTTTAAAGAAAGTACCACATACAGCACACAGCTGTAACACGTGCTGGGACATGGGCAACATTGTAGTGTTAAGTCCTGCCTTGAGGCCCACTGGAAATGAGACTCACTGCTCCAGACCCCAACCCAGCCATGGAAGCCTATAGAAATATTGCTTGGGTGCCACTTGTGACAGCAGCTTGGAAAGCAATAAAAATAAAAAAACATGCATGTCCACTGCAAGCCTGCTTAAGTGTGAAAAGACATAATAATTACTCAACTTGCAGCATTCAGAATTACTTTTCTTTAACAAATGATGTTAAATGAATAAAACACATCATGTTGACACAGCAAGATGTCCCCATTACTGTGTTGAAGGCAAAGTAATAAATCTTTTTCTGAAGCAAGTGGTAATGCATTGATAAGCACTTTTTAGAGCTCCCTTCACAGCTTCACAAGGCCACTGCTGGCATCAGATATCACCACTGACAGCTTTCAATAGGCCTGGTCAAAGAAAGCTGGAAAGATTTTACACCAGAAAACCTGAGTCAAATGCAAAACAGTCTTCTGAATAATGGATTTTACTAAGATTTCACTTCAGGGCAAAACCTTTGTAGAGTCCAGCAAGCCTCTAAGAGAGGCTGTTTAAGCATTTTCAGAACAAAGCCAGTTTTGTTTTCCTTTAGAAACACACTTCAATAAGTTTTGTAAGATAAATATGTGGCAGAAGCAACCCCATGAAAGTCAAACCCAACCATTTCAATCTACTTTAAATGTCTTTCTTAATGTTTGTTTTGCAGAGATTGTTGTAAGCTGGGTGATATTTATTGTTTTCCCAAGCAGCACTTGCCTTTTCCACCAGCGCAGCCAGTGGGAAGAAGAGTGTGAATTCCATGGCAGCTGCAGCTGGAAGTCAAGATCCAAACCACAGCATCACCTCTGTAACAAAGTGAAGCAAGGAGAGTGAGTGAACTGTGACTATCACACAGGATATCACCTTTGTAGCTGTGAGGCTGGATGGAAGCAGAGAAGAAACACAAAAGAAACAATATTTGTCCTCTTGTTTCATTCTTTGGCAGGTTCTTCAGCTTGGTCAGACCATACACATAAACAAGACCCTGCCCCAAGCTTGGGGGCACCTGATTTCCACCTCACATCTCAGTTCACAACCATGCAGTTTTAACAGCCTGGCCCTTCCCAAGTTTATTTCTGTCTCTGTCTCTGACTTTTCCTCCTAGACCTTAGGAAAGGCAGTGACTGAGGGTCATGCAACGCTATGATTAAATTAACATCTTAACACAAAAATCTCATTTTCCTGAATTAAATCAAAACCAAGTTTTATCTTTGTGCCATGTTGCCTTACCCTACACAATAACTTACTTCTCTAATTAAATAATGCACTTGAAATACTGACCCAAGGTGGATCCTTACCATGATGTTGTTCTGCCGAGATTTCTGAGCATGAATGGACCTCATCTGCAAATCCTTGTCCATAATTCTGCGTTCAGAGGACAATAAAACCTCATGGTGTTTCTGCAAGAATGTACAGACACACCCAGCTCTCTGGGCCGATTAGTCAAGCAGACCTCAACAAAATTGCTTCCGTGTTCCAAAGTCAGCCCACAGCCAAGCAACTGGGTGGCTTCTCAGTGGGGCAGAGAGGGCAGATGGACAGTTTAACACCACCTACCCTGGGGAAAGATCCCTGAAGCTTTTGTGTATCTTGGGCACAGTTTTGGTTTCCAGCTCAAAAAGCCAGCAAGTGGTGGTAGATTTTTGGTCTATTTTATTTTTTACTGAGCGCTAAACACCAAGTTTGGGTTTTCATTTAAAGCAATTTCACATTATTTTATGCTAATAGATCATATCTTTTTTTCTACTTAGAAAGTACACATTTATTCCCACCCAACATCCACAGTACACCCAGAAAAACATTCAGAACAGAACTCTGGATGTCTTTGATTTACCAACATACTTTTCTGAAAGTAGAAAGGGATGTGGTACTTACACATTTTTAATTCAAATACTCAAACATGGTCAAATTTACCCATTGGTCTCTAAAGGGATGGAATAGTAATAATTTTCCATTCTGGAATTAGTATTCCTCTCAGAAACTACAGACTTTTATTGATGCACTTGGTCCTCTGCTTAGCCCAACTGGGCTATGCAAGACTAAAAAGTGCCAGTTCAGGTGTCTTTAAAGGAAAACAGAAAAAAGAAACAAAGAAAGTTTGGATTTTTGAAAGTAGCACGAACTTGCCACTTAAATGTATAGAATCATAGAAATGTTAAGGTTGGAAGAGACCTCTAAGATCATTGAGTCCAACTGTTAGCCCAGCAATACTGTGCTTACCACTAAACCTTGTCCCTAGATGCCACATCTGCCTGTTTTTTGAACACTTCCAGAGATGGTGGTTCCACTGCTTCCCTGGGCAGCCTGTTCCAATGCCTGACCACTCTTTCAGTGAAGAAATCTTTCCTTATGTCAATCTGAAATGCCCCATGTGCCATTTGAGGCCATTTCCTCTTGTCCTGTCACTTGTTACCTGGGAGAAGAAACCAACTCCCACCTGGCTATACCCTCATTTCAAGCAATTGCAGAGAGTGATAAGGTCTTCCTTGAGCCTCCATTTCTCCAGGCTAAACAGCCCAAGCTTCCTCAGCAGGTCTCCATGAGCCTTGTGCTGCAGATCCTTCCTCAGTTCTTTGCCTTTCTTTGGACACACTCCAGCCCCTCAATGTCCTCCTTGTAGTGAGGGGCCCAGAACTGAGCACAAGAATTGAGGTATGGACCCACTGTGCCAAGGCTAGGGGCACCACCACTGCCCTGGTCCTGCTGGCCACTATTGCTGATCCAGGCCAGGATGCCAATGGCCTTCTGGACCACCTGGATCATGTCCAGTGGTTGACCAGCACCCCCAGATCCTTTTCCACCCAGCAGATTCCCAGCCACGCTGCCCCCAGCCTGTAGTGCTGCATGGGGTTGTTGTACCCAAATGCAGGACCAAGCTCTTTGAATTTCAGACTATTGGCCTCAGCCTTTCGTTCCAGCCTGTCCAGACTCCTCTGTAGAGCCTTCCTGCTCTCCAGCTGATCAACACTCCTGCCCAGCTTGGTGCTGTCTGCAAACTCACTTCCCACCCTCATCCCCATCTTCAAGCCCCAGTTTTGTTTTCTTTTAGACAGCACAGACAATTGATTTTTTTTAGAGCTGTGTCTGACTTGCACACGCTCTGTGGGTGGGCAGAGCCAGCCATGGGCAGCCTCAGCCTGCTTGGCCAGGCTGGGCAGCTCCCTCTGCTTGCACCACAGCTCTGCTTGAGCGTATTTCTGTTCTTTTCTTTCCAGAAGCCGTAGTACACATTTCTTTCTGAGGCATACAAATCTGACTAATCCCTCAGGAATGTCTCAGGGGAGGAACCTCCCACAGAGAGGCACAGTTACTTGCAGTATAAACTCCCACCAGATGCATCCGAACCTGGGACAAGATTTACACAACGTCAAGGAAAACTTTACTTTCTCCTGTTCACCTCTTCATAGGTGCGGTCACAGATCTCATCACACTTTCATTCTGCAAGAAAAAGAAAAGCCCAATTCACTCTCATTTATGTCCTTTAAGTGATTTTGAATTTTCCAGAAATTTGCTAGCTGCTTGCCCCTCTTCAGAGCACTCAGACAATGCCTGTTGTTGTTACCCCCTCTCTCCAGGCCTCCACCTCTGCCTCCTGCAGCCAGCCTAGCACAGGATGCAAACACAGCCTTCTCTGCTGCAGGCACCAGCTATAGTGCCTACAGAGGTGTAACAAATATAAAAGGAAATGTAGCTTCATCCACTGCTATCAAGTCAAACAGGTGATTCCTGCCTCTCAGTGATCATCAGGAGGCTCAAATAACTGCTTTCTTATTTCAAAATCCCACACTTCAGATGTCTTTAAATAAAATTTTTAAAAATCAAAGAAAGTTTAGACTTAGAATGGTATTTCTAAGGTTCTTCTGAAATTCTCATCCTTGTCCCCACTTTCATGCTGTGTCTTTCTTTTCTGTTGAGCATCATGGAAAAGGTGTGTCCTTATGTCACCTTTGCTCAGCTCTCTGGTCCCTGACCAGTACTACAAGGCTGGCCAGAGGGGGAGTAGGAACTTGGATCTGTTTGTCTAGAGGCTAGATTTAAGCAGGCACTGCTGCGTGGACAGCTGCCCAGACCCAGGCTGTGTCTCTCTGGACACTGGTGGGTATCACAGGAGAGGACAACCATCACATAATCTCCAAGACCTACTCTGTGACTGCTCAGAGCACATCCAACCCTCTTCCCATGAGGGATGAAGACAGTGGTGTTGCTAGCTAATTTTAAATCTGAGTCCAGTGATTTTCCACAGTTCCTCCTACAGAAATTGCTCCTATTTTTATGGGAGCTGCTCAGACGCTTCAGAGGAAGGCTGGAAGTCAAGTCATCTCAAGGCATGGGGCTGAAGCCACCTTGCAGGGATGTGAGAGTCCAATGAGCAGAACGCCAGACCCTCTATCCTACTGGCAGTCCTCCAGGGTTAATCTGGTGGAAACTGCTGTGGCAGTCTCCAGCACAGCTGCTGGGTCTTATTGCCACTTGAGTCATTCACCCAGGGGAAAACCCACAGCAGGCTCTGGACCCACACAGCATGGTGTGAGTGGGAGCAGCATAAATAACAAGTCGTGTTCCTGGGGGCAGCTGCTGAGAAGATGCTGGGATGTGCAGCTAGAGAGTGGGGTGTTAAATAAGCACAGCCTGTGCTCCCCACGCTCCTGAGGGAGAGGGGGAGAGAAGTAGAGAGGGAGGGAGAGACTGCAGGCCATGCTGTACATGCCCCAAGGAAGACAGGAGCACGTGTAGCTACTCAGGATCAGTTTCCCAATACATTAAGCAAACAGGAGAAAGAAAGACATGAGGCTTCAGTGGCTCTGAAAACTGAGATAAGGGCAATGAGGCTTTTAGTCCTTGCAAGCAGCGTGGTTCTTATCTACCCCCTTATAGAGCACTCCTGCTGTCATTTTTGACTAGTGCTTGCACAGGCCTTGCATCCGCCCAACCACAGGCTTTGGGGGAAAACCACAATGCAAAAACACCCTTTCTCCCCAGCTGCCCCTTTTCCTCACTTTTAGGAAGTGAAAAGCAAATGTATCCACGGTAACACAAAGGGGTTGCATGCCAAGTGTATAAAAGCAAGCACAGAGCTCATCTCTGCTTGTCCTTGTGCAAGCTGAAAGCCAGCACCTCTGGAAGTCCGCAGAGAAAAGAGAAGGAAGAAAAGCTCAGCCTGCCTGGGGAGGGAGGTGGGAAGTGGAGCAAGAAACACTCTGTTCTTAGGAGCATTTACAAGATAAAACTGCAATGATGACTTCAGCATCTCCCAATTCTAAAGTATTTGACTTCAGATCTGTAAATGCTCATCTACTGCCAGCAGTGGGCATGTGCTTATTTTTTACAAATTATATATGAGTTACACATTCAGGTATTAGGTAATTTCAGGAAATCTGCATAGAAAGAAACAGATTGTTGTAGCTTTTACAGACCTCAACAGTGGACATAAAAAATATTTTCTATAATCATTTTATGACTATATGATTTTAGTATCTTCAGATGTGTGGTGGTAAAAGTTGAGTATTGTATGGCTTCTGAACATGCCTGCATATTGGCTGAATGTTAGACAGCTCTTATATGAACTTGTGAGTTTCTTACCATACCAAGTCTGGTAATGGTCCCAAGTCTCTCAACACTTGTGTTTTAGAGAGTGAAGTTGTGACGCTTTCCTCAAGAAGGTTTAGCCAGCAGAAGCGACCCTTCAGTGAAGGAAGGCAGAGGCACTGCAAGTGTCTGCCTGAAGGAAGCAGCTCTTGAGTAGTGTTCTGTGGCTTCCTCATGCCCCATCTGTGCCTGCAGCCATCTCCCCTGCAAACCCAAAGACATCTGGGCTCCTGGCATCCCCACTCCGACTGGGACCCAGCAGATTTGTAACCAGGTTTGCAAGTGCCTTGGCAGCTGCAGCAGTGCTGCAGGACCCTGCAGAGAGCTGAAAGCCCTGTGCACCTGGGGGGGCACCTGTGTGGAAAAAAAATGCTATGGGATTAAAAGTTTAAGGATGAGGAAGAGCTCCAGGCAAGCTCACGCTGGAAAAAAACCCTGTGTTTCTGCAAAACATTTCTTTATAGGTGTGATTTCACTCTGGGGTTTGTATGAGCAGAGGCATTGCTGTGTTGAGAGCAAAGGAGTGTCTGAAGCAGTGCAAAGGAGCCATGGCCCTGAGCTCACAGTCAGCACAGACACCAGTGATTCCCTCCCTGCCCTGGCAGCCAGGCCACCACAGCTCTGCCCCCAGCTCCGTGCTGGCACACCACTGCCCCATGCCCGGCAAGCCAGGCACTGCCCAGTGCCCTCCTCCTGTCACAGGAAGGTCATAATCCCTACTGAGCACACATGCTTTTAGTTCCTTGGGGGTTCTAAATACAGTCTGGTCCCCTAGAGCTCTCCTTGGAGGAGATCTCACAGCCAGCCTCAAGGCATCCCATTTCCCCTTCCTCTCCTTCATCTGCAGCTCAGCTCCATGACCACCAATGGTACGTACACCCTGGAAAAGCCTGGAAACCCTGGGCACAGCCAGGCAGCTGCAGGGGCCCAAGCCCCTGCAGTAACAACCACCTTTTGTGAATTCAGCAGTGTGATCCTGAGTCACTACACATTCTTCCTTTTAATTTTAGAAGTAGTTAACTCCTCTCCTTTTTATTATTTCGATGTATTCCTCCTCTCATACCCATAGGATTTCAGGTACTGAGTTTCCTATCAGCTGGCACAAAACTCTTTTGTCCTTCCCTAATATGTGACCACAGCTCCAGCTTCCTGGCTCTTTTTTCATCTTTTCCTGAACTTCTTCAATTTCATTGGTGAGTGTTTTCCTAAGAAGCAAGGTGAATTACTTGCAGCTTTGTTGGTGACTCTGCACATGCAGAACAGGCACAAACTTGCCTTCTGCCAGCAACCCAGCAGCTTTGGGAAAGGGGGAGCAGATGGAGACACTGTAGGGACCAAACCTTTCTAGAGAAAAGCTGGAAATTAAGAGAAAAACAAACAACTCTCTCATCTCATGCCAAAACCAAAATAGTTTTCCTTCTACAGAGAAAAAGGAGATAGAAAAGCCCAGGACAGCTAGACAGCAGCACCACAGATGGAGCTGAGAGCCTCTCTTGCCCTGTAACCTGGAAGTTGCACAGAAGCAGATATGGTATGTCTGCAACTTCCTGCTACCAACAGGATTCCAGAAAACACTGCTACAGATCAGAATAATTATATATTAATGACTTTGTAACCTTGAATTAGGCACATTATAACCTTGAATTCTTGTGGGTGGTGAGCAAGTGTATTGTGCATCACTTGTTTTATATATTATATTAATAATTATTATTATTGCTATTAAAATGACTGTTACCACTTCCTTTTCTGTTCTATTAAACATCTTTATCTCAATCCAAGAATTTTACTTTTTTCACACCCCTATGCCCCTGGAGGGCAGTGGGGGAGAATGTGAGAGTGGCTGTATGGCATTTAGCTTCCTGCCAAGTTAAACCATGGCATCAGGAAGATGAACTCTGAGTGCAATGGGTGTTCATGGTCAGATTATGAAGTGAAAGTGTAGTTGTGACTGTGCCAGTCTCAGTTCTATAGAAAACTTCATGTGAACCTGCTGCCTGATGAAAGGAAACCATAGGCAATTTGGCATCAGCCTTATCTCCAGTTACCATATTTAGGTTGAAAAACTCCATAAACTTCTTGACATTTATTGGTTTTGGAGTGCAAATGGACCATTAACCTTGTGCACATCGTGCTGCAACAACAATAATATTTAAGTAATTCACAGGGTGTGTTAAGTAACAACTGTAGTTTGCTTCAAGCTTACTGAAGGGAAGGTGCTATTATTGCATATTATTTCAAGAAGAGATTTGGGGTATCAAAACAACACCATTTTCTTGTGCTGAGTGCATGGGCATGGAAAGGCATAGGGGTCTGAATTGGGAAGGGAAAGACTGAACTCCAGAGATTTTGGGTTTACCATGCTCCTCATTAAACCCATGATTTTTAAGAGGCATTGTTCATGTGGTTAGTCAGCAAAGAGGGTCTCTAAGTAATTGAAACATAAGGACAGTAGCGTCATCATAATTGTTCTGGATGACAGTAAAGGATAGCTTAAGGGAAAAAATATAGGAAATATTGCACCAGCAGTTAATTTGCACAATTTCCAACAATTCAGCTAAGCCTAGAGAAAATAAATATATGGGTTTAAAGATGGTTGCTATAGAAACCAGAGGAGATTTTATAGTTGCTTATGAGAGCAAAGAAGGTTCTGATTGATAAGACAATCACATTCAAATAGTCACTATGGAAACCCAAGGTGACCTGGAGGAAACGTGATTCCTCTTATTTTGTTCCTGTGGGCAGATGAAGACAGCCTGGATGGGGGAAGGTCTGGGCTGAGTGATAAAGAACCACAGCAAGGCAGCACCGACCTCACCGTGGTGCTAGAGGTGCTCAGTGCTTCATATTGCAAAGCTCTGTGAGCACTGACCTCTATATCTGTGTAAACAGTGGGGTTGGGGTTTTTCCCTCTTTGAAATCAATAAGAACTCTGCAATTGATTTATCTGGGGGCAAAGCAGATTTGAGAGACCTTTCTATGTCTCCAGTGCATCAAAGCAAGGAAGGCCATTTTCCCATCTCCTATGGAGCTCAATGCTCAGGAGCTGCCTGTGCTTTGCTGATGTCGGGCCATAGATTTGCTGAACACTTTTTGCCTTTGCTAACAACACCTTCTGCCAAAAGTAGGACAGAAAAAACCTGATTATGCAAGCCTTTTTCTTGTAGATAGTTTATTTAAGGACCAAGGTGGGTCAGCCTGCACATGATATAAACCACAAATTGAGTAGCAGCTTTATAATACCACAGTAACCACTTGTTATGTGCTTCCAATATTAATTTTTTCAGACAGTGAATGTTAGTATGAAGGGCAGGTGCTCAGCACTCCTGGACACAGATGAAAACCCAAGAGTTTGTTTTTTGTTAAAGCCATGGATATCAGTTCCAGGTATTTGAAATACAACAAATCCTCAGTAACGATTCACAAGGGGCCAGACCCTGCCTGGTTCCTTTGCCTAAGCCTAGCCATACTCTTCTCCTGTATTATTTTGAAAATCCTGAATTCACACTAGCCAATTTCATTGATTTGATCAAATCATAAAGATATTAATAATCAGAGATTTTAATATTTTATATTAATTATTGTTGTTGAGGTAAAAAGAACTAGCTGTCAAACTCAGGAAAAGACCAATATTTCTGTAATTTCACCAAGTTTCCAGTGTAAACATGCAGAAAGGGAGGAAAAAAGTAGTTTGGAGAAAACCCGAGGACCAAAAGAGTAAAGCACTGAGCAGCACAGCTTCCCTGAAGCTCTCACTCTCTGGGGTTAGCTGCCAAAACTGGTAAAAGTGGTCAGAAAATTCATCCAGCCCAGCTGTCAGATTTCTGCCTCTTCTAATAAACTTTGCTGGGTTTGGAGATTGCCCTCCCATGGAGAAAACCTAGCTGTGTTTTTACATCAGGTAATCCATAATAAAAAAGAAAGTAAAAAAGAGAACACTTCTTCAGCTTGCATCATCAAATGAAAAGTTTAAATCTGAGGCTGCTCCTAGAAATGCAGATGGCACTCACAGACACTGAGCTGGGGCTGGAAGCAAGGAGAAATTGGACACATATTATCTTGAAAGAAATTCCTACTGGTTTTAAACATAAGTAAATTTGATACCGATTACTAAAGCTGTTGACTTGTGCCTGGAAGTAGAAATTACTGCTTTAATGTAGACATAATGATTCAGCTACAAGGAAGAGAATGAGATTAATATTGAATAAAAGATGCTTACAGAGAGATGCAGTCTGCCAGGTCAGTTCCTGTTTTGATTTGTGTCCATAGAAAGGAAATATATAGGTAAAAAAAATGTACAAGTTCAACTCTCTGCACAGAAGAAATGAGTGTAAATGTGTTACTGAGCCTTTTATCCTCAGCACTGCTGCTCACACTATCACCACATGAGAGAGCACCTCTGGTTATGGTGTTTTTCTAAACCATGTAACTCAATCTCTCTGCACCTTTCAGCAGATATCAGTCACACTGGGAGAGAGAACAGCTATAGCTGTTCTGGGAAATTATTCAGGGTGTAAAAGTCTTCTAAAGAACACGTGGGAATACGGCAACTTTCTACACTCATCAGTGAGGATAGGTAGTGCTTCTTTATCAGTGCAGGGGATGGGTTGGAAGATGCTTTTCTGAGAGCTTATTACCCTTTTTCTCTGGGCTGGAGAGGTCTCAGAGCATCCTTCCTGGAAGCACTTGCTGCTCAGTATTCCCTGCAAATCATCCCAACCTGAACTGGCTCCCCTGGCCTCAGCTACCCCATACCAGAGGCACAATCTGTCCCTTACAGCCTACTTCTGTAAGCTCCACTTTAAAACCCATCCAAGGACATGATCTGACTCGCTGTCTTCCTCACTCTTTCCAATTTTAAGGAGAGAAAACTCCCAACAACAACACAAATGGCACCAATTATTGTGGTAGCAGCAAAGCATAATTTTGAGAAAACAGTTTGTAAAAACATCCAAAATCGTAGGGAGTTGAAATTCTAAAGCTCTCAACATTGTGGGATGTGTCTTTCTTTCAGAACCCAATTCTTCATCTCTCTGAGAAGTGACAAGTAGCTGTGAGCCTTATTGCTGTTCCCTGGTAAATACCATAAATGAACTGACAGATAATGTAGGGTTTCTCCAAGAAATGTGCAAAGGCAGTAAGCACCATCTGCTGGCTTCAGCATGAAAGAAAAAACAGGAGTTTTTCATCCAGTTTCATGTCTCTTCAGCCCTTCTGCCTCCAGTTTTAGGGCAAATTCAAAGAAACTGATCCAACAACATCAAAAAACCCAACCAGGATGGGTATACCTAACCAGAGAAAGACTGCCCAGGGAACATCAGTAATCCTACAGACAAATCAAGGCAAGATAGAACAAAGATAAGAATGTTAAATGAAGTGAAAATTCACAATCATTTTTTCAGCATTCAAACTGATCCTTAACTTTTCACCATTCAAATACAATGGCTTTGCATTGTATTTGAAACACAAATGCTTATCCCTGCAGAGAACGTGAGCCAAATATTGACACAGCCTTAAAAAAAAAGAAACAGCCAGGAAATGTTTTGCAGGAAAATAATGTATGTAGACTTGTTTAACCCTCTCAGTTCCTGATCTCAAATAAGGATGTGGGGATTTGGCACAAATAGAGTGGGGCAGCATTTTGCAGATGGTTAATTCGCATTATAGATGTTTGTTAACAAAGGACCAACAATTACGCCAGTAGAGCTGAAGTTCTGCCACTGGTTTGGCAAAACTTCTCAGCAATTTGCAGAAGTTGAACCCAGAGCATCAATAAAAGTAAAAATATATGAGGACTACCAGTTTCCAAATAACCTCAGCCTTTACATTCAGAGCAAGACAGAAGATGTCACATTTCTGGTTAATTCACAGGAAGGCCCAGTCCTGCAGCGCTGGAGCCCAAGACCATGGCAGGTGCCTGGCAGTGAGCATGCTGAGTCCCTGCCTGTCCCTTGGCTTGACCTGAGCGGCAGTGGTGCCCCTCTGGGGTGAGGTGCCTCGTCCCCCTGCCATTAGGTTTGCACGCACCAGCTGGGCCAGCAGGCAGCAGCTCAGGAGAGATGAAGGGCATCTGTGTGTAGGAGAGGGGTATTCCCCACTCCATCCCTCCCCAGGGAGTGCTGGGGTGGAAGAAGGCTTGCTCAAGTGCACCAGAGCAGGCTTTCTCTGTCTTGCTCAGCCTGAGCGCTGCACACCCAGCTTGTTCTACCAGACAGGGATAACAGGAGCTAGACATCTATGTTGCTGGCTCTAATCAAGGGATAATTCTTCCTCAGAAGATGCTTCAATTAGCATTTGGAGCTGTGACCTCAGACCACATCTGCCATGTGAAAATGTTGAGTTTTAGCTGTTTTAACTCTACTCTAGCTTTTGACTACATGATGAAGCATGATGAGCAATCCCAAACCTTGACTAGGTTTGTCCTGACAGGCAGCCATGAAAAATGGTGGCAGTGGCTGTCCTGTGCTTGCACAGCGGGAAAATTTAGGAGATGACTTAGCTCTCTGTGTTGCTGTGGTCAAGTCAGTAATCTCTGCAACATCACTGCTCTCTGGTTTGATTAAAATGAATTTCTCTGAGTTCCTTGTATCTACAACCTCTGACTTGTTGAGGGCAATATGAATGACAGGTGTTTAAGGTTTCTCTTCAGCACAACACCCTCAAGCCTCTTTAGTCTTTAATCTGCAAATTAGAGAATTTAATGGAGAATGTTGAATCTGTTCAGGTGACCAAAGTCCACTGAGAATGTCTTACTGAGATCATAAGCCATTATTTCAGTGTTAATCCCAGCACTCAGGACACCCAAGGCATCATTAAATACAGCTTAACCATACCAGTATCTTTAAGCACTATTTGTCAGCAAAATCCAGCTTCATTAAAGTCTCTGCTAAAGCACCCTCATTACTCCCTGACTGTAGCTCCACCCCAACGTGTTCACTCACTGCGAGGTTTATTGCTTTATCATCCCACTAACCCAATCTTTTGTTTGGCAAAGGTCCTATCCTTCCACTTGTTAACAAACAAATAACACTAAACTTCCCAGGAGCTTAATTGCTTCTATTTGCAATACTACATCTTAATATGGACAGTTATTTGTAGGTACTTATTATGTCTCCTCATAATACCTGCTAATAAACCGTGAAACATCATGTGCAAAATCAGCTGGAACATGGCTTGTTAATTATAAAGGGTGTCATAAAGTACATGTTTCATTTAACAAAATGATTAGTTATAAATATTTTATTGCAACAACAGGCTGTTTGGTATACCACATGGTAGCTAACAGGGACATTTTCTTGCATTGAGTCCAACCCTGTTTTTTGTCATTTGAAAGAAAACCCACTTACCCACTTCTCTTCTCAGGCAAATGGCCTCCAATTCTCACAGCAGAAGGCAAAATGCCTTTCTCTGGGAGAGGTAAAACATTTTCCTCCATCGCCAGCGTAAAGCAGGGAATGGCTAGGCATGAGGAAACCGGTACTGGCAATCAGTATCACCTCCCATTTGTACTGAACCTGCCTTAGTGCCAAATATTTTGGAGGCAGGCCCTCAAAAGGCATTAGCTGCATTTCACATTCACTCACATCAAGGGCAGGATGCAGCCATACGCTACCATTTATGTCTGACTTCAAGGTCAATAAACACCCAAGCACATAATGTGAGTAGAGTGACAAAATTAAGATTATAATGGAGAGAGACAAAGTGACCTATTTAACGATACAGCTTCATGCATCCAACAACACATTGTGGAGGAGCATCACATAAGACTTGAATTGACATCAAGGCCAGGGGGATCCAATAGTGCAAGCACAAACCACTTGCTCCCTTCCCAGAAGGAGTTTGCTACACCGTGAAACAGTGAGAGTCAACACCCGCTTTGGCTCCTCCTTGACAGCCTCCTTAAAAAGCACATGAGGAGCTGCCATGCTCCATGAGCAGACAAGGTGCTGCTGCCACCTCAGGTCTCGTTTGTGGCTGTCCTCTCATGCAGCCGAGGGGACACCCCAAACACCTTGCAGAGAGGGAAGGCAAACAGTATGTGACCCTCACCAGGCCGAGTGCAGCGCAGCAGCATCCTAGTAGATACAATGGAGAAGGAAGAGACATCAAATCCACTTGGGATCAGCATCCTGCTCATCACATGGACAAATCAATTACTCCACAGCACCCTTTTCTGGCAGTGGGGCTGACCCCTGCCTCAGGTCTTCACAACACATGGCTGCATTTGGGAGTGTCATGGTAAGGCTCCTGTGGTTTTTAGAAGAGTGTCCAGCAAGTGATTATTGCTGCACAGGGAAAGAAGCAGGGACAGTGATGTGGATCCTGCCTTTGGGCCAGTTTGAGCAGGACCAAGAAATAAGGATAATATTCCAAATATATTGCGCAATTTGTACAAAACCCAAGCAATATCTTGCCTAAAATAGAATGAAAAATTTCATATTACAGAATTTTAACATGAAAATTGAATCTCATTTAATACTTCCTCTCTTGCAAACCTTTACTAAAATCCTATCTATGAACTTCTAAGGCTGCAGCTCTTATTCCTGCTTTTGCTTGAAAGACTTGTTCTCCAAGTGAGAAAAAACTAATTACAATACCCCAAAGCTGTCCCCCCTCCCAACCCGCCACACACACACAGACACATAATTCTTCCTGTTGCACTACAGATTTTCCCATGAAAAGTTTTTTAACTTGCCTATGATTCTGATAAGTGTGTATGATTCAACTTTGGCACAGACATTATGTTAAAAGTAATTGAATTAGAATGCTTTATTTTCACAGCAGATTTTTACTCAGCTGGAAATAGTATGGTTTCACAGTCTTTGTCTTCATGCTGATTTCTGGGCAAGTATCAGAATTTTAGAAATTAATTTTTTCCCCAAAGATACATCAGACTAGGGTTCATTTTGCATTAAAATGTCATATCTGTCATGACAAAGCAAATATGAATGTAGCCCAATTTTGTAATACTGTTTGCAGAGTTATCCTATAGTTTTTACTTAAGGCAAACACCTCATACTCCCACATTCTATAACCATAAACAAGTAACCACTCTTGACATGGAGAGGAAATGTATGTTAAAAATATAGCTTTTCCATGTTTTTAAATTTTTAAATTTAATATTTTAAAATATTCTGGGTTTCAGAGTATTCTGGGCAATTCAGTGTCTCCAGCATTATACTGCTTTTGAAGGATCTCCTGTCCTCAGGATTAGGTCTACAGAACAGAATTACGCATTGGCAAAAAGCAGTCCTGCTTTTTAGGCTTTTAAAAATTGTAGTTCATGGACATTGCTATGTGAACTCCTGCACTTCTTTATTACCCACTTGAACTTCTCCACAGGCACTGACCTATAGCCTTTTTTTTTCAGCTCCTGGGAGTGGAAGACACATTTCTGAGAAAGGTTATTTTGTGTTTACTTAAGGGTCATTCATAAATGAGTGTGTTTGTGTGAGCTTGCACTTCTGAATAATTTTCTCTAGAAATACAATAATTTTATTAAATCCATAATGAGTTCATTATTCCAGTTGTTGATAAATTCCAGCTTTGTATTATCTTAGGATCTTGGGAAGCATCCTCTCACCTGACTCCAGTAGATCATGTCAGCTGGGCTTAATTCCCTTCTTCTTTTATCCTTGCTATACCATTAAATAAAATGAAAACCTGTTTGGCTACTTTTTAGACATCTGGATACAGTGGTATAATTATTGTTTAATAATGAAGGAAAACAAAACCCAGGAAAGAAGCCAAGGGCTTTTTCTGCAGTACAAAAGAAATTATGGTAGTTTCGGGCTCCTTAGAAATAACGTTGTTGAGAAAAGCATAGTTTGCAGCTTGTGAAAAGTCTGTGTTAGTATGGTAAAGTGCTTTAAAGGTGTCAGGTGAAGTTATGGATCTTGTGTACACAAGAGTGGGACAATTTTTTCTGGATATCCAGAAAGCCCCTCCTGGGACTTGAGAGCAGCTTTTGAGCAGTGGTTGGCAGGTGGGACATGTCCCCAAGCACCTGGAAGCGTAGAGCAGTGCTCCCACTGCAGCCCCCACACCCCTTTGACATGTGCAAATGTCCTTGCCAGGATACTCTAACCTGAAAGTGGCCAACTTGTTCACACTTTTCCACTCTTCTGACACCTCTGAAGCTTGCTTTCTGATTTGGGCTGATTTTCTTCCTTCTTGCATCTCTCGTCTGGTTTCTGACTCCTCCTCCTCCCTGGCTCCTTGGGCTTGCTCCTTTCTCTCATCTCTCTGTTACACTTTTTCCCCATTCAGCTCCTCATTTCCACTCTTTTCTCCTTCCTGAGGCCCAGCCTGTTGCAGAGACCAGTCCACAGAGCAATTTCAATGGAAGAAGTGAAGAAGCTGGGTGAGCACTGTATGCTCTTCCCCCTGTCCTGCCCCCTGCCCAGGCGGTGTCACCTCCTCAGGCAGCCCTGGTCTCCTCCTGTCTTTGCTGTCCCTCGTGGCCCTCAGGGCAGGCTGAGCCACAGCTCCATGCGCCAGCTCCGAGAGATGCGATCATGTCAGATCACCCAGAAACCAGGGCTATCCCCAGGACTCCACAGCAAGCAATTTGCCAAGCTAAAGCCTTTCCCTTTACATTTTTGCTGAAATTCCCATGCTGGATCAGCATCCCAAGCTGGGGCATAGCTGGGAGCACAGGCAGAGGTTTTAATCACCCCTGCTCCCTCCCCCACCCACAGCCATGTGGGAATCTCCCAGCACAGCTCCAGCTTTTCACTTGTGAACAGTAGCAGGAAAAGGGATGCATTTAGCTACCTAATTGCAGTTTGGAGGGTGAGCAAAGGAATAGCACTGCCTCTTTGGCAGCATTGCAGTCTGCTTCCTGTAGGCTGCCCAACCTACTCCTGCCCTTCTAGGCAAGTGCCAGGCTTCCTGCTCCAACAGAATGGAACTTTCCCTTTTGACAGCTGTTTTCTCCTTCCCTCCTTGGCCCATTCTGGGCATTTCTAATAGAGGTAATCATTTGGCTGGCAAATCCATACCTGAAATACAGAATTCATCCTCTGAAATACTTCAAGAGTCATTTTTTTGGCCAAAGTTGCAAAGTAACAGAAGAAAGCAAGTGTTAAAGACAAAAGTCACCCATGATGCTGCTAATCACACCCACAGTGAAGCTGTGCAGTACGTTGCTCCAGTGTCTGAAGTTTGTGCTTCTAGAAGGCGAAGCTCTGGATTTATCAGCAGACACTTATTTTCCTTTCTGATTATTTTCTTAAATAAATGTACTATATTTATGCAAGCAAGATCCCCTTTATACATACTCCCAAAATAAGACAATGAAGATACAATGCTTTGAAGGAAGCATCCTATATTTAATCCACTGCTATCTCCTCATTTCAAGCTGAGTGTCTCCTGATAGCTGCTGGGAGCTCACTACACTCACAGAAACACAGAATGGGTCAGGCTGGAAAGGACCACAGTGGAGCATCTGGTCCAGCCTCCCTGCTCAAGCAGGGCCATCCTGGAGCACATGGCACAGGATTGCATCCAGATGGTTCTTGAATATTTTCAGTGAGGGAGAATCCACAACCCCTCTGGGCAATCTGTTCCAGTGCTCAGTCACTCTTTAATATGAACACAGCTCCTAGGAAAATCAAATATGATCACAGAGAAGCAAAATATTTTCTGTACCTTTGTAGTCACCCAAGGAAAGTGCTTTTGTCTATTTCCCCCTCCCTTTCTTCAGATCAGGGAGAGACAGCATTTGCTGCAAGTGTTCCACATGTTGTTAGTCATTCAGGAGAATGACACGCAAAAATTTCAAATTTTCACAGAACTGCTTTCATCAATAATTTACTGCACAAAGAAGCTTCTTGAGCAGTAGTAATTAACAAGATCCTGAAATGGCAAGTGATGGGGCAGAGCAGCACTTTGCTTCATTATCAGTACACACACTGCAGGTGGCATCAGCAGGGATTGATCCAGAGCCACACTGTCACATCAGTAATGTTGTACAAACAGCCCAGAGCCAGGAGCCAACTGCTGAAGCAGGAACTGGGTAGATCCTGCAGGAGATGCACCAGCATGAAAGCAGCAAAAGGGCTGGGCACAGCAGGCATTTTTGTATTCTGCACAGGAAACCTTTGGGAAGGGATTTGAGGAAAGCAGGAAATAAGAGGGGCAAAACTGAAAATAATGGAAATTTGCTCAGCTCTCATGGCCTTCCAAAGGCAGTCCCAGCAGGATTGTACAGGTACCTCCAAGGGACTGCAAAGCCCAACCCTGACAGCTCCAGCTGCTGTTCCTGTTAAAGTTATCTCCATCTCCCCTGCAGCAGAAGGTCCCAGCCAGACTTAACTTTAACTTTCTTTTAAATCCATGTTATATCCATCCCAGCCTTGGCTCCTTCTCTTGCTGATGCCCTGAGGAAGAACTGCTGCTGTTTGACCCCTTTACCTCTCTTTCTTGCACACACCTGACTGCATCAAAGCCAGTTGTTGACAAGGCAGGGCCCCACACTGGCAGCAGCAATGCCCTATTCATGCAGACATCATAATGGGAGCATGAAATACTTAATGTTTATATCAACAATTCTGCCTCATGAGTAAAAGACAGATTAAAATTCTAATTCTACCCTCAAATACCAATGTCTGCTGGTATTCCTTCTCTCTCTCACCCCATCCTGCTTTCTTGAAAGTTAATAAATAATTGGCTGAAGAATGAGATGACATTTCTTTATTCAGAGAGATTTGACTTGTAGAAATCTGTTATTCATGTCATACACACTTAGGTCCTGCACACAGCCTCAGTACTGTCATTCCCCAAGAAGCAGCTCATGTCACTGTGTCCTCTCAGAAACCCAGCCTGACTCAGAAGACAAAGCAGCCCACATTCATGGGCAAGAATTTCCTCCAGTTGGTAGTTTCTCCTGTGCCTGTCTAGCTGCACTTGCTGCCAGAGGATTCACATCCTCTGTAGCTTTTCTTCAGACAGTCCTGTAGGCTCCAGCATCCCAGCTTCTCTTCCTCGGTGTTACCTCCTGCCCATTCACACATTCTTTTATTTTCTCCTCCAACACTTGGAGGCTGAGCTCAGTCAGGAAAAACAGAGCTTCACCTCAGCTCCACACTTGGCAAATTCACTGTTGGCCTGTGGCCGGACCAACACAGGCGAGTGTCTGGGAATGGCTTGCCTGAGCAACAACCCCCCTTTTGGGGACCTCATACTACGAAAATGAGATGTTTGATTCCTCTGTCAGATCAGAACTGCTCATTACAGAGCCTATATCTAGGACTTAGAATTGCAGAACCATTTGGATGTTTTTGGCTTATACTCCATCTTCCATCTGAACAGCCAGCCATGTAATTCAGCATGCCAAACCCATGGTTTTTTCGCACATTACTGGTAATTAGGTTCTCCCAAACTGCCTGTGACAGCTCCGTGTCTGGCTGTCTGGCTCCTCTTTGCCAAGTCCTATTCACAGAAGAGACATTTAGGAGTTGAGGGACGCACAGTGCAGCATTCATCACACATTTCCTTTCCAGAAGCTCTTTGCAGGCTTGAAGTGAGGCTGAGCACTTGTACTCTCTGGTGCATTTACCATGAGAGACAATTCACAGGAGCATGTAGTGACAAGACAAGGGAGAGTGGTTTCTGAAAGAGAGCAAGTTCAGATTAGATATTAGGATGAAATTATTTACTGCGAGGGTAGTGAGGCACCAGAACAGGTTTCCCAGAAAACTGTGGATGCCCCATCCCTGGAAGTGTTCAAGGCCAGGCTGGATGGAACTCTTAGCAATGTGGTCTAGTATGAAGTGTCCCTGCCCAAGGGGGTAGTTGGAACTAGATGATTTTTAAGGCCTCTCCCCAACCAAGCCATTCTATGTTCACTGAGCTTGTTTTATTTGTATCCCCTCCTTTACCGTATTACATGGATTTTCTTGTACTCGTGTATTTGATATGTGCCTATTGCATACACTTCTGGTGTAAACTCCCATGGTTTACTCCCATGGTAGCTCATCATTTCCTGGGTTTATGGAGTCACTATCTCAGTGGGAACCCGCCTGTCACAGCAGCTACTATCAACAGGAACATGTTAACAGTGAAAGAAAAAGAATGGTGCCCTGCTTGGCGTTTTTCCACCATATACTCTATCGGCATCTATGAAAAACACAGGTACAAACTAAATTAGGGGAAGAAGAGTACTGCGATATAAACCACAATCCTGAAAAATTCATTTTCAAGTGACAACAGTGCTCATGCTGTGAGACTGCAGAAAAGAATCAGTTTTGCCAGAACAGTTGGGGATTTCTAAAATGTTAGTAATCTAACACACTGTGTAACTGAGAACAATATGAATGTAGCTCCAATCCCTGTAATCAAAAACCAGCTTGTCTCACCCAGGCTCCAGCATGCCGGAAAAGAAAACCCAAACATCCCCGATACACACTTGAGCAGAGATTACAACTGGCAGCACACTTACAATCCCTGCTTCCTGTAAATCATGCCCGTGAGCATCCTTACAAAATTGTTTGATGGAGTTGTGGTCCATATTCCAGGTCATGTGTGAGGCCATCCTGTAGCACAATGTCACAGCTGGTCAGCACAGCTGAGCTTGAATTGGTGAGAGGTGCCTGGTTCATGCATTACAGGGATTTTTTTGTTATCTTTTGCAGCCACAGAGTGAGAATGATTTCTCCTAACATACCAGCAGTGGGGGAGGAGGCAGAGGAAGGCTGTACGTGACTGCCACACTGAGTTGTTAGCGTGAAATTCATGCATCAGACTACAAGCAGGGCAAAAATTGTTGAGTCCTAAATTGTTGTCACATAGGCTGGAATTTGTGTTGTGTCCACACAGAAGCCAGGCTCCAGAGACTGCTGTAAGCCAAACTGAGTGGTATCAGGAGCTTTATTTGTCTTTGACAGTCTGTATTGCTCCACTGCCTGAGGTGTTACAAAGAGCTTACGAAATAAAAACAAGACAAGACTGTAGGGACAAAGTAAGGGAGAAGAAAGCGGGTCCAATATTAAACTTGTTAGTGTTATGAAGTTAACCAAATAGAACAAAACCCCAGAAGCATCTGCTATGAACTGTATTTATGTGCTGTTACAGTGCTTCAGCAAAAGTAATGGCATGGAAGGGTAAGGAGAGCACTGGAGAGCAAATTTTGTCCTGTACACATCAGAAATCCTTGCAGATTTAGGATTTTGAGGAACAGAAAAAGCTACTTGCAAAGTCTCTGCATACTTTTCTTCTGTCCCTGTGCACCACTCTTCATTTCGCAGCTCTTCAGTGTGATCATATGCAGCATAATGCTTCCATCTGAATAATTAACAAGCTAAAAGCCCTTAAGAAGGGTATGACAACATTTGCAGAGATACAGATACAAAGATGGTTTTCACCTGGTCATTGCAAAGTACTTTTTTTTGGGAATTTATTGCCATAGGAAGGTACATCTTCAAATGAATAACTACTTTGAATGTCGATCAGTTTAGTGAAATAAGAAGTGTATTTCACGCTTTGTTTTGACTTCCAAATCTGTCCTACTATTTGCTTAAATCATCATGACATGGGAGAAATAGGTGGCAAAATGCAAAATAACTTCAGATCAAGCAGTCAGCATTCATGATAACTTCCAGCAAATGGCAAGAGAATTAGGGGAACTAGGGGAGACACACTGCTGCTGCCCAAATGATTAAAAAACCCACACTCTTACTGAGACAAGGAGCACCAGGTAGACTCCTTTTTTGTTTTGGTTTGGGTTTTTTTGGGTTTTTCTGTTTCTTTTGTTTGTTTGTTTGCTTGCTTTTTGTTTGTGTTTATGGGGTTTTTTAATTTTTTGATTGTAACAATTTCAAATGCAAGGAGAAAAAAAGACAGAATAGACAATACATATGGGTTTAGGATACTTTAAAAAAATTTAGACATTTTTAAATACTAATGGCTTACTTAAAATTATTTCCTCTGTAGACTTCATACCAAGGGAGGTAAACAACAGGGCTCAGTTAAACAAAATATCATTAGTACTGTTATCTGCTATTGCTTTGGAAGAGAATATGTTACTAGGTTTCAGTGTGTGGTATTGTTTTGTTTTTTTTTTTAAGGGGTGCATATTTTCCTTTAAAAATGGAAAAACCCCATAAAATTAAGTTTCTTTCACCTAAAGCATACCTCAACCAAACTCATGCAGAAATGGAGAGGCTTAAAAAATAATTTAAAGTTACAAAATTATTCTTTCCAATTGCAAATACAAGAGCTAAATAGTTGAATAAAAGGCTTTTGATGAAGCTGTTTTCCAGCTTTATCCACAAGCCCCTGAAAATCTTGACAATACTGTTAATTTTTGTTTCCAGCTCTCAGGTTGTTCTTGTTATTATACATGTGATGTATTCAATATTTACCCTTTAGTATCAAAGCAAAATGGAAAAAAAATCATTTATTCTATTAGAGAGCAAGTTCCTTTTCCTTGTACCTAGATGAAAAAAACCTTTAAGCATGATCCAGATTACTTAAAAAGGAAATAGATTTTCAGACTAAGTTATTTGGAAGAAATTATTTTTGATCCAGTATTATGATTTCTGTTACCTAATTCATATTGCAGAACAGCTGCCACTGTCAGTACCAAATTTATTTTTAGATAATCCAACAAATCTTTGTAAAAAAGATCAGCTGAAATGAGTGAGGTATAAGAAAATTTTCTCGTTTTCCCCTCTCAACAAACAAGATGCAAAAATGAATCAAATAAGCAATGCTTTAAATCTAAAAGAAAACAGACAGAAAAAAAAGGCTTGATGGCTGAGCAAATTAATATAATCCTATCTGTTGTATTTTACTTGTAGCTTGTAGTTCACTCTGAAAAAAAGATTGCAGCTATTTCTCTGCATCACTCCTGTACAAACTGTTAGTAAAGCCAAACAGAACAAAACTGCAGAAAAAAGCCTGTAAAAGTGCCTATACTAAAACAGTCTGCTACTCTCACTTTGAAACAAATGATACTGATAATTTCATGTGCTGTATCATTTGTTCAACATTTTCCCAGCAATGTACAAGCTTATCATGATAAGCAATGACTATTATAATGGTAGGGTTTATAAGAAAAAGTAAAAATAAAGATTTTTGCCCATAAAATACTGATGTGGTGCTACATCTACACATTTCACTGACAAACCTGTAAAAGCACAACTGAAAAAACACATATTTCCTGTGCAACACTTCCAGACTCTCTCATTTCCAGTAATTCCTCAATGGTTCTCTGTAAGACCAATTTCTCAATGCAAGGAAATTTTAGTGGCAAGACTAAACCCCAAAATAACTTAGATTCTTGGAAAAATCATCTAGAGAATGGTAATTCTCCTAATGAGACACTAAGACACTTTTTTTTTTTTTAATTGCTGTTGAATGGTTGTAGAATATTGACTCCTTTAAGAAGAAGATTGTATTAATGGGCATGGGGCTACAGTGAAACTGAACCTGTAAAAGCTCCACTAATGATGACTCACACTTCTGGACCACTTTGCTGTGAGGCTGTGGCTTTCAGGAATTAAAGCATCGATTGCACAGATAAGTGGTTGCACGTTTAGGTCTCTTCAAGGAGCGCTCTCAGTTTCAGGATCCAGAAGTTCCTTTAAGGCCTGGGTGCTCATCACAGTCACATCCTGGCTGCAACCTGGAGTGAGTTGTACTGTCTGACATGGCAGAACCTCACCTGACTTTGGTGATGGGAGACCCAGACCCCAAACCTCCCGCTCTTCCTCCGCACTGTGTGACTTCAGGAAATGAAATCCATTTTAAAAGTTATTTGCAACTTGTTGCAAGTTAAAACTACTGGCCTGACATCGCTTTGTGTAACTGCTGCACTAATGATGGCACATGTAAAACACAGCCTGCCAGCTTCCCTTCTTTACCACTGCTAACAGAAAGAATTTTTAGGACATGAGGGTGCCACTGCAGAACATGGAACATAGAAGAGGAAGCTGGGATGGGTGGGGGAGCACAAATTGCACGCACATCTGCACAAGCAGAAAATACCTCTGACCAAGCTATTTCTACCCAGTTGCCAAAGACAGGATCCAACAAAGGGAAGGCAAAGAATTATTTTTCACTTTGAGACTCCATGATACCATTGCTTGCAAGAAACTGCTGCTGTGTTCATACCATACAAAACATAGATTTAATGCCTTTTTGTACACCACAAATCACATCTATGAAAAAAAAACCCAGTCTGAGGAGAAAGTGAAAATAGCAATTATAGGTTTAATATAAAAGCATTTAAATATTTCATGACAGATTGAGGAAACAAATCAACCTACCGCACTCCAAACAGCTCTGTCTCTCTAGGCAGGATCCTAATGCCAAACATGAGTGATGAAGTGCACTTTTAGGGGCCGGATTTTCAGAAGTACTAAGAAGCCACAAATTTCATTAAGTCAGAGGTATGTAACAGCTTTGAAGATTAAGATACATGTATTTAAGTGCTTTGATGGATATTTAGCAGTCTAATTTCATGAAACAAACTTTGAAGTTTCATTTACATACCAAGGGCAAACAATCCCAGTTTCAGGAAGAGAAAAGCCTGGGCAGCAAGATTATAAAGGTGTTGCTCATCCTCTGACCTGAGCAGATGGAGTGGCCAGTGCAGGGCCCTTGGCTGCCCCCAGGCATGGGGCTGCCTGCATGCAAGTGTGCAGCTGGTTACCCACTTGCAGGGTGCAAGAACAGCTCCTCATCAGAGAAACAGCGACAGCCCCGTGTGTCTCTGAGCACATTGCAGCAGAGGTGCTCTGTTTCCCTCTACTGGTAAAATTTCAAGTGATCTTTCAAAAATTATTTCTGCAGGAGGTTTTCTGCTGGAAGTGTCCCAGGGCCACCATGGACTGTTTTGCTTGTGAGCCCTACTCAGACTATTCCTAAAATTCTCCCTTGGCTGGTGTCCTTTGCTGAGCTCTGTCTTACACCCATGCCTGTTTAATGTTGTTGGCTTCAACAGGGTTGGGCAGGAGTTTAAATTATTGAGAATTATTTCAAGGTGATTTATGGATATTTGGAAAGGCTTCATTGATTTCTTAGCTTGAAAGACATTCCACAACACTGAAAATATTCTAGTCAGCTTAACAAGTCTTTTAATTAATTGCTGCTCTTTGGTTGTGTTCAGAAGCCAGAACAGAGGTTCTGTTGTTGGAAAGCCTCAAGATTATGAGGTGGTAAGAAGATGCAGTAATTGTACACTGAGTGCATTATCCAGGTATTTCAATTGCTCAGCTAAACCACATGGCCCACAGCTGGCTCCAGTGAGACTTCATGCATGATCCCCTATTTGCAGCTGCCAGAGAAAACATCAGTGTTCACATCCATTAGTGGTCTCTGGAAGTGTGCAAAATTAATTTGAGAAGGAGTTTGCTGAGCTTTCACAGAAATCATCTTGAAGAGGTGTGGGTTTCCCATCTTACAAACTCTGCTGCCTTGGAGACTTCCATGATTTTCCTTCCCTTCTACACAATCTCCCTGATGCCAGAAGTTTCCCATGTACTATCCAAGCAAGTGCAATTTTGGACTGTGGTGGCAGTAGGAAGGGTGATGTTTTAAACTGAGAATACACTTCATAGGTAAACTTCAGTTTGTAACAAGAACAAATGGAGAATTTTAACTCCAGCAAAATTGACTTATGGCTAAATTTACTCAGATACAGAAGTGCCAACATCTTGAAACATCCAACCATTCATGCTCAAGTACTACAATTTAATGTGACTGATGGACTGATTGAGCTATTGGACATGTCTTGGCAGTATGTTTTAAACAGCTTTGGTTTGGCAAACTGGCAGGTGCCTTGAGTAAAACTGTAGCTAATGCCATACCACCTTGTGGGTCTTGTGGGGAGTAGGAATTCAAATTACAGTTCAAGAACACTATGGGAGAAGGAGAGGAAATTGAGTGCTCTGGGGCAAAATTAGCCTGCAAATGCCTAAATACACAATTACAACTTTCCTGATAATTTATGAACACATTTCTGTTCCAGTAGCATTGGAGTTTTATAGAGATACATTTATAGCATTTGTGTGCCCACTGAAATGTTAAAAATGTATCATAGGTTTTAGGTTCCACTGATTATTCCAGTTTTCACATCAATTTGTAGTTACTTTATTTTTTTCTTTTTGAATTAATCAGGATTTATAATTTAGGAGTGCAAATTACCAGCTCAGATGAAACAGAAGTTTAATCAAAAAAAGGAAAGTATTTAGTGGTAAGCAGAGTACACTCTCCTGCTGGAGCTCCAGTGTTGTCCCAGGAAGTCTGCAGCCAAGGGCTGGGGGGTGCAGGCAGGTGGTGCTGGGGTGGGAAGCCTGCAGTCTCCATGCATACACTGGCATTCTCCTATTGGGGTCACTTTTGGAGGTTGTCTGTTGCTGGGCAGCAGGCTGGAGCACTGCATTCTTGCAGCCCTCACGAAGGAGCAGGGTTACATCTAGGCTATTCCCACTTCTACACCTAATTTTTGTAAAAAAAAAAAAACCTGTGGCAGGACCTCACTGATCTAACTGTTAGAGCTCCAGTTTCTGGCCTTGCTCACGGTCAGTTCTGATCTGTTCAGTGATGGCTTGTATTGACCATCTTGAAACCAGGTACTTCTGCACTGCTGAAGCTTGATGCAAATGAATTTTGCATGCTTGCATTGCTGTCAACACCCTACTTATGAGCACACATGTGTGCACTGCCAATGTAGCCAAGAAAGAGAGCACTTCACTGAAGCACTGAATCCAAGCTGTGCTGGAAAGTTGTTAACACTGTATATCAGCCCTGAAACTTCCCTACATGGTAGAGGAGGAACTTGATAGAAAATAACTGCTTAATAATAACAGCCTAATCTCTACTGCTGAAGATAATGGGATTCCAGTGATATTATTCTGAGATTATCTGGAAGATCATGACTGGCTGCAATAACTGTGGGCATAATTTATCTTCCTTCTGCACTGTTGTTAATGTGCAAGAAAGCGTGAGCTCAGATGGATGAGTTGATCTCTGTTTGATTTGCAGGAGAAGCCATTAGAAGAAAAAACAATGATTTCATAGTAAACTGAGCACAATTAACAGGCATTTGGGGACAATAGACATTTTTCCAGAGACACTTCTGAAAGCAGAAAGGACCACAATGGCAAAATCACATGATTTAGAAATTCTCTGGGGAGCACAGTGAGAAAGAATGGTTCTTTTTGTTAACCCTCAGTAAATGATGAGAAAATGGGCAATTTCAGATCTCATTGCAATTTGGAAATGAGAAAGCTGAGTGATGCTGGATCATACATCTCATTACTCACAAATTCTCAGTATTCTATAATATATTTTGCTTGGCTGGAAGCCTCCATTTTTGTGCTTCTTCCCCACTGTGATGTTAATGAACATGAATGCTTTAATAATGGCAGAAGGACTGTTACCTTCTTGTCTGATTCTGCTCCTTTTGGGGGTCAAACATTTGCACAATGTGATCAAGCCCAATATAATGAAAGGGGGAAAGGAGACATAGAGTCTTTTCCATTTAACATGATCTGATCCCAAACATGCCTAAATAAAGTATCCAGAGCAGGAATCCCCGATGAGAAGTGTGAGACAGCGGTACTTTGAATACACATGTAGTAGTTTATAAGTTTTTCTTTTTCTCCACTCTTTTCTCTTTATTACTTCTGTGTTTTGGTGCCTGGCGCCTCCATTAAATTATGCAGACTTCTATTAGAAAAAGAAAAAAGACAGTTTGCAGTTAAAATTTGTCACAGGACATCAAGACCTGGTGGGTGGATATGACAAGTCATGTGGTCTTGCTCTCAGTTTTGCACTGATTTTCCATGTATCTGTTGTCTCTGTTTCTGTGTCTGGAGAAAGGCAGGATTACCTAACCCTGTCTGTGAGGTGCTTGGTGCTAACTGGGAGAAAACAGGTAATAGGATCTAATATTCTCCATTTGTCAGATGCCTCTTCCATCATGAAGGATAGGGCAAAACTCTTACTCTCATTCATGGTTTGCTATTGGACCTAAACTACTGAATGTCAAAAATAATGTCATTAAAAATTGGCTGAAATAAAATTCACTAACATCACTCTTAACTGAGAAAAAACTATGGGGGTCTATGTGTGAGACAGGAATCTCAGCTCTTATTACAGCCCATGGAGATTACTTGGTACCATCAACATAGTCTAGACAGTGATTCAAATGGCCACAACTGCAACCTGCCTTTTTTGCCAGGTAGGTTTTTTAGGTGAGTGCTTCGTGCTGCTGGCAATTACTAATGAAAAAATGCAATGGACTTCAGTTCAGGACAGGCAGCAGATGTTCTACAGTCAATTTATCTGCTCATTTGATGAGTTAATCTTTTTAATTTCAGCCTGGTATGTGATCTAATTATTTTTACACCTTTTAGTCAAGATTTCATTTAGTCCATGTTTTCCTCTAGTGCCAATGAAAGCTTCACATAAGACAACAGAAATCTTGCTGAATTCTAGATGTATAACTTATGTTTCATGTGTTTCTCTTTTACTCACAAGACCTATCACACAGAAGAGATGCAGATTAATTTGACAGATTGTCCTTGATAAATTCATTTTACCTCTTACTCATTTTCATGTTTACAAATTGTTAATTTGTTCCAGATATTTTCCCCCCCATAATTCAAAGTTTAAAAAACCCTATCCTATTGTTCTGGCTTTAGCTGGGGTTAGACTTAATTTTCTTCACAATATCTGGTATGGAGCTGTGTTTTGGTTTTGTGATGGAAACAGAGTTGATAACATAGGGATGTTTTAGTTATTGCTAAGCAGGTCTTACACAGCATCCAGGTCTTTTCTGCTCCTCATTCCACCCTGCCAGGTAGTGGGCTGGGAGTGCACAATTTGTTGGGAAAGGACACAGCTGACCCCAGCTGACCAAAGGGATATGCCAGAACACGTGGCATCATGCTTAGCATGTAAAGCTGGGAGAAGATGAAGGAAGGGGAGCATGTTAAGAGTCTCTTGTCTTCCTAAGCCACTGTAATGAAGCCCAACTTTCCTGGAGATGACTGAACACCATTCCTGATCATGGAAAGCAGTGAATTAACTCCTTGTTTTGCTTTGCTTTGCTTGCATGCACAGTTTTTGCTTTATCTAATAAACTGTCTTCATCTTAGCCCACCATATTTTATCACTTTTACCATTCAGATTCCCTCCCTCCATTCCACTGTGGTAGCAAGTGAGCAGCTGCTGGGGCTTAGGTGCTGGCTGTGGTTAAACCATGACCTTTATAATTCTGTGGCCTTTTTTCTTGTCTTTTTTTCTTTCAACAACAAACCCATATAAATCAGGAGCTACCCTACAGAATAAGTATAAATATTCTGTTATAAAACCTGTATAAGATTAGGGGAAGCCAAGGCCATTTTCTTGGGGAGCTGGCTGTGTGTGTACCCTATAATCATTACAGAAACTGAAAAAACTTCACATCTAAAGCAATTTACTGAAAAATCATGATCTGGAATGTTTTATAAGAAGCCTTAACATAAATGAATTTGCTATATAATGTGTTAGGAGCAACAAGAAAATGCATAAGCTCAGCTGGCTGCTATCCTACAGGGAATCCTGAAATGTTTTTAACAGGATTGGTGTGAATACACTGAGTGTTGGAAGAGCAAAACACAATTGAGCTTTCTTTGACATCCATTTTGGACAGTTTAATCTTCCAGATAAAAACCCATATAGTTTTATTCACACAGATTGTATGATATACCAACAACAATGTAACTGCTAGAAATATTTTCCTTATATAATGTAAGTTGTATTTGTGCTAAAATCACAGTTCAATCCCATGGAGTTTTTGGGACCAACCATTCCAAGATGGTGCAAAGTAGAAGAAGCTGGGTGTTTTTCCACCCTAACTTTGATGGATATTCTGTCTTTTACAATTTTCTGTGAAGTGAGTAAAACAACTCCAAGTCTGTAACTAGGAATGTGACACCTTTGGGACAAATGTTTCATTTCCTCCTTTTCACAGTGGGCCATGGGAACAAGAAGGATTTCTGAGTGTTGCTGTCATCATAATGGAGGGCAAAGCCTGGCCCCCTTCAAGGGGATTCCCTCTACTCCACTTGCTCAGGGCATCCTCACAGGCATTACTCACTAGGATGCATAAACACAGAATGCTGTGTGTTTTCATCTTGGTAGGATCTATGAGAGAGATGTTTCTGTGTTAATTTTTCATAAGGGAAGGCTAAGAAAACAACATTCTCCAGCTCTGGAACTCTTGTGTGGGTGAGACTGCAGCAGTTTTTGCTCATGTATCCCTTCTGCAGAGTTCTCACTACATAGCAGCATGCTGATAGCTTTTTGCAGGTGTATGTAAGAGAGGATAGATTCTTCGAACATTCAGGAAAATTTTGTTTACACTGAATATTACAAACCATGCTCTTATATGTTTATCATTGTTAATTCATCTTAGGGGGAAAAAAAACACAAAATAAAAACATGAGAATATAGAGAAAATATTATCCTTTTTTTTCAGACCACAGGAGTTTGTCACCATGGAGATCCTCCTGTTTCCTTCAAGAGTGATTCAAATCTTACAGATGGAGCATATGTGACAGCAAAAAACCAAAATCACCAAGAATTCACATTAAACATTTCAGAAAGAGGATTTGAACACTAACAAATATCCACAGACTATTCATGCAGAAAAAAATTGTGCTTCAAATTCTTATCTTTCTAATGTTAAATAACTGAAATTTATTGCTAAACATAGTTGGATTTTGAGGAACTTGGGATACATGAGCTGAAGGCTGAGTACTTCACTATTATGTTGTGGTTTTATACAAAGAACTACTCTTTCTAAGAGCTAAAGTACCTTAAGAACATAATGAAGCTAAAACCACTTGAAAAGCTTGGTTTTAGTATTACTTATGTAAGCAGAGTTTTTAAATGAAGGCAGCCAAACCGTGCATGAGATGAGGCCAAGAGCAGGACAAGGTGGTTTGTCAGCAAGCCCCTGGCTGCCCCTGCAGCAGCTGGGGGCACCGAGCATGGGGAAGCTGGAATGGGCTCAGCTCCAAAGCATTGGCAGCTCCAAAATCGTGTTCTGATGGCCAAGAGCAAATCTGCTACTCCAGGAGCACCTCTGGGAAGGAAGAAGAACTGATACATTCCTATTGTCCTGCCTCCTGCAGCATATCAGACTGTGCTGTTCCACTTTATTCACTGCTCAGCCTGCAGGAATGTATTTTTAAATGAGTGTGGAAGGCATTGCAATGACAACCAAGGACAAACTAAATTAGTCTGAAAATGCATGACAGACTTTCTCCCTAGCCTGCCTTTCTGCTATGCTGCCCACCTGACTTTCTGGTATGTGGCTGAGGTAGAGCTGAGCCCTCCCCTTCATTACTTCCTCCACCAGTGTTGCTGTGATGCCAAGCTGGAGCTTAGCCCTGGTACTGCCACTAGTGCCACAGAGCAATGAGGGGAGCACAGGGAAAGTGCTGCTCAGTTCAGGGTCAAAAAGAGCCCATTGCGCCTTTCAGGTCAGAACTGCTGCTCTTAACCCGATTCCTGAAGAGAGGAACATCCTTCCTATCAGACATTATGATGTGTTGGTGGAGAGGGGGAGAAAACACAGTCACACAAGGTTAATCAGAGCAGTGCTGCAGCTTTAAGAGATGTAAATCTGGCTTAAGTGGCCCAATAATGAATCAAAACTCCTGCAGCTATATAATACAAGGAATAGAGGCAGTGTCCACCTACTCTGGTGAGAGTGCACGCTTCACATCTGATGGGGTTTGCTGTCAGCCACTGTAATTTCATGCCAGAAAAGGCACTTGTCCTTCCACAGCACATCAGAAGATTGGTTGAAGCATAAAGTCTGATCAAATATCCTGATGTGCTCAGGATAATCTAATAGAAGGGAAACTGGTATTTAGCCTTAATCAGGTTCAGATTTGTCCTGCTGGATATGTAGCTTTAATTAGGGAGAAGGTTCAAGAATCATAGCAAGAGCTACAGTCCCAGTCCTAGGGGAAACCTGGGCAAATCCATGGTCCATGGAGCTGGGCAGCCTCACAGAGAACAGCAGATTGTAGGGCACCATTCAAGTGGGACAGGGTTTTCTGCAATGGGTTTACCTTAGGAATATCCAGGACACAGCTCAGATGCTGAGATGGGACTCTGCTTGAGTTTTTTCCCTCTTATTCTGCAGTTATTTTGATAATAATGCAAAGGAAAGGTTCAAGATACTTCCATTATCAGTGAACAGAATAACTGTTTAGAGAAACTGAATGCCTTTGAATTCACAGTGTGGCAAACAATTTATTGAGGACAATGCAGGAAACCTGAGCTGAAAACTTAGCAACATTTGTACTTAGCATACATAAATACTGAAAAAACATGAACAAAAAAAAAAAATCACCGCAGTTAAGAGATTTTTTTATTAAATTCATCAGACTAAACCAATGCTTTCTCTATTTTCAATAGGTCATCTTCATGAAAGTCAATAATCAGGTTGTACTGGATATGGTGAGTGAAACCACTTAACATCTCTTTCATGAGTCTAAGATTTTTTTTTTTTTGTGTTTTGCTCATTGGGTTGAAATACTTCAATTGAAAAAAATTATCAACACAATAGTTCTATCTGACATGTAGTGAAAGCATTTAAGACAGAATATAGCGTTGCTTTTACTGGAGATGAGCCCCCTTACAATCAGTTTGCATAAGTTTATTTGTGTTGATGATACTCCCTGGTCCGTTGCAACCAGTGGTCTGCCCATGCAGCCACCAGAAATGCACTGTCTACAGCATGTCACCTTAGGAGTACTTTGAAAATATTGCATGAGCCAGGTTCAAAATTACTTGGCCTACTTTTTCTCACTACCTTTTCTGAAAAATTATTATAAGATCCTTCTTCTGCCCTCAGATACCCAGCCAAGATTCTTTGCCAGCCAGTTTCCCATTTAGAAGAGCCCTTCTCTCTCTTTGTATTTATACCCTGTACTTGTTTCACTTCAGATGTTGCCTGAAACTTATCTGTGGGCATTGTACACTGTATTCCAGATAGTTTCTCAACAGAGGCCTATAAATGGATGTTAGTTTTGGATGCTATACATGGGTACTCTCTAGTCTTTATCCTGTACTGATTGTAAGTAGCTCCCTTTGCTGTAAGAGCTTTTTGCAGTATTTTTTATTGTTTTGTTGTTCTGTTTCAAACTCACTTTGATATTTGTCAATGCTTACTTCTTCCCAGTACTTCTTAACCAATAAGAAATGGCATGTTTTATTGTCCATGTTTTCCTTTCAATAGGCTCTTTCCTTGTTCCTGGTAGTTGTTTAAAATTATAACGTTTTATCCTGTTGACCATGGTGATCTTCCTTTCGCTTAGAGCACAAACTCCTCATAGTTAAAGCACACAGTTTTTATTTCCTTAAAGCTACTGCCAGTCTTTTTCACAGTCAAGACTTTTAGTGCTTAAAAGCATTAATTAACTCCTCATTTTGTCAGAACCTATCCTTCTGGAATTAATGGCAGTGTTATTCCATAAGCCTATGTGTGTTCATACATCACAAAATTTCAGATGTATCAGTTCAAAGTTATTTGCTCTGCCCAGGTATTCTGAAAGGTCCCCCCTATTTTCAAAATCTTTGTATTGTAGAAAAAAATATGTTGACTAGCACATATTGGAAAATAACACATCTGAGTGTTGTTAGCATTTTCTCACTGGACTATCTCTTAAAACTGAGAGTTGTGGGAGACAGTGATTTCAATTGTCTTGTTGTGGCCAGAAGTAGAGTAAGAGTGCTTAGTAACATCAAGAATTGTTAAACTGCAATAACCTATTTCTGCCTAAACTCTGGTCCTATTGTCTGTGTGAATATTTAAATTCTTTCTCAGAAACCTGAAGCAGTTTGGGCCCTGTCACTTTGCTCATCATCCTGCAGAGAGTGCTGGCATTTCAGAGGGATATGTATATTAAAGGCTTTGTTGTCCTGCTGCTGCTTTTCCAGCTGAGTTTGAAGGCATTGCAATGACACCTACTGACTTGTTTGCATGGATCCCTGTCTCAGGCCAGTCAGGAATGACCCTTCTTGGAAATATCCTAATGGGAGGTGTTTCTAGCTGACTTCAGTAAGGGGGGGTGTTTCACCTGCTGGCGTTTCCCTACCCTGCCTTCTTGTTTCTAGGGTCCTAAGACCCTCAGCACTTTCTTGTGCTGTAGCCATGCCATTTCCCAGTTTTCCACCTCTGAGTGCAGCTTACCAATAAAAAACCACAATCTTGGTGATCAATCTTAGCTGCTGAACCTGATTTTGAAGATAAAACCATGGAAAAATATTTAATTAATTTCAGAAATATTTTTGTTTTAGAGCTCCTTATGGCATGAAGAGTGTAAGGGATCTTCTAGTGTCTTCCGCTAGCTAACTTCTATTAAAATTCCTGGCGCGCATGGTGTTCAATTGCAAGATACAGCACGTGAGCCACAGGAGATGGGTGCATGAGCAGGAGAAAGTGTTCTGAGCACTGCTGGATGGGAACTAGCTTGGGGTCAGCAGCAGCGAGGTCCACACATGGGCGGGCTGGGGTGAAAATTGTAACTGTGGCTGCTGGGGCGTAGGCAGCAGGGATGAGAGATGCAGACCATCAGTACAAGAAGGCTGATGTCTGCAGACTGAGGCTGCTGAATCATGGCTCCCACTAAAATCTTCCACGCAAGAATGGTGTTCATGGGATCTAGACAGCTTTATGATGGGGAACTGCAGACGCAGATACATAAGGGGTTGGCTTCCTCCTCTCACATCCTGCCCTCAGACATTCCCAGGGAGCATTCAGTTCTCAAAACTCCACTGCTCCTAAGCTGACTTGAAAGACAGAGTTATGGGTGGTTTTCTATCAACAATATGCAAAAGGGGCTGAGGAAGGGGAAGCAAAAATCCTCCTAGTCCATGGGCTGCTTTAGGCTGGAGCTGTAGCAGTGAAGCCAGGAAACTGAGAGTTAGGAAGCCCTGGCTATTTCAGGACCTGTGCTGGTAAGTAGGTCTGGAGTGGCAAAAATCCTCCCTGTGTAGGGCCCTTCAGCTCCTGGAGACACTGAGCTGGGTATTTCCCAGCAGGCATCTGTCAGCAGGAGGGTACTGGCTTGGGAAATGTCTGTCTGGTTCCCCCCTTTGCAGATGCCATCTCTGTGTCCAGTATCCCAACCCAGCCATGACCAGGCTGCCCCAAGACTGCTGTCACTTGTGGCTGAGGCTCATGCATGGTCAGTCTCCCAAGGAGCCCATACTGGTGGCATGTGCATGAGCATACACTCCCTGTGAGCGCTGTTTTTAGGACAAGCTGCTGCTCACTCTCCATTGCCAGGGCTCTCAGCTCCTTGGGTAGGCGGCAGCGACAGCTGTGCTGCCTGAGTCATTCCCTGTGGGAACTAACTCAGCTCTGCAGCCCGGTGGCACTGCCTAGCCCCCACACAGCAGCAGCCCTGGTGAAGACTCCAGAGTTGGGGGTTCTGATAAGCAGGTGACAGTGGATCCTGCTGCCATTCTGAGAAGGGGCAGAGCTACAGGAGAGTCCATAGCTAGGCTGGGCATGCAGGGCTGTCCTTGGGAAAGATGGATGCAGCCACAGGCAACGTGAGTCAACCGGTACTAAGAAGTGGCTGTGTTCTGAGTGATGGGCAAGGCATGAAATAAGGACAGTTTGCACTGCACAAACAACTTTCAGCCAGGACTAAAGCCTGAAAGATCTGCTGATAATCAAATCAAATGTTCAGCATATCTGTCAAAGAAAAAACACAAGTTACCATTAGGAGAAAGCAGTGAAATGGTTCATCAGTGTGGGGAGAGTCTCTCCCAGTGACTTATTTTCATACCATGATCAGACTTTTAAAAAAACAGTAGAATTAAACTGGCACTTGAATCTGCCCTCTTGAGACTTTATTTGAATATAATATATTTCAATTATTGTGTATTTGAAGTTCCCATACTAATATACAATCTGTGGAGACTTATAATGTGTGTTTCTTGAAATCTGAACTAAATTAATATAATCTTTTCATTAAAAAAAAACAAAACGAGAGAGATAATCTACTTGGCTGCAAGTGTCTCAAGGAATATTAAGCAGAAAAGAGACAGAATAACTGGGGAGTGATTTGAAAGGAGCCCTTACAGCCAATTGCTCAGAGATAGTGCCAGGAAATAAGGGAAACCTTCTTTTATTAAACATGATTGCTGTGACCTTCTCTGGTTAACCTACAGAGGGGAAAATGAGCTATGCACTGTGCATGATTTTTTTTTTTTTCTTACAGCTGGGTTGCATTTCAGTGACTCTGTGGAAGCCGGAATGTTTATTTTGATTTATTTTTGCCTCATTTTTGCTCAAAAAAGTGAAACGTCTTCTAGGGCTGCACATTTCTCTTTGAGTACTGTGACTGTGTACCCATTTCTCTTTGAGTACCTTGACTGTGACTGCTGTCACCTTCCCTGTGAACAGCAGAGCCGTGCACATCCCTGGCCCCCTCCTTCCAGGTATAGCCAGACAGGCCCTGCGATGGCCACTGGGCACTGTCCTCCTCTCAGTGCAGAGGTGGGAGCTGTACCTGGCCCTCGAGGGAGGGCTGGTAAGGTAAGCTTTCTCTTTACCTGAGGCAAGCACCACTAGTGTTCCCCTAGGGATTGTGTAAATGAGATGGAGAGCAGCAAGCTGACGCAGAGTCAAGAGGGCCCCATTGTGCCTGGGATACTCACGAGCAGAGCTCCAGAAGTCTCCCTCTCTGGGGCACCACTGGGACAAAGCACAGGCCAGCAGTAAGAGCAGAAGGACAAGGACAGTGCAGCCGTGGGTGTGCTTGTGTATTCTTGTCAGCCTCTGAGGGGTTTTGCAGGGGGACGCTAATGTATGCAGCAAAATCAAGAGCATATGAAAATTCCCACAGAATCCAGACTCGGTGAGCTAATTATGGATTAGGTCATTTTCTATGTGCCTTCCAAGATGACTGCACATACCTAATTAAGTTGTCTAGTGTATTTTGTTTAGCCCAAATGGTGATGGAGGAGAAAGGTTATTGGTCTGGTGTCCGGGGTATTGGCAGGGTTGACTTTTATGTCCACTGGAATTAAGCAGGCTTTCAGTTTTCAAGGACTAAAGTTAAGAAAGTCAGTCACACAATTACTTTAACAAACAGTGAAATCATAGAAAACATTTTCTGAAATCATAAGATTCCACTGATTCATGTTTCTGTGTCATTTCTTGGCTTCGGCTCTCACTTCAGGAAAAATATGCATATGACTTTATTTTAAAGCAAGGTTATTTAAAGAATACAACAATCATCGAATGTTTGAGGATGGAAGGCGCCTGGAGATTATCTAGTTTGAGCCCTTGTCTAGCTGAGTCAAGGCGACCTAAAGGTGGCTTGCCCAGGACCATGTCCAGATGGATTTTAAATACCTCCAGGGACAGTGACTACATAACCTCTGAGAGCAACCTGTTCCAGTTTTGGATCACTTGTAGGGTAAAAAAAAAATATTTTCTATATTTCCAGTTGTTCCCATTACTTCCCAAATATTCTTTTAGTACCAGTGTCTCTGTCTTCTTCACTGTTTCCCAACCTTAGGTATACATTTATAAGGCACCCCTGAGACTTCCCTTTCCTGGGCTGAACATTCCCAGGTCCTTCAGCATTTCCTCATATGTCAGGTGCTCCAATCCCTTAATTACCCTCATGGTCCATTGAAGGATTCTGTCCAGAATGTCCACATATCTCTTGTACTGAGGATCCCAGACCAGGACACAGCACCCCAGATGTGTCTAACCAGGGCTAAGCAGATGGGAATGTTCACCTCCATAGACCTACTAGTGATACTCTTCCTAATGCAGCCCAGGAGGAGTTTGGCCAACTTTCTCACAAGGATACACCACTGGCTTATGGTCAGCTAGGTGTCCCCAGGACCCTCAAGTCCTTCTCTGCAAAGGTCCTTCCAGCTGGCTGGTTCCCAGTGTGGACTATAATAATAATATTAATGGTCCACACCATTATTCCTCCCAAGGAGCAAAGCTTGGCACTCCTCTTTGCTGAACTTGGGGAGATCCCTGTTATTGCATTTCTTCATCTCTTGAGGTCCCCCTGAATGGCAGCACAACCAGCTGATGCATCAAACCCTCATTCCCATCCTCTGCAAATTTGCTGAGGGTGCCGTCTGTCCCATGATCAAGTTCATTAAGGAAATTATATTGGACCCAGTAGGCACCCTGGGGTAGTGCACTAGGGCCTGGCCTCTGACAGGATTTCATGTTGCTGATTACATTCCTCTGAACTCAGCAGTTCAGCTGGCTTTCAGTCTAGCTTAGCACTCACATACCCAGCTTGAACTTCATCAGTTGGTCTGTGGAGAAAGACTTGACTAAAATCAGGGTAAACAAAGACCACTGCTCTCTGCTCATCCACCAGTCATCTCACCTTAAAACTCTCTTTGGCTGGCCAAACATGATTTCACCCTCATAACCCTCATAAATCATGCTGACTTCTTCCAGTCATGGTTTTCTTTTTCATGTATTTGGAAATGGCTTCCAGGATTATTTGTTCCTTTATCTTCTCAAATATTAATGTGAGACTGACCAGCCTGTGGTTCTCCAGACTTTTTTCTTGCTCTTTGTGAAGGTAGGAGTCATATTTGCTTTCTCCCTGTCCTTAGCTACTTCCCCTGGTCACCACAACGTTTCAAGTATATTTAAGAGCAGCCTTGTAGCTACATTAGCCAGCTCCCTCAGCTGATGGGTGTCTCCCATCAGGTCCCACAAACTTCTGTATATCTACTTGATTTAAATGTTCCCTAAACTGGGCCTCCTCCAGTGAGAGTAACTCTTCTTTGCTCCAGACATTCCCATGAGTCTCAGGAGCCTGGGACTGCAGAAGGAAAGCTGTACTGGAATGACCATGATCAAGTCAAGGTTGGCTTGGGTATGTCAGCATCTTTTGGGCTCATTGTCACCAGGTCCCCTTCCCCCTTCAGCAGCAGTTTCCCCTTTGCTGCCACATCCCAGTGGCATTTTTCCTGCCCATCCCCATGCTTACCCTTTCACCATGAGATGTACAGTGACCACTGCCCCAGGAAAGGCACATGACCATCACAATGCCATCGGGAAGAAGAGAAAGAATTCAGCCAGGCACGGTCAGCCCTGCAATACCCAACTTCTCAGATCCACTGGATCCCTGCCTCGGTGTAGTGTTGCAGGCCAAGGAAATATTTTGGTACATTGTTTCTAGCCCTGGGGCTTGATGTTGCACATACAGCAAAATGTGTAAGAGATGGGTGGGGACTGCTGGATAACCACAAAACATTGATTTTATATCACTGATGTACATGGACAATCTAACTACACATGTAAAATAAGGAGCGGGTGTAAAAGGTAAGTGCTGTCAGCGAAAGAAAACTTTCATGTGAGGAGATTGAGTTTCAAGTGGTTTTTCAGAGAGAAAAGCCTGTGGCAGTCTGTGAATGGCCAAATGCTTTTACATGACAAGTGGCAAGGAGCCAGTAGAAGTGAGAAGTGCCTGTGGTGTCTGACCGAAAGGACCACCCACACACACTTTGTGCCAAATGCTGCTTTGCAAACACAGTGGAGGTAGTGCCTAAATAAATGTTACATAAACCATGCAGACTTACTGTATGAAAAAACAGTGATGCTGAATGTCAGCTGCTATGCACCTTGTGGGGCTGTGGTGTTTAATGTCTCTGACAGAATTCAGCTGTGTTTTCTCAGGCATCTGTAGTCCCATTTAAGCCATCCTGCCCCTAAGCAGTGGAGACTGCAGCCAGTCAAGACTCTTTGTGTTTCACGACCGCTTGCTCTGTTACAGGGACATTTCTTATGCCCTTCTGACCACCAGGCTCATCAGTGAGGTCAGGAGCATCCCAGGGAACCTGGCGACCATGTGCCTGGATGAGAACAAAAACTGCAGTAGTAATGCCGTTATGAACAGGACTGCTGCCATCTGTTGGTTGAAATCTCATGGGAAGCTGGAAGAATCCTTGAATTGATGATGCCATATCTAAGATGTGGATATACAGAGAAAGGATATTTTCATTTTTATAGTAAGTGTGATAAGCTCGTGTTTTGGAAGTTATAAAGGAGGGACAAGATTCTTGGTCTGCATCACTTTACCTGCTTGATGACCTGCATATCAGTTTAAACCCTTTGCAGAAGTACAAGCCAAAGTTTTAACTTTTCAAGACACGGGTGTACAAACACTTCTCACTGCAGCACTGCCACCTTCAGCAGCTTTTGCTGCTAATTGCTCATTGACATTCCACAGCTGAATATTTTACTGCCATCTCTGAGTCAGCACACTGATATGGACCAAGAATAACCCCTTACCTCTTTTTTCTTAAGATTATTAGTAAGCTGGATAAGTTTCTAGGACTGATCTCTACATCCTCCCACAAACAGCACAGCTGAGGCAGGAGGCCACTCGTTGAGGCTGCTGAGAGATGCCCTGCTACTGTGAGAAAATCCTGCCTGTGTCATCAGGGCTCTCAGCAGAACAGAAGTAGACACTGCCCAGATTTGTAAAAGTTTGAGACCAGCCTATGAAATGGCTGTCTCTCCAAAGGCTGCAACTATCCAGATTTCTGCCTCTCTTTCTCCCAGGCCCAGAGCAGTTTAGGATTAACATTCACTTCACGAAGCTCTGCTCTATGCCTCAAAGTCACAGCTACAAAATAACTGTTAAAAGTAAATCCTATAGATTGAGCAGCCCTGAGAGATGATAAATGTTCACTTCTCAGCTTTCTCCACAAGTTTGTTAAACAAATTGACATACAACAAACATTTCCAGAGTGAGTGAAGGGTTTCTGCAGTGAGTTAAATTGAACCTGCAGTCTCCTGTGTCCCCAGTGATGTGGGTATTAGAGGTTAATGCTCACATTAAACATCTCAATCTGTACAGCAATTTCTCCTCTCTGCATTCTGCCAGGCTCCACTTGCACCTCCTTGCAACCTGCCTTTACCTCACCTGCAACTAATTTCTTACAGTGTTCAGGAACAGCTGCTGAGCATACTGAAGAGGCAGGATACTTACCCCAAGATGTTTCTTGGCCTTTCACTAGAAATGTGCCTATGTAGGAGCACTAACATTTTTAGCAAACATGTTTCCTTCAGGCTTGACAAAGTTTTTGTTTGACTTGGAGTGGGGGGTGGTTTGGCAGTTTACAGATTTCTTTCCACGTAGGTTGAATGGAAAGTGGAGTTCCCAAACCAGTCTGGTGACTGCCACTAATTTGGGTGGATGAGGAATTTTTCCTCATACATGATCTAGCAATTGTTTCTTCTCACACTGCTCAGGTCGCACTGCAGCTAGAGGTCCAGTTTCTTTTGCAGTCAGCCGTAATGGTAGGTTATTGCACTAGTGTTTCCCACCAACTTCCAATGGCTACAGCATGTTTTTGAAATTTTAGGAAGTTTGTTTCAATTTCTTTGTGATCTTGGCAGAACTGGTGGAAACCAGACAGAGAAGAACGAATTTCCCTCAGTAATTTAGAACTCCAGCTGAACTCTTGTTCAAATTATAGGAAATACTGAAGAAAGGCTCACTTTCTGGAAGCCTGCCTGTGGCTTTCAGCAGAGATTTAAAGAAGAATTAGCTGGCTAGGTTAAACACTGCTTTACTCACTCTTGTAAATCACAGCTCTTAATTCTTATTTTGCTTTCTTTGCAAGAATTACAGGCTTGTTACAAGGTGTTCTTGTAATAAGGCAAATGAGTATCTGAGTACCCGAGTACCCATGAGTACCTACAAAGCTTATATAAAAAGTGTTGATGAATATGCACTGGAGATGTACATATGGTTATGATTAATAGAAGAGGAGATAATGGACCCTGACCTTCTTTGACCAATGCATTGCTCAGTTTCTGGCTCATTCCTTTGTTCAGTTTTGCATGTGGTCCATCTAGCTCTTTCCATGAGAAAGCTCAGACAGGGCTCTGAGGAGGGCTCACTACCTTAAATGCAAAGAAGCATTTTTATCTATCTTAGACTAATCAACCACTAGTTTGATCATGCTTCCCCTAGTTCTAGGGATGAATAACCATTCTGCAATCACCTCATCCACTGCCTTCATAATTTTGAAAGTGTCAGTCATAACCCCCAGTTTCCTTGTCTCCAGAACCTTCCTTAGAAGTTGCTTCATTACCTTGATCATTTTACTTGTCCTCTCTGCCCTTTCTCTAAGTTCATTGGAGAGGACATGACTTAATATCAGTAGGAATGCCTTCCCTGTGGGTTATGAAGTGGAATTCCCTAACTCCAGACACAGTAGCATCCTATGAAGTGTCCTTCAGCCTTTCTATCCCACAGGCCACCTCATCAAGGAACAGTTTGGCTGCTCCCACCATGTTGTCCTGGTCATATCTTACTACAGGTCTGTATGGGCCAGCATGGACCCTAGACAGAAAGTCCTTTAAACTGTGAGAAAATTTATGATAAACATAGGTGAGTTCATCACCCTTATTCCCTTCTATGTATAGTGTGAAGTGACCCACAAAAGCACCCAATCGTGTAAAGAATAGATTCCCTTTCTTCCAATGCCTCTGCCCTTCTGTGAGTGCAGGGCAGTGGCAGCAGTGTCTGTCTGGCAGAGGGATGCTCCTCTGAGGGCTGTGCAGCTGCAGACCTGTGCTGCATCCACAGGGCCACGGGGACAGCTGCCTGCTCAGTGAGGCAGAACAGGTTTGGCTGATAAAGGCAGAGGTTCTTTGGGGTGTTTCACAGAATCAGTTATTTTCATAAGGTAGTATCAAAACCAAAATTCAACAGGCCAAAGAAATGAAAAAAAAAAAAAAAAGAAAAGAAAAAAACCCCTCACAGGACCAGGAAAGCACCAAAGTGGTTACTGTAGTAAGTTGAATGACTAATGTCTTTCCTGAAACTCCTGGCCCCCTTCCAACAGCCAGCCAACTACCATGACCACTTGACAACCCTGCCTTGGTTCTGGAGGAGCAGCTGCTCCACAATGCCCCTCAAAAAAAGCCAGGGGCAAGTGAACCTCCTGCAGCCAGCAATATGAATATTGAATATTGAATATTGAATATGTTCAATTTTGCAGAGAACTCAGAAGCCCAGCATGTGGTTGGGATGGGGGTGAGGGGAAGATGTGTTGCCAAGCCTTGCTTGCTGGCTCCACTGTCCTTCCCCTTTCTGTGGAATTCCAGCACAATCATATTCATTTGTATGCATGAAATCCATCTGTGCATTTTTAGAAGCATCTCTATTACCCTTGCTGCAAGGCTTGAGCCCAATGGAGAAAAGAAAAATGTGTTTAGGGGGAAATAGTAATGAGTTCTTACAGATTGCTTTTGTCTGACTCAGCCCATTAGAGTCTGTGTTTAACAACTCAGTGATGCAAAATATGCCCATCAATAGATTAAACAGGAAAAGCAGTGCTTGTCTACCTGCTTTACTATGGGAACTTGCTGGTGTTCTGCTAAAGGACTTCAGATGGACAAAAAGAAATTAGTGTCTTTAAGAAATACATCTTGCACATCCTCTGTCTGTCACCCTTGCCCAGGGTCAGAGCTGAAGCATGAGATGCTGGGCCAGAAGCCAGTGTCTTTATTTGTCCTTTTCCCCAACACAACCATGAAATCAGGTTTATTGACACAGAAGTGAGTTCAGTTTTCATGAGAGAGGTCAGGTGGAGTCAGGTACATACTGCTATAACCAGCCTTTGTTGTAGGATTCAGTAATGGTCACAGGTCTTGCCCATCCCTCTTGGTGCAGCTCCATTGCTTTTTGCTCACAGCAGCACCCAGCTGGCACGCAATGGAAGGAGAATCGAGCGTGGGGAAAACACAGTCTTTTGGGTCTTTTGGATCTTCTGAGTTTACATTTCTGTTTGAGTGAGAATCAGTCTGCTCCCAGACAACACTTGCCTTGCTTGCTCCCCTCCACACATCTCCCAAGGAGAGGCTAATTACTGTGGGCTGCAAACTGCCCAAAAGAGATTTTGGCTAACTCGGGAGAGAAGTGAAGACAGGGAGAGAGAATAAAGCTCCACCAGGGATTGACAGCGGTGGAAATTAAAATGGGGCCAGAAATTAAAATGGCTGCAGCGCTGATGAGGGGTAGTGCATGTGCCATACAAGGCAGCAGAACGGGGTGGGGGGAGAGCAACAGCCCTGACGGCCTCCCACATCCTCCTCCTCATAAATCTGCCTCAAGCTGATGGAAGGAGATGTGCTCATCTGTTTCCAGTGCTGAGGGTGCCTGTCCTTTTATAAATCTAACCTGATATCTCTTGTCCTGTCCTGACTGTAAGTAGCTGTGCAATTTCTGAGCATGCCAAGAATGAAAATGGGAGTGATGTATAATTCTGAGAGTTGAATATATTGCTCATGCTGCTCCTTGTGCTTCTTTATCCTTCACTTTCTTATATGCTTAATACACGTCTTCTAACACCAGGTGAGAGTGCAGTGCTGCAATAGCTCTCTCTGTCTTCCTATAAATACCTTCTAAACATTAACCAACAGCTCTTCTGCAGGGTTTGAGTTTGTTCTTGGGCATCACTGCTCTTCCTTTAAAATGCTCCATCAGTGAGACAAGACGGTCTGCCATAGCTCTGCCATATCTCAGCATTCACTCAGTGCAATCAGATGCAATTTAGAATTATTCCATCATTTCATGATGGGTTTCTGCCTTGTGCTGAACCACTTCTCTGTTATTCTTTTCATATTTGTGTTTGTGTCCTGCTTTTTTCTGGGATAGAGATATTTTTTTCCTTAATAATATCTGGTACAGTGCTGTTAAGTTTTGGATTCAGTATGGGAATAATGTTGGTAATACAGTAATATTTTGGTTATTGTTGAGTAGTTCTCACCCTAAGTCAAGGACTTTTCAGTTTCCCATGCTCTGCCAGTGAGGAGCTGCACAAGAATCTGAGAGGGAGCATGGGCAGGACAGCTGGCCCAAACTGGCCAAAGGGATATTCCATACCATAGAACATCATGACCAGTATATAAACTGAGGTTGTTGTCCAGGGGACAGACTGATAGCTGTTCAAAGATGAGCTGGACATTGCTCAGCAGGTGGTGAGCAATTGTGTTGTGCATCACTTATTATTTTTTTCAAATGTGTTTTACTATTTTCCTTCATAGTTATTGTTACTGTTGCTGTTATTGTTATCATTATTATTCTATTTTACTTTGTTTCAATTATCAACTGTCCTTATCTCAACCCACAGGGTTTTTTTTCCCTTCCTTAACTCTCCTCCCCATCCCACGGGGGTAGAGAGGAGTGAGCAAGCAGCTGCACAGCGCTTGGTTTCTGGCTGGGGTTGAAACAGAACAGTTTGTGTATGTGAACCATCTCCAACATAGTGATATACACCTATACAGATGGAATAAGTGTATTTCTGATGAAAGACAGGTCTGATAATTGCATAAATAAAGCACAGATAATGGAAATGAAATCAATATACCCAGGCAGGAAATAAGCAAGTGCGATATGAAATGCACATTACACCACCGACAGCTATTTTAATATAGTCTGTGAATAAGGGATTTATTTATAAGGAAAATGCTAAGACAAAACCTAAGAGTCTAATTATTTATCCAGCTATGCAATTATTAGTTATAAATCTCTAGAATGGCTGAGAAACTGTTTGGGGAAATGCCAAGTCTGGCTCAGTGTGAAATGCTATTGCTAGGAACTGTGTTATTCCTAGCAATATATTATGGCCAAAGACACCAGAGACTTTCCATTTTCTGGGAGCTCTGCCTTTTTGCAGCAAAAAAATGTGCTTTCAGTGATGGCTTTAATATCATGTTGCAGGCTTCAGCCACACAGGGGAGGAGGAATGGAGGCAGTTCCATTTAATCCAGACCTTTCTGGATTAAATGTCTGTTATGTGGTTGCAAGGGACAACAGGGGACTGGGTTTAATGGCCCAGGTGGTCCCTTCATATTCTGTACTCATATCCTCTGCTATTCAAATGGTTCCCTGGGGAACTCTGCCTGATCAAATATGAATGGCACTAAATCCTGAGACCTGCTGGAAAGCACTGACTTGAGTGATATAGTATGTGCTGAGGCAGAAGAGGAGCATGTGAGTTAGCCCAGGTCAGTTTGTCTTACCCCAACCCCAAAACTACAGTATTTGAGGCACCAGACAGTGACAGGTCCTCAGGAGCAGGAGACACAGCTCTGTTTCCCGCACAGCAACTGCACAGAGAGGTCCTTTGTTAGAAGCTGGTACTGGCTCTGTTTCAGTGCTCTTTGCACCTTCCATCCAAGGCACACCTAATCCTGTGCCTAAAATCTCAATGTCACTAGACTTTTGCCAATGGTTAAACAACAAATGCCATCATGTAATCAGTAGGGTCTCCTGGCACACTGGGCCACCCCCAGAACTTTGGATATGTGTCATAAATTCATCTTTGCCCACATATATGATGAGTATAAAGAATGAGTTACGTACCCTTGTATAGTTCTGACAGAGCTATACCATGACTGCACTTAGGGTAGGGATGGGTTGTTGGGGTGTGTTTTAAGTTGCCCCCCACTTATGGTTGCTCCCTCTCCCCCTCTTTATATTAAATGGTCTGGCCTCCCTTCTTCTCCTCCCCCGTCTGTCTGCCAGTCATCCCTCCCTCTACCCTATTGGTTCATTTATGCTGAGTCACTCCCCTGACCCCTCCCCAGGCCTGTCCGTTACTCTGAGGCCCCTCCCTTTCACCTAGAAAGTTCTACCCAGGGCCTCGGTTGATAGGCTGGTCCCCGGGGGTCCCCTCCCTTCCTCTCATCCCATTGGATGTTTCCCCTGCTTGTCACCTCAGTTGCCACCCCCCAATTGTTATCCCATTGGTTGACTGTTGTTCCCGCCCCTTGTTTCCTCCCCCCATATAAAAGGCCATGCACACAGGGCTCAGGGCCTTTTGGGGCTTATCTCCCTTTGGGCTGTGGTTGTCTCCTCAGACTGCTAATAAGCTCAGAACGTGGATACCCCCAAAAGGACTTCTCCTTGCTTTTATTAATGTCGATCCATGTCTCTCCCAGTCTGGCGGCTTTGGGCCCACAGGCCATAGCTCCTGCCCGCAGCGGCACACGAGAGTGGCCTTTGCTGCCCACTGTGCCAAGGACAGTGCCTAGCCGACACTTGGGGAGGCACTGCAACAATGGATACCTTAAGCAAATATCCCACAATCTTCTGTTGTGTTTTACAAGGAAAGACTAAGAAACTGGACCAATAATCAATGTTAAGTCTCTTTTTAGTGTAAAACCTATCTCACTATTACATATATTACACTAGCCGAAAATGGGAAAAAGCCAATTGGAATTTGCCATCTGGGTTACAAAACCCCACAAAGCAACATTAAAAAACACTGAATGTTTGGAATGAATCTTTTAAGGAATGTTTCCCAACTGACACTTGCCAAAACCCAGTGCAGACTGATTTGAACTGGGGTTAGGAATCCGTCCATACACAAAGACTTCCTGGGATGTGCTGCCTTCTCAGGCTTGGTACAGCTCCACTATAGCAAAGAGCTGCAACACAGGCTGTGCTGAAGAAACATTGCTGCATCACCCTCTGTGTTCTCCCAGCCCAGAAGGGAGAGGAGGAAGCATTAAGGATCCTGCCAAATGTTGTCCCAAGCTACACTTTCACAGCCGCTGGAGGCACACATCTGACCTGTGTCTGCCCCAAGCCTGCCTGTATTTTTGCTGAAGGAGGCTGAGCAGAGGACGCAGGGGGTGTGGCTCTGCAGGCTTGTGTGAGCTTCCCCAAGTGGACTGGGGATGACAATGGGGTGCTTTACTTTGTGGGCTGCTGCTCCCATCACCACAAGTCCCAGGACAGGTCCCCTTCACCCAAACCTCCAGGAGAGTGTTCACACCCACCTCGATGCTGTTACTGCCGTGGGGCTGTGGCTGTGTGGAGCTCCAGCACAAGAACTGTGCCATGCCCCAGGCCAGCAGAGAAGTCTCCTCCTCTGGGAAATGTTAGGAGACAGCTACTTTTCCACTGCAAGCCCTGGAGCAGATTGGTACCATCCAGGCTCGAGGTTTGTGTGTGACTCATGGTCATCAGATGGTAGAGGGAGAGAACAAGCCCTGCCCAGCTACGGTCTTGAGGGCCTGCAGACTAATCTTTCTCTCATTTACAGTGTTGAATTTTTCATGCTACACTAATAAAAGCCATTTGTACCATCCTGTAGTCATTTGCTGAATTGTTTGACAAAGAAACAAATTTGGCAGGGTGTCTCTTCCTTGGTTTGCAGCGTGCATCACCACTCTCTTCCCCTTGCCTTGCTGGACAGCCGTGGTGTACTTTGCAAAATTGTCTGGGAGCAGAAATTCATTATAAGATCAGCTGCACTGAGTCAACCCAAAAAATGCTTGTCAACGTGATCCTACCTCTGATGGTGTGTGAGAGTGAGATCCCTGTGACTAAGTGTAAACACAAGGCAAACAGAATGATGCTCCCCAGGCCTCCTATTAATTCTGGCTGTATTTAAAAGCAGCATTTGAGCCTGCACAGGATAAGCCTGTGCTGATCCCGAGTTCAACACCACAACTACTCAGGCATCTTCAAGTGCAACCTCAGCTACACTGAGCAGAGCACACTGCACAGAGGTGAACACAATTCCCCACCTAGCAGAAGATCTAGCCTCTCAAGCTCTTTCTGCAGACAGGTGTGACCCACAGAAATTAGAGGTCGTCTGCCATTTGAAGGGATAGAGTGGTTCAGGGAGAGATTTGCTGAGTGCTGGTGCTGAAGCAAAGGTGGGGATGAGACACTGGGACCAGGACTAGGAAAGCAAGGGTTGGGATAAGCACACAAAGTTATGAGCCACTTCCTCCCACTGCCTGCAAGATATCAAATGTGCTCAGTGGTGTGTGAAGCCACACTGTTTTCATGTGATGTGCAACCTCACAACTCAACCTTCCTTACCCTCCTCATTTGCATGGTGGCAGCAGATGGGAGACACATCCAGATCCCCTCACACCCACTCAGCAGTGCAGGAGGTTTCCCTGGGACAGCTCTGTGCATCACACAGCTGTCGGTGGGTCTGGCCCATGGCCACAGCTGAGCATCTCTGCATCCCACAGGAAGCAAACACCCAACATGTGCCCAGTGCCCGATGAGTGCTAGGAGCACAGCGCTGGTGGGATCCTGCTGTTTCAAATTAGCACGTTGAGTATGCATCTGAGAGCTCCTCAGACCACACAGGGCAGGGGAAAACCAGAACATGTCACAGGGGATCTGGGAGAGAAGAGAGGCAAGGGGCGATTCAGCATGCCAAATCAGCCCACCACAGAGTGAGTGGTGATGCAGGACAGTCAACACCTTGGAAACCAGGTCAGCCTCTTCCAAGCACATTTTACAGTGAAGTACTGGAAGTAGCTATTACTGAAATGCAAATGTGATAAGCCATGAGCTCTGGGCTTGCAGCTCAGGCGTGGGGAAGCGCACACAATCCCACAGAGAATTGGTGGCTCCGGTGGCATGGGGACTTGTCACCTCATGGGAGCCAACAGCCTGCTGGCTCAGGGCACCTCACTGGGATGGTTGGGCTGTGAACAGGTAGGAGTGTATCACTGTTTGTCCCCTTTTCTGGTTTTCAGTTCTGCTAGAAAAGACTGTTTCCAAGGCCATGTGAATTGTGTGTGAACAGGAAAAGTTCAGCTGACTTTTGCCAAGGAACTAATGTGTTATTAGAAACCACTACATTTGAGCCAAGTCTATGCTGCTGCCAGTCCTGTCAGAAGGGCTATATCTTTCTATTTTTAGTCAGAAAAGCCCCCACAAACTTACAAACCAAAGACCCTGTTTGGGAAATGAAAGTACTCTTCTGAGATATAGCAGCCCAGGAACAAAGCCAGCCATGGGTGGGATGAGCAATGACCAGCAGGGCTTTTAACAAACTTGGGCGGAGTTTCCTGCTGCTATTTCACACCTGTGAGCAGTGTCACTGCTATGGCATGGGTAAGGTCTGTGCTGTCAGAGAGCTGCAGCAGAGGTTGCAAGCTGGGCAAGAGCCCCAGCTCAGTCATGTTTTCTGTCCTGCAGGGGATGCTGTGCCAATCCTACAGACAGTGTGAGGGGAGACAAGGGGGGTTGGCCTCTGGGTGACTGTGTGGCTTGGTGTGAACTAGGGGAAGGACAACTAAACCCCATAGATCATCTCAAGACTGATACATCATTTACACCATGCAGAAAAGGACACACCGTGAGCCTCACGAGGACCTCTGTTAAGGTCCCCACGTGCAGCAGTGGGGACCAGGGAGCTGAGGTAGTTTAAAAAAAGCCAGCAAAGGGGGGAAAAAGGTTGTTTTCAGCCAGATCAGGTCCCTGTATGGCTTATCAGGTGGCTCTGCCAGTAGGTGCATCGATTAGAAGGGATATGAAGGGGACAACAAGCACAGAAAGGGATGAATGAGTGAAGGAAATGCTTGGGAAGCAGCCTGAAGGGAGCAGGGAGAGTGGGAACATGAAATTTGGGGAATGAGGTCACAGCTGAACCAAGCAGTGGGGTCATGCCATGAAAACTATCATTTTCTGCTTTTCAGCAATGCCTCTGCTGAAGGCAAGTGGAACAAGATACACTCCAAGAAACCTCAGTATTGTTAAACATAGCTCAGGACTAAGCTGCAACTTGATCTGTGATAAATGACTGCCTGCTTTCATTTATGTCTGAAGCTGCCTGGGCTGAGAGAAGGAGGTAAATCTGTCCACCAGCAAAGGTGTGTGGTCCCCACAGTGGTGGCAGAGCACAGGGACACACAACTGCAGCCTCACAGCTTCTGGCAGGGACTTCCAACATCCCCTCCCATCTGCTGAGGGCAGTGGGAAGGCTGGCACTGCCTTTTGAAAAGAAATTCCTTTGCTGCAGCAAAAGGAATAGCAAGAAGCAGCTGGCCAGGAGAAACCATGCTGTTCTGTTTAATCCCAGAGGACCAAAGGGGCTCTTGCTGGATCAGACTGACACCCTCTGAAGTCCTGTGCCAAAAGGACAGAAAATATTGTTTGGGGATGAAGGCAGCAGTGGCACTCTCTTGGGCAAACACAGGAACAATAAATCAATCGTATGCTTGTGCAAGTAGTGGCAAACAGCAGCACAGCAGGCAGCAGCCTGCTGCTCCAAAGCATCCCCTAGCCTTGCAAGAGGTCATGGCACACAGGCAAGTCCCTGCCAGTTCCCAAATGGCAGAAACAGCACTGCCATAACTGCAACATCATCACACCTTAATTTCTTTAGGTGGAAAACACATCCCATTTCTTCTCTGCCCCTTTGGTGTCTGGTTCCCTTCCCCTGAGGTTGAGCAAGGAGCTCCATGAGGACAGCATCTGAGCAGCTCAGTAGGCAGCCAGCACCAAGCCCCAGGAACTCCTCTGTCTGATGAAATCATCTCACAGTGTGAAGATCCTTGCAGCTGAAATAGAAAAGTTATTTATTTCTCATCTAAAGGGGAAAAAATCTCACTGTGAAGGCTGTTTGTCCTTTGGGGCAGAATCTCACTTTTGCCAGCTTCTGTGTTTCTATGCAGTGGCTGGGAGCAGTGAGATGTTCTGGCAGGCAGGATGGGGCAGAGCTGATGCTCTGCTGCCCACAGCCTCCCTCTGCCAGGGCAGGTGCAATGAGGAGCACAGTTCATCCCTCCTCTCTCATGGGACATGGGGATCACAACAGTGTTGCTAAGAGCACCTTTTGCTCCACTGTAGCCAGTCATCAATGCAATGGCTGATTCTCCACCCTCACCCCTTGAGGCATTGAACTGCCTTGATAGGAACCACAGCTGAGGTGTCCTGCATGCTCCCTGGCAGCTCCAGGGATAATAGTCTTCTTTACCCAAAGGGATTGTGAAGGTTGTGTCTGTCCCCAACATGCTCCAAAGGAATATCATAGTGTACAACATCCTTCCCTCTCCCAGGAGTCAGCATGTTCTCTGCAAGGGTGCTGGTAGGCTCTGCTGGGCTCTGCAGAGCCCCTCCAAAAGGGGCTTTTTCATGGGAATGCTCATCCTGCTCACTCAGGCAGGAACATGAGACCAACTTAAAATCACACAATGAATGATTTTACCACTATTCTCAGTTTTTACTCTCTGTTCTCTTATTATGGGTGGACTATTTCCAAGCATGGCCTAGTCTTGCTCCCAGTGCCATCTGCAAGTGTCACACCAATGCCTAGGGCCAGTGCTCAGTGCCTTGCAGTATGCCATTCCAACAGGGTGTTGGAAAGCTTCCTGTGAATATTAAACCTGCTACTCTGCTAGAAGAAAGTAACCTCAGAGCAAGTGAGAGTTGAAGGAGGAGTCCAGGGCCAGTCTTTTCTCCGTGCCAGCAGAATTGCTTTCCCAGTCCTCAGAGACACATTTGGAAACCTCACCTGGCAGAGGTGTGACTTAGAGCAAGCTGATACTGCACATTATGATTTTTCAAGCTCTGGGAAACGAGGAATATAGGAACTACTGCAGGAAATCCTTGTGGCTGGTGCACACAAAATTCTTATTTCACTTGGACTTTACCTGCTTGCTCAGATCCTGTGCTAAGCAGGACTGCTTGCTTTGGCACGGGCAGGGGAGGGGTCCTGCTTTAGGACTGGGCCTCCTATTTAAAAGAATAATAAAAAACAGCATTCAGTAGTAACAATACACCTGTTCAAAAATGTGGATGCTTTTGCACTGCTGTCAGGCTTCAAACCTTGAGGGAACAGCTCATGCCGCAGCCAGCAGCACCAGCGTGCCGATGGGGCCAAGTTTCCACTAGAGGGTTGTAGTGGTGTAAGGAAGCAGCCGTGGTTACTGTGGCAGAAATATTGCATGCATGCCAGGCCTTTGTCAGCAGATCAAAGGCAACCTGCGATATCCCGGCTTCCAGCAGGCTCCGCAGTCTCTGATGTGCACGGCCAGAAAGCCGCGAGCGGGCTGGGAAGGGAAGCACAGCCTGCTTCCCTGCCCTCCCTCAACAGCCTCAGCATCCACGGGACTCAGCACCTACAACATGGTTAGAGACAGACAGACAGACAGACAGACAGACAGACGGATAGATAGATAGATAGATAGATAGATAGATAGATAGATAGATAGATAGATAGATAGATAGATAGATGATAACAGAGAGAGAGAAATGGTAAGCAAACACACTGTGCCTATGCATATGCACTGATGACAGAATGTTTGTTTGTGCACCTGGGATTTTGGTGCACAAAAAGCCACGAGGCATGGCATTGGCACACCATGGCAATGAGTCAGGGCTCCAGTGGTGAAGCAAAGCCCACAGCCTGGCAACATGGCAAGTGGGACAGCTAGCAGCACCAGCACAATGATAGAATCCCAGTGTCATTCAGGTTGGAGAAGACTTAGAACATTGAGTCCAGCTGTTATCCCAGGACTGTCAAGTCCAACACTAAACCTCAGTGCCACATCTACACAGTTTTTAAATACCACCAAGGATGATGACTCCTTCACTTCCCTGGGACGCCTGTTCCAATGGCTGACCACCCTCTCAGTAAAGAAATTTCACCTAATATCCAATCTAAACCTCCGCTGATGCGACTTGAAGCTATTCCCTCTTGTCCTATTGCTTGGTTGTTTGGGAGAAGAGACTTTTCAGGTAGTTATAGACAGCAATAAGATCTCCAGTGTCTCATCAGTACTGAGTACAGGGGGATGATCACTTCCCTGGTCCTGCTGGCCACACTGTTGCTGATCAGCAGAACTGGGAAATGTTATCTCTTCATATACAGCTGTGGTTGCAGGTCAGGAGCTGCCATGCTGTGCATTGCACCAAATGCGTGTGAAAACTGCCTGGAATTTTCAAGCCAGCCTTAAGCATGAGCCGTCAGAGGGGACTGCCACTTCTGCCACCAACCACGTTCCCAAGTGCAGTGCAGCTCAGTAGGTTCTTGTGTATGTGGCCCCAGCGTGCATGTTTACAGTGGTGTTTGTATTTTTGCATATTTATCTGCGTAACCATAAAATCGCAGACTGGTTTGGGATGGAAAGAACCTTTAAAGGTCATCTAGTCCAACCCCGTTAAAAAAGCCTGTGTGTGCAGCTTTCTGAGTAGATGGTGTGCTAACTGCTGACAACTGTACCAACAAGATCAGGGTGACTTTGCTGCTTAAAACAAAAACTGGAGCTGTGTAAGACTGTGGGAAAAGCCCAAATATCACTGACATTGCCTTCCTTTCGCAGAAAGAGTCGGAAGGCAAATGCAACCACAAGGCCTGCCTGTAATATGAAAAACACATCATGATGACATTCACCAAGAATTTACCTAGTGATCAATTTGTGTTGCACCTGTTTGTATGATACTGTCACTATTTCCAGATAGATGGAAAATGGATTTTGCCTACATTTTAATCTCTTTTGTTATCAGAAAAGTTTTGAGGAAGCAAGTAGGAGACGTTCTTGCAAAATAAAATATTGCAGCAAAAGATGGGCTTTGGCTCCTCTGAAAGATGACCTGATCATACCTAAGTACAACTATGTAAAAACCAACCATCCAGTTGACAGAGAATCGTAAAATATCTTGAGTTGGAAGGATACCCACAAGGACCATCAAGTCTAATGGAGGAGCCATAGAGTGCTATAATAGGTTATCTGACCCGAAATAGACACTTGAATCTTCTTCCCTTTATAGTTGGCTGGTGGAGAGTCACTTGTCATGCTAACAGGGGAAGGCAGGAGTTCAAGTGAGCTGTTTTTGATATAGTGGACAAAAAAGCCCCACAAGGAGACTCAGCTATCTGAGGAGACCTGCAAGGCGGACACACAGAGTTGGGAGAGTCACCTCCCACAAGTGACGGTTTCCATTAACAAGTCCCAGAACTCAGGGAGACCAAACAAGCTGGAGAACAGGGACTGGTGCTGGTGAAGCTTCTCCTGCTCTGAACTGGCTAAAGGTGGTGGCTGCATGAGCCTTTGCATGAGCCTTTGCATGAGCCTTTGCAGATCCCAGCAATGCAGACAAGCTCTGTAGCTCCAGACCACTGGGGTTACCCCTCTCCTCCTGGGGTGCTGCCATGGGGCAGAAGGGTAGAGGGTCTCCACCAAGGATAGGCAGCTGGCATCAGCTATGAAGAGAGCTATGCAGAAAAGCATGGTGTGAGGAGCATTTGGAGTGTGTTATGAGAAGGATGGGAGGGAAGGAACATGAGTGCCTTGCCTGGGAATAAGGTGTCTCAGCAGCTGTAGGTTGGAAGGCTAGATTAAATTTTTTTATTACCTATTCTAACCAGTGAGAACGTTTATAATCTTCCTGCAATAAATGTGTCTATTACTAATCTTTTGCATCTAAGATTCCTGTAGAGCACAAAAAAAAAAAGAAAAAAAAAAAGAAAAAAAGAAAAAGATCTGCAGAGGAGAGCAGCCAAGCACCTTTGCCCCATGAGACAGCACCAAAACCCTCCAGCCTTGGTGTAGTACAAAGGCTTTCTGCACCTGCTTTTGTGAACAGCTCTGCAAACCCTCTTCTCACATAGCGAGGAGTCTCATTCCCTCCCGAAGGAGTCATAAAATACAGCTTTATCCATCCTGCATGCAGCAATCAGACAGGCTTAAGAGCTTAAGCACTCGGAGGGTAGCAATATTTAAAAAGATTGTGCCGACCTGTTTGTCTGCCTCGGTCTGCACCAGTAATCAAAGCTCTCCTCGGCACGGACTTGCGGGGCACATTGTCAGAGCTGGGAGCAGAACACTGAACGTGCTCACAGAGCGGGAGTTGTTAAGCTCAGTTCTTTTGCACAGGGCGATGCGCAGCTCGAACAAAGAGCCCGGTGCTCCTGTCCTTGCTCCACTGTCCAGCTGCTGAGCCACGGAGCACGGGGATCACGCACTGGGTAAAGAAGACAGCAGCAGACACATTTCACCGCTTTAGACTGTTTTATTAAACAAAGCCAATCAAAACTCCACCGGCGATACACCAGCTCCTCATTTACACACCACTCCTTTTCCCAACTGTGGCAGAACAAAGAGGCTGAAGTGTAAATGAGATCAGTGTGGTGAGTGTTATGCACATGAATTTTTATCAAGGAAGGGACTAATTTGCCACCCTCCTGCAACAGCAAGAACTTGGCCATCAACAAGTTGGAGGGAAAGAGTAGGTGAAGAGGCTGGTCCATGCCTTTGTGCAGGCAGAGGCGCGTGGAATGCTGGTGAAAGGCTGCTCTTGCATCTGAGGGTGACTGGGGGAGCCACCACAGTCAGGAACAACACTGGGTTTTGGGACAAAAGCTAAGTATGACACAGTTATGAAGCAAGCATACAATGTCCCTTCCAGTCAGCATGCAAGATGCCTTTAGGAAAAAATTCTAAAGAATTAACTGAAAGTTGTTACCATTCCTTGGGCGTGCCAAGTGCTCATGATAAATCTTTTTCCTGAAGAAAAAAAGCAAGGCTAAATCAAACTACAGAGTTTGTCAAGCATGACATTTACAGAAATCTCACTGGGTTATGCGTTCATTTCTTAAACAGTTGAATTATAGCAGCTTCTGGGCATCAATATATGAAGCGAGCTGACCCCCTCAGTGCTGTGGAGAGTCAGGGTATGAGCAGCAATGGAGAGATCGCACTGGTTATCGTCTTAATGTGTATCTCAAAGTCACTTCCGAAAAAGAAGACAAGATAGTAGTTGAGTATTCCAGCCACAGACATGAGGAACAGGAACAAAATGATGCGCTTTCCAAACAAGTAACCAGGAGTGCTGAAGAGACAGAAATGGGGGAAAGCAATTTCTTAATGTGCATCATCTCACACGAGAACCCTCAGACTCTGGACTGCTGTTGAAACCAAATGAAAGACTTCAGGGGCTTGAGAGAGTGGGGGAAAATTTTTCTGTCTTGAATTGCCAGGCAGTTGAAAGGGCTTAAATGTAATTTTCAGGATCCATTTGGGTCTGGATTTGGCCTTCTGTTCTCAGCGAAGGCTGCTGCTTACAAAAGTGTCTGTTCAGAGACACCTGAATGTGTTCTCATCCATTACAGGCTGTGAGACAATTCTGTTTCACATGTGTGTAATTTTCTTTATTAATATAAATGAAATATAAATATTAATATAAAAGGACAATCTTGTGCAAATAGTGACACAAACATGCAAACCTGTGTTTTAGAGAGTCCTGTGGGCAGGAGATGTAGGCCCCCTAACCCCAGTGCTGCTGCACATCTGACATTTCCCACAGCTACCCCCATTTATCCAAAAGACAGGAGCTTTCCTGCTCTACCCAATGCCAGCAGCTCTTGCAGGCAGCACCACAAGCCAGTGGCTCTGCCTGTGGAAGTGCAGCATCCAGCTGCACTGCTACCACATTCTGGATTTTTAAAAGAGGCTCTGCAAGTCCTTACCTCTGAGTCCTCTCCCCGAGGTAGCCCACAAAGTACTTTTGCCTCACAAACAAGTACATCAGGCCAGCAAAGGCAGCAGGAGCTGGGTAAAGGACAAAAAAACACATTAAAAACACCAGCCCAGGTCTCACTGCACACACTGTCCCCATCTGCTGCCTGGGCTGGAATGGAAATGGAAATCTGCAGTCTTGGGTTATGGGACAAACACTGGAACTAGGATGGAGACGTCTGCACAGGAAACAACACTTGCCTTGCCCTCGCTCCAGCTTTTCTGAAGACTTTGTGGGTGTAACCCTGCACACAGCTGCACCCATTGCAGAGCACACACTCACCACCATCCTTCCAGTACCTAAAGGGAGCCTACAAGAAAGCTAGAGAAGGACTTTTTACAAGGACATGAGCTCGTAGGACAAAGGGAAATGGAATGAGAGCAAGTTTAGATTATATATAAAGAAATTTTTCACTGTGAGGCACAGGTTTCACAGAGAAGCTGTGGATGCCCCATTGATGACTCAGGTGATGAATTGATGCATCACCATCCCTGTAAGTGCTCAAGGCCGGGCTGGATGGGGCTTTAAGCAACCTGATCTGGTGGAAGGTGACCCTGCCGCTGGCAAGGGAGCTGTAATGAGATATCTCTGAGATTTTTCCAACCCAAACCATTCTATGATTTTGTGAAACCCAGTGTAGGCTGTACCAGGCTCAGGAAAGAGAGTCCCAACTCAGACGCTGTCCTCACCAGAAATAGAAGGCAGTTGGTAGATGTACTTCACTAGGAGCAGGTGGAGGATACACTATGGTCCAATACTAACTTCTGAGCATAAAAAAAGGGGGGTTATCTCATATTTCTCGCCTTTCCCACAATTGCAGGCAAAACCCCTTCTTCTCCTGGTCAGGAATCTCCTTTTTTTTTTTTCCAAAAAGCATAGACATGTACCCCAGGTTAGCACTCATCTTCATGTTGGATAAACTCACATTGCATTGAAAGGGATCACAATTAGAAATGCAGGTCAATAGTACCAGGTGGCCCTCAGCACAGGGGAGAGCTGGCAGTTCTAGCAATTTAATAAATTGAGCCTATTCCCTGTCCCAAAACCGAATAATGTGGCAATAATCCAGCAACCAAGTATTAAACCCTTCACCCAAAATAAAGGGAACTCGTCCATAATGCCAGTATGGGAAGTGCCTCTGGCCTAGACTACCATGAATGAAGTCTAGGAACACACCTGTTAACATAAGCCAAGCCATGCCATGAGTGCTGCTACTCAATGCTTAGCTCCAGGACAGGGGGGTAAGAGAGTCTCCCCTGCTGCAGGAGGCTTGGTCCCTGAAAGTGTAAGTTCCAAAGTGCTCACCGTCTTTTGCAGAATGTGTCGCCAGGTTGAGGAAGGAAAAAAACAAACAAACAATTGTGTTACCTTGGCTGCAGAGAAGGCCAGCACACCAAAGCACAGCGAGAAACGTAGGGTATGCATGTCCACAGTTTTGACTAGAATGGAATTTATAGGAGAGAAATCAGAGCACAGGCAAATAGGAAAAAATCAGTATGTTTCACCAGCAGAGACTGGTGGCAGGTGAATTCGGGCTGCACTAGTGCTCTTGAGAGTAGACTTTTACCTCAGAGTGGTGGGAGGTCCCTGACCTGCCAAGGGCTGGGCTCCTCACCCAGGTCTGCTTCCCTGTTTTCTCACTCAGATAATAGATGCCTTTGTGCCGCCTGATGAGGAAAACAAACCATCCTGTGCCCGCCTGGCCCCTGTGAAAGCCACTTTCTCCCTAACCCATTTGATCATGATACATGCTGTGAGCTTTATTGGCTTAAAGTCCTTTTAATTGAGTCATACCAATAAAGCTATTGGATGAAACCAACAAATGTAGAATTGCATCACAACTAAGAGTGTCTCACAGAGTTAACATGTGTCTTTGCAGGGGAACAGGAATGGTGTCGAGCTGCCTCCTTCAGCTGTGCATGCTTTCTGAGGGAGAGAAGTGAAGTTGTGAGTGATTCCATGTGGCAAAGGAGTGGAGTGGAGAGCTGTGTGCCAAGGGAGGTGCCAGAGACCAAGGGATTTGTATGAGCTCTGCCACCTACCTGCTCCTCAGCAGGCTGATATCTTGGCTGGCTCTTTCCTTTTGAGCCCTTGGCACTCTGGCTGTGCCTGTGCCACACTTCCAGCAGGGGAAAGGGAACTGCTCTAGAGAGACCAGATGAAGGGACGCAGTACTTGTGATGGCTATAAACCTATATAGATGCACCACATGGTGGCAAGAAGGGTGCTGGATTCAGCCAGCAAATATATCTGAAAACCTCATGTCTGAACACTGAGCGCAGCTAGGGATTATGTACAAAGCCTTCACCTGAGGCAATTTGGAATCCACCCCTGGCCCCCAAAAGGGTTTGGATTTAATTTTAATGCAGAGCATGATGAACCCCACTCTACCCTCACTGACTCCTCAGTTCTTGTCTACTCACTTGGCAGTGTAGACACGGTCGAAGGAGGAGGATCCCTGCCGCTGCAACACCTTCCCGTTGCAGTGTCTGCTTTCATGCTCCACTTTGTTAGCGAAAAAAGCTGTTAAAAAAACACAGAGTATTCAGTCTGAGATCTCACCTGAAGATATTGCAGAAGCTGGGCATTGTGGGCTCGGCTCTGTTTCCATAAGCATCAATGCTGGACAGATGGCAGAAGAAGACACAAGTGTGTGAGGGTACTGGATGTGGCCAGTGTGCTCGCTCTGTCACCCAGGTTTAACCAAACCCTCCATGCATCCCCACATGTCTGTATGTGGCTGGTAGCAGCCTCTCACCTCCAATCCCTGCTTCATCCCAGCTTTGCACTTTGGGCAGTCTCTGCATCTCTTCTACAGAAATGCTGCCCTGACCCGGTCCTTTGAGCTCCCAGTGGGAAAAGAGCTTTCCAGTCAGAGCTGCCAACCCCAAATCTTGCTCTCCAACAGAGTAGGGAGACAAGGGAGTCTATTCTCTTTTACTGAAACCCATTTGCCAAACCAAGGACATCCTGCAGGGCTTTTCCCAGAAAGGCCCAAAGAAAGCCTGGTCTTAATGGCTGATCTGTGTGCATCCTCATTTTAAGCAAGAGTTGTGTCAGAGTGTTAGCTGCTGCAAAAATGCAACACTTCAAGATAATGTATCATGCTCTTGACAAACACGTTTTATCTGATGACACTAAACCAGAGACCATCAATCATATGTCTAAGTACACCAGAGAGAGCTCCAGCTGGCTAAAAGCTGCAAGCTTTCTGTTGTTGTGCACACCATCTTAAGTGTGTCCAAATCACTCTCTGGCTTGGAATATTAACCTAATATATACACATGAAAGACAGCCCATCAGGAAATAAATTTTTATAACAATAAAAATTTAGCTATATAAGCCATAGGATTTTATCCCTGCAATCTGAAGGGTTGCCTCTTTCTGCCCCCACCCCCTGTTCACTGATGCTGTAAATAGGTCTTTTGTACTTCCACTGTCTTTAACAAAAACTACTGAGTTTTTCGGTTCCCAGTATTGTGGGGTCCCCTGGGCACATACAGCCCTTCTGCAGAGAAACCCACAGTGCTGTAAGCCAGCATCCCTACTCTGAGCCAGGCTGCAGACCCTCCCACTGCCACCAGCACAGTGCACTGGCTGGCTCCTGGGGGACCCAGACCAGACATCATCTGGTGGCAGAGTTCTCAGCATCTCCATCTGCACACCAGCACAGCCTTTGACAAAGAGGTTACCCTGCCTACAGTGACTAAGAGGACCTAATTGAAGAGGACAGAGTTGATCAGCACTTTTTTGTCCAGTGCCGAGCTGCAGAAATGGACTTCCTGCAGGTCTGGGACCACATGGACTCACTGGTAGCATACCTCCTCCCTTTCTTATATAATGCTTGAAAATCTCTAGAAAATACCACATACTTGGCTTTCTTTTTTCCAAGAAAGCCAAGTAAGCTGTTTATCTCCCTCTCCACTGCTGCAGCTGCTGCCACTTCCCAAATATCAGCTTGCTGCTGCAGAGAAGTTCCACTATGCTAGGAGCCAAGAGGGTGTTTTTACAAGCCATCATGAGAGGAGTGAGCAGAGCAAGGCTGGAGTGGAGAGGTTCAATTCACCTCAGTTGTTCCAGGAGATAACGCCCTGAGGCTCCAAGGCTGCAAGACTGCCCAGAGCCTGAACAGTGGGAGTCCCAGTCTGATCAAGGTAACATGCAAGAGTTCAGTGTAAGCCTGGTTGTTTCACAAATCTGTAACAACAGAAACTGGGAGCTGATGATCCCACATAGCCACTACTTGCAAACATGTTCCTTATTTCTCTCCACTTTGCTTCCTCTGTCCTGATCTGCTCAGCAATGACCACTGATTTGCCCTGAAGCTGCTGGATTGCAAGATATCTCTGGTAAAAGAATAAAACTTCAGGCTGCATGCGTCACTCAGTGGTATGTGGCCACGTGAGTCATTCTGTAGGATGTGGAGATTCCATCATGAACAAGGTGACAGGAAATGGACATCAAACTGGGGCAGCACCATAGCCCACCTCCATCTTCACGAATAACAGCATTCAAGCTGTTTTCTAGTCCTGCACCCTCCACAGAGAAGCATTAAATCACAAATTTACATGGTACTGACTTCACGCACTCAGAGACAGTCAAGCAGAGGCCCAAGTGCTTTGCTGAATGAGAGCCACAGCAAGAGTTCAGCACACCTGATACCCCTTGACAAACATTTCTACTGCCTTCATAATTGCATTCACTGCAAGACTGTGTATCAGGTCTGGTCTTTCTAGACAGAAAGCTTGGGAAGAGGAAATCCGATGACGCAAAGCCTGAAATCATGGTTTAGGGCTGTCTGCCTCACATGTTGGCAGACTCTGCCAAGCATGCTACTTCCCCATTGTAACAGTGGGGTCCATAATCTCACAGACAGATAAAAGCATGTGGATGGAAGTCTGACATGCCTGAGTGAGATGAAAAAAGCCCTGTAGATAAAGTCATATGATTACATAGCAAGAAATGTATATTTGACACATTTTCTTAATTATGGTATATGCTCTGGTCTTAATGTGCCATATTCTGGTGATGTCACATGGTATGCATTTGCCAGAGAATAGCATTGGGTTAAATGATGTGGCATTTAGTGCCTATGTTGAAACTAAACCAGTCTGCATCTGGTTTTTTTTTTTTTTTGCTCTTTGGCAGCTAGGCTCCCACCACTTCCCCCTCTCTGCAGCAGCCCAAGAATAGCCCATTTCCTAGGACTTTGTGTTCAGTGGGAATCTCCCATTTGTAATAAGATGCCTTCACTACAGATTTCTGGAATTTTCACCAGCCACCCAGCCCATTGCTGAGTCTCTTTGAACCTCGGCAAACTTAGTGCAGCTGAGGCAAAACTCAATCCTTTCTTTGAATTCTGGGCAGAATTTCCTGCTTTAAAAAGTATTTGTAAGAGAGGATGAAGAAGTTAAAATCAAATTTTTAGAGGAGAGATACTTGTTTTATTTAAAACATCTTGAAGACTATACAGGGGACTGTACAAGGTCTGAATAAGAGCTAGAGAAGGAAACTTCACCATCTCAGGAAATGTACAGTGTTCTTGGGACCACAGTTAATTGAGATTAGCTATACTGCAGGACTGGGAGATGCAGGAAAGCAGGAGGGCTGCCTACCCACAAATAGCCCACACAGACTCCTCCAATTCTGTTCCCTTCACCCAGATCCATGTTCCAGCTCCCACTGCAGCCCCCCAGGGACTCCATCCCTGCACAGGGCAGCAGAGCTTCAGCTTGAGAGCAGCTCTGGCTGACCATAGCATGGACCTAGGTCAGAAAAGGAGGTCTTAATCATCAAATAAAAATTCATATTGCCACAGGGTATCCCAGCATATTAGTCCTTACATTAGCTGAAATGTATAACAAACTCACTCCAAAATGTCAGAGAGTAAGACCATGTGACTGTCAGGATACTGCCAACATGTCACACAAAATTCCATTCTTAGAAGGCTGCTTCTAAAGCCAAAGCCATGATTAAGAATACATGCACTTATAACTAAAGATTATCTATCCAAAGATCAGCTCAGAATATGTTATCCTGAACTTTCCTCAGCTCCCTTCTATCCCTTAAATAAATGTTTATTTTTGTCTTACCATTCTGGACAACACTGAGCAGGGTGACGATGGCAAGCAGGACAATGCTTCCCAGGGTCTCCTGGTCCATTTTGTGAGAGGGCTCTCAGGGTGGATGGTGCAGCCTCGGTGGCAGCTCAGCGCTACGAGCACAGAACGAGGAAGTGAAGGTCTTATCTTGAATCATGAAACACTTCCTATGGTTTCACAGGAGAGTGGCAGCACCCTTTGCTCTGATGCCTATGAGACCAACAACCACGGGCTCACTCGCTCGTCATGTACAGATGAAGCCCAGGGAGATTACACTCAGTGATCTAAGATGATACATAATGTGGAAAGATACCTATTGCCCTTCCCACAGACAAACAAAACCTGGATATCTAAAGCATGTCCCAGCATTTGGCCAGCTGTGTGGAACAGCAGAAGGCTGGAAGAAACCAGTCAGGCTTCCACAGCATTGTCAGCAGGTGCTCAGCCACTCCACAAGTAGCTGGGAGGAGAAATAATGTTGACAAGTCTCAGCAATGGTGTTGCTCTCATGCAGATGCTCTCCCTGGTCACATCTCCATCAGTCTCATCAGTGAGGAGACCCCAGGCCTGCACATCACAAGCCAGAGCTCCTGAACCCCCTGGAATATTGGAATGGGCAGTACACCAGTGCTGTGAGCATTGCTGCTGAGTGCAGAAATATGTCTTTTGTTACCAGGCATGGATCCTGCATCCTTCCCCCTACAAATAACTCCTTGGAAGACAACGACAGCTACAAGCATTCAGGGTTGTACAGGCTCAGACTTCACAGTTGTGCCCCAATTTTAGTGCTTGAAGACCAGTATAGCTGAGCACAATTGCTGCAACATATTCACAGCTCGGATCCAACCCCTTGATGAAGCTGGCACAGAAGCACAGGCTGCAGTGCTGAACAGAGGGGTGGGTTGACCTTAGCTGAACATCAGGTGCCCACCCAAGCCACCCTATCTCTTCCCTCCTCAACTGGACAAGGAAGAGAAAATACAACAAAAGGCTAAGGGGTTAAGATAAGGGCAGGAAGAGATCACTCACTAGTTACTGTCACAGGCAAGTCAAACCTCACTCTGGGTGGGACACCGCCAGGTAGGAGTTCCCAGCAGGAGCCAACGTGCATAACCTATCTTTTCCAATGGGGACACATTTACTTACAATGGTGTTTTTACCCAGTCTTTCTACTATGCAAATGTTTATAATCTGTAGTCTTATACATGGAAAACTCTCATATACTTTGGGTATAAACAAATACGCAGAAATAAAGTGGCTGAGAGGTAGGTGATTAACACTGTGAGCTGTGCCATAGTTATCATAATAGGAAAAGGCTGTCTTTCTGGGATGCCTTCCCTACAGTCCATACAGATACAGTGGTGTGAGAAGCAAGGCCATAAAGAATATCAAGGTTTAGATTTGGCCTGTGATTTTTTCTTTAGATTTTTAACTTTTGCCATCTGCTTTAGAAGTTCAATAAGAAAAAGAAAAGGAAAACAGCTGTTTGAAAATGTTTGTATTCCAGCTAAAGTTCTCTTTTTCCTCAGAATACAATATTTTCCTACTTGAGCAAAGGATTAATTTCCATTGAGCCCAGGATTGTAGCTGGTATTTAGGGATGGTATTTAATGCTAAGCATCTACTAATGTTCTGAGAAGAAAAACCCATCACCTAAAAGCCAATATGCAATTAAGTCAAAAGAAGAATATTGTCTAAGCAGACAAATCAGTGTTATGGCTGTAAAGAGAGGAGCTGTGCATGGGCATGGGCATGCAGGAGGGAGCTGCTGACAGGAGAGAATGAAGGGGACAGGACAGGTCCTCGGGGCATCTGTGGTAGGAGGATTCCCACTGTCCTCCTGCAGCAGGCTTTACCCTTCTGCTACCTGTTTTGTGCAGGTGCAAACCTACCAGGCAGTCTGCAGCTTGCTTTTGATTTAAAACTGGCAGTACAAGCACATGGGCCTGCTCCAACCTGCCAAGAAAACACGCGCACTTCCCCCCATCAAAGACTTCCCAGAGGTGACTTCTATTCAGCAGAACTCTTGTATAAAAGAGGGTAGGAATCAGGCTGCTGAGGTGTGAAGTTGCCATAATGCAAAAAAACCCCACAACACACCAGGAGTTTATGCCAGCAGGCTTTCCAGCTGGCTGACCCAACCTCCCATCCCTCACCCTGTGTGCTGGCCACATGGTGGGAGATGAGCTGATGATGCCTTTGCTTTCTCCTTGCCCTGCTCATTGTTTGGCAGCTCTTTGCTTCGCTGCTGCTCAGTGCCTCTCACTGCACACTCATCCCCACTTTGCTCTTCTGCTCTGCCCCTTCTGATTTCCCCCGTCCCCTGGCACCACTTTTGGCATTTTGGCACTTGACATCCCCAGTGCTCTTCTGGAAACCCAGCCTGTTCCCTCCTCTCACCCAGGTTTGCTCCAAAGCCATCCCACATGTATGCGTGGAGGAAAGCAGGGTTTCACACTCCTCCCTGAAGTAAAAAAAACCCATTACATCAACTCCAGGGCTTGTTAAAATTATTTCTTGGTGTGCAAGGAGAAAAAAGTTTTGCCAGCAAGAACATCTTTCGTGTGGCTGCCCTAAGAAAGGAACTTAAGGGTTTTGTTTTGATGGTTTTTTGTTGTTTGGTTGGTTTTTTAAGGGCAGCATCACTCTGAGGGCTCTGCTTGAGGAAAAACAAGGAAATCAAGGTGGTATGTGAGACATGGAAGAAGAAGTCCCTTTACCATGGAAAGGCAACACTGTTGTACAGTCAGACAGAGCGGAAACCTCTTTGGGGGGAGAAATATCACCTTTCCATACCCCTTAGCGCTGGAATAGCTGCAGGGTAGAAGGAGATTCTGGCAATTTTTTTGCAATTTGGGGAATTGTCTTCGCAAGGGAATGCTAAAATGACTCTGTTAGCAGTGTTTTCCATATCTACACACTAAATTGTTCCCTCTCCCTGAGACCTAAACACACACAAGATCACTGTCTGGATAAGACAAAGTTGGCACCAGTGGAAAGCCCCATCCACCTGGGAGAAACATCAGTGCAAAACACCTCCATCGTGTCTCACTTGCATCTTTGAAATAAGGGATTTTCCTGAATAGACAAAAAAAAAAAAAATAAAAGGGGATGTGCAGGAAGGGATACACACATTGGAGAACAGTGCCTGCATCTTCTGTAACCCCCAGATGTGGTCAGAACTCTTCAGGCACAGGCAATTCAGGACTTTGGCAGCTGCTGTCAGACCCCAGCCCTTTTCCTTGCTGTATGGCTGTTTGACATCCACATCATCCTGTCCCAGGGAGATAACCTTGACAAAGTGAGCCATGAAGCTCACGAAAATGTGCAAAGCCAGCGAGCTTTCCCAGTTGCTCTGCGAGACTTCCTACATGTTAATCTCCTCCTCTGGAACCTTGAACAGCCAGTCAAAATAATCCCTTTGTAGAATTGCTTTCATGGTGAAGAGGAAAGGAGTGGGAACACAGATCTATAAATACCTTTTGGGATGTTCATCTCTCCTCTCATGCACTGCGATCAGAGCTCAGGAGAAAGGACTCCAATGAAAGTGCGTCTTGATAAAATGAAGGCTGCTTGTGTGAACCTCCCACATATGAAAGCCAGGTGACACCCAGCTGTCATGCTTTGTCATAAATGCAAGGGAACGCAAGCCCCTTGGACTGCCTGGTTAATATGAGCACTGTGCTTTGCAAACTCAAAGCACCGCAGCCCCGTCAGATGTAGTGCACACGCACACGTGTGGGTGACTCCCTGCCGTCACGACAGCCTGCCTCAGCATCGCATCCTTGCTCAACCCTGACAGAACCCCAGCGGAGCGCATGAACAGAGCTGGCACTGTGAAGTTCAGCATGAAGAAAAGGGCAATGCTACAGGTTTTAAAATGCTGTCTTCATTCTGCACAGCCAAGAGAATGAGCTGACAGAGCACCGCCTCAAAAACCCCTCCTCCTCCACATTTCACAGGCTTCCTCCTCTCACTCACTGTTTTCATATTCCTTGTACAAATTCAGCCCAAAACAGGGTTGGAAGACAGAAGCTGTAGTCCCTCCAGGTCCCCTGGCACAGCCTCCTCCTCCTCCTCATCTTCTCTGTCCCATTGTCATGGTTCAACCCCAACCGGCAACTTAGCCCCACATAGCCACTTGCTCACTCCCCACCAGTGAGATGGGAGAGAGAATGAGAAGGATAAAAGTGAGAAAAGGGTTAGGAAATTCCACACATGCAGGCAAACAAAAACAATAAATGCATTCAGCACTTCCCACAGGCAGGCAGGTGTTCAGCCGTTTCCAGGAAAGCCAGGTTCCATCACACATAATGGTTACTGTGGAAGTGCCATCACTCCAAGTGTTCTCTCCTTTCTCCTTCTTTCCCTAGCTTTATATGTTGAGCATGGTGCTAATGGTATGGGGTAAGCCTTGGATCTGCTGGGGTCAGCTGTCCCAGCTCTGTCTCCTCTCAACTCTTGTGTACCCCCAGTCCACTGGGTGTGTGGTACACCCCACTGTTGGTGGGGTGATGTGAGAGGCAGAAAAGGCCTAGACTTTGCGTAAGTCCTGCTCAACAGTGACTAAAACATCCCTTTGTGATCAGCAGCCTTTCCAGCACCAATCCAAAACAGAGCCACATGCCAGCTACCAGGAAGAAAATTAACTCTACCTACAGTACTTCAGATGGGGCCTCACCAGAGCTGAGCAGAGGAGCAGAATCATTTCACTTGACCTGCTGGCAATGCTTTGTCGAATGTGACCCAGGGCCACAAAAACCCACTGCTGGCTCATGTTCAACCTGCTATCCACCAGGACACCCAAATTCCTTTCTGCAGGTTGAATTCTACATGGGTGCCCACAGCATGTCCTGGTGCATGATGGGTTTTTTGTCTACAGCTGCAGGACTTTGCACTTCTCCTTGCTGAACTTCATGAGGTACCCATCAGTCCATTTCTCCAACCTGTCAAGGTCACTCTGATGCTGGAGCAGCATCACCCTCTGCTCTGACTGCCACTCCTATGAGTCTGGCGCTGTCTGCAAACTTGCTGAGGATAAACTCTGGCCCATCATCCAGATCATTAATGGGATGTTGTGCAATATTGATCCCTGGAGTACACTGTTAGTTACTGTGATCCAACTACGTTGTGCCACTGATCACCACAGTCTGGGCACAATGGTTTAGCCACTTTTCAATCCATCTCACTGCTTATCCAACCCACACAACAAAAGCTTTTCTGCAAGGATGTCAGGGGAGACAGTGTCAAAGGCTTCACTGAGGTCCAGGCAGACAATACCCACTGCCCTCCTCTTTTCTACCAGGCCAATCACTTCACCATGGGAGTCTACCAAATTGTCAAACATGACTTCCCCTTGTTTGAGCCACACTGACCAACTGCTGGCAATTCCACTCTCTTGGATGTGCCTGAAGATGGTTTCCAGGATTAGCTCATCCATTACCATCCCAGGGATTGAGGTGAAGCTGACCAGCCTGTAGCTCCCCCAGTCATCCTTCTTGTCCTTCTGGCAGATGGGGGTGATGTTGCTTTATTCCCATCCTTCCCCTCATTCCCATGACTGATCAAAGCTGCTGGAAATTGCAATGGATCTGCCATCTCTCTCAGCACCTGTGGGGTATATCCCACCAGGGCCAATGGACTTATGTACGTGCAAGTCACTTAAGTATTCCCAGACTTGGGCCTCATCCATCTAGGGTATGTCTTCCTAGATAATTTGGTTTTTGTAACTCACATTTGCTGCCATTATCACCCTATTACCTTTTAGGTGACTGCAATTTGATTAATAATGCATTTTACAGACTGTTTAGAGCTGATGTGAGGCTGCCTGGGCAGCAGATTCACAGGTCTTTCTCTCCACTTTGCTTTAAGAAGTCTCTTTTGCCCTGTCTCATTTCTGTCAGTGTTCCCGCTTTCTATTAGCGCTTGCAAATAATTATCAAACATCTTTGAATCAAAAGTCACTGTGGAGTGAATTTTGTCTTCTGTTCTTCAAATCTCTCATCACAACTACTCCTTTTGGTACTGTAATTATCAGAAGGAAAGATGCTGGATCCCGTGACCACCTTAAATAACAGGGCTAATTTTTGCCTTCCTCATCCCTGGCACATAGGGTCAGAGCTTCCTCTTGCCAGCTGAGCTGTCTCGGAGAGCAGCTTTCAGGCTCCCATTTGCAACCGTCCCACCAGCAGGCAGAACTTCAACCACTACATTTTTCTGCTTGTCCACTCTTTCCAAATCCCTCCGGAAAACAAACAGAGAAGGCCACAGAGAAAACAAAACAACAGAGAAAACAAAAAAGGAAAGCAAAAGAAGGACAGGTTTTCGGATTTAAAAAGCAATCAGGCCCTAAAGCTGATGATTTAAAAGCCCAGCCCAGGCAGCTCCAGGAAGGAGCGGGGACAGGAAGAACGCGGAGGAGCGCGGGGTCCGCCCCAGCCGCGCGGCAGCCAGCTGTGGCTCGGCGGGGCTGGTTCGCAGCGCGTCTCTGTGGCGCAATCGGTTAGCGCGTTCGGCTGTTAACCGAAAGGTTGGTGGTTCGAGCCCACCCAGGGACGGGGCGCGATTCTTTTGTGGTGAGCCGTGTGTTTTTGTCTTCCCTCTTGCAAGAAGCGGCGGCTGTAACCGGCCCGCCCCGCCTTTTTACCGGCGGGAACGGCCCGAGACCCGCTTTTGGCTCCGGGATGTCGCTCCTCCTGCCCCGCCGAGAGGAGCTTCCCCCGCACCGTATGGTCCCAGCAGGGTTCTAGGTGCTCCGTCTGATTGCTCAAGAGACACCGCAGGCGGCAGGCGCACAAGGGAAGTTTCCGTAGTGTAGTGGTTATCACGTTCGCCTAACACGCGAAAGGTCCCCGGTTCGAAACCGGGCGGAAACACCACTTTTTCTTTTTTTTTTTTTTTCTTTTTCCTTTTCTTTCCCTTCCCGTGTCACCGCGGTCCTGCTTCCTGATTTCTCCTTAGAACGCGCGGGGGTCATGCCCCGCCCCGGAGCGGGGGAGGGCGAGCGGCCTCCTGGGCTGCAGGGGCAGGGCTGGGGGCTGTGCAGAAGCTCTGCTTCATTCCCATGCACGAACCCCCCGGCAAATGGATCGTCCAGAGGAGGGGAAAGGAGCTTCAGCTGAAACGGTCTGAATGTCATCAGAAAACTGGGAGCAAAAAGTACAATCACTTGCTGTGGACATTACAGAATTTAGATATTAACTTACATAAAAAGAGTAATATAGACCCAGGTCGGGGAGAAGCATTTCTCGAGGGCTTCTTCAGCCTCTTCCTTGAAAACATACGCTGGAGACACCCAGTCCCTCTTTCCTTACACTCCTTTCCCAGCATTTCTTCTCCTTTGTGAGTCCTATGGTTCCACCGTGTTCTGGGCTGTGCAGCTTCAGCACCTCCCTCGCAAACAATCACACCGTGTTTGTGCACAGCTGTGCAAAACCAAAAATGCCTCAAACTCCATCAGCCTTGCTATCGCACTAACCTTCTCTTTTCCCTTGCTCAGTCTGCACACTGTCTTAGATCAATAGTTAGACTGGAAGTTCTTCCACTCTGAGACCAAATCCTGGTGGATTTCAAAGCATAGCACATACTTTTGAGTATAAGCTGCTCAAAATGTGCTTTGCTCTGAGCACAAAGGGGCTCACATCAAGAGCAGCTGTTTAGCTTTGCAAGATGAACACAGATAAGACACAACAGCTCTCAACGATATATTGTCAAGAAGGGAATAATTATTTAAAGCAAAAAAAAAAAAAACCAAAACAAAAACAAACCACCCCAACCCGTGATGGAAGAATAAATGGCAATACCCAGCCATGAAAAATATCAAGATTAAAATCAGATTTGTAATCACCACCACAACAGATCTCTTGAACAGTGCTCTAGCAGGTATACAGCTAGAAATCCATCCAGGCAGCTTCTTTGCAGACGTGCTGGTTTATTGTAGGCAGGATGCGAGAAGGCAGCACTGTTTTTCACCCTTTACTTTGTTCTAAGAACTGTTTGAATGCATCATCAAGTAGTCAGAATCTGAATCATAGCACCATCTCTGCAGAGCTGTTTCCAAACTCTAAGTACCATGATTATGCCTTTCCCAAATCATAAGACACAGACTAACAAGACTCTGCAGAGGGCTCTGGACAGGCTGGGTTGATGAGCCAAGGCCAGTTGTATGAGGTTCAACACGACTGAGCACTTGGTCCTGTGCTTGGGTCACAGCAACCCCAGGCAGTGCTACCCCAGACTGAGGGCAGTGGCAGGAAAGCTGCCCAGTGGAAAAGGACTTGGGAATGCTGGTCAGTGGCAGATGAACACGAGCCAGCTGTGCCCAGGTGGCCAAGGAGGCCAATGGCATCCTGGCCTGTATCAGGAGTAGTTTAGACAGCAGTGATTGTCCCCCTGTATTTGGCACTGGTGAGGCCACAGCTCAAGTTCTGTGCCCAGTTCTGAGCTCTTCACTGCAAGAAGGACATTGAGGGGCTGGAGCGTGTCCAGAGGAGGGGAATGGAGCTGGGGAAGGGTCTGGAGTGCAAGACTGATGAGGAGCAGCTGAGGGTGTTTAGCCTGGAGAAAAGGAAGCTCAGGGGGACCTTACTGCTCTCCACAACTACTTGAAAAGAGAGTGTAGCCAGGTGGAGGCAGGCCTTTTCTCATAGGTAATAAGAGCTAGGATGAGAAGAAATGGTTTCAAGTTGTGCCATGGGAGGTTAGATTGGATGTTAGGAAAAATTTCCACTCTGAAAGGATGGTTAGGAATTGGAAGAGACTGCTCAGTAGTGAAGTCACTATCCCTGGAAGTGTTCAAGAAATGTAGATGTGGCATTTAGAGACAAAGTTTAGTGGTGAGGATGGCAGTGCTCAAAGCCATTAGACTTTGGGAAATTTACCCTAGAACACTGATAAAACCTCCATAATGCAGGGACCAGTTTCTGGTCAGTACCTATACTTACTAAATGCCCACCTGGTGTACTTCCAATTGACAGAAAACTACTACAATACTTTGTATTCTCTTCAGGGCAAATTAAGAGCTACATTTAAAAACTACTATTGATATAAAACATCCAGTAACATTTCAAATTCCAAACAATTTCTTTAGTCATAGGGTTTTAATTTAACCTCAGCTGAATTCTCACTTGCACAGGATTGGAGGCAGTAAAGCATTTATGGAAACAAACAAGTCTGCACTGCATCATCTTTAGTTTTCTGTTTCAGAGAAAAAGGTAACCAGGAACATGCAGCACCAACAGATTTATTTTCATACCTACTTTAATCTCAAGTGCTATTTGTTTGCTTGTGGAGTTTCTATATATACCTGTACCCACACTGAATCCCACGCAACTGCAGACCAAACACTCCCAACTTCAGTTTATGGAGGGGGTACCAGTGGTGAGGAGAGGTCCTTGCTTCTGTCTAGGTGTATCTGCACAGCAGGTGTACTCTCCCTCCTCTGCCACAAACCTCATTATAAACCTCTCCACCTCTCCTCATCTTCTAGCAGGATTTCTTCCTCCTATTGCCCTGTGCATTCTGCATCACCAACCCTGGGCTCCCTGCTTTACTCACCCCTGGGTCTGTGTTTGTCCCAAGCCAGTGAAGGAGCTCCCATGTCACAGCTGCAGGTCATTGCAACCCATTCATGGATAAATCAAACTCTCATTTTGGTCAGCTTTTTTTTTTCTTTTTTTTTTTGTTTTAATTAGGGAATTCACAAGCGGGCAAACATTTCACAAGCAGTACACCAGCCCTTACATTCAGAATCCATTCATTTGTTTTCTATTGTAGCATAACCAATTACAGTATTTAAAACAAAGAAAAAGCTCAAGTTCTTCACAATAACTTGAAATTCAAAAATTCATTGCCTAAAGTACCAGTTTGATAACAATGTACCCAATTGCAGCAGAAATAAAGTGGACACAGCAAGTTCAGGGCCAATGACGGTTTTCCAAACACTTCAAACACCAAAACCATTAGACTCTGTAACCATACCTTGTAATAGCATTATGTTTAACTGCATCTACTGGAAAAGTAAGACTGAGCATTTAATGTTTTGACCTTGGGATCTGAAACAATGAAAAATTGAAGGACAGCTCTATATATGCCTGATACAAAGACTCACTGATAAAATCCTTCTTATTTCCAAGAACAAGAAAAATGTACAGCTGACTTGGCATATAATAACCTCAGCTTTGTGTCTATGCATTTAAAAAAGACTCCAACCTAGCAAAATGAAAGCTATACATATCCAGAAACACCAGGGTGTGAATCCCTCTGCTTACTCACTGCTGCCTTGCCACATTTTTCCATTATTTTCTTCCTATTGACCTTGCCTCTCCTTGGCATCTCACACACGGTCAGGGTTGCACTGCCCGAGTCATGAAAAACCCCAAGTGACAACAGTAATAGGCATTAACTTACAGTTAAATTAATTGTACAGTTAATTAACTTGCAGTTAAATTAATTCTAAGAAACCTTTCTTTTATTAAATGGTTTTGTGGCTATGAAAAGCTAATGGGTACATTTGATATTCTTTCTTAGTGATGCAAACCCTGGACCGAATCTTACAATTCTACTTAAAAAAAATAACCTGGCTCAGAAGATACTTTACAAAGTTATATTTGCAGTTGCCCAGGATGAAAACTCAATCGGTGCTGTAACTTTTAATAGGAAAATTTCTACCATGTATCCATCTTTTCTTGGATCCAAGGGCTGTATACATCAGCATGAGCTTGTAGAACAGTAATTCTGTAAGGAGTTAAATGCCAGCCTAGCAGAATGTCAGCCTCTAGTTTATAATATTACAAATGATCTTCATATCAGAGGATGCAAAATTCCCTAATTACAGAAGGTACTTAACATTTTTTTTAATATTGGACAAAATTTGGACAAAATTCAGGAGTTGAATGGTCCTGTAAAATCACTACTACATAAATAGTATTTCTTACACCGTTACATCATCAAGACTACAGAACTTAATTAGTTCTCAAACTCACTAGAGTATGGAAGTTTGTCATATTAAAAACAGCAAAAATTAAGACCCATAGGAGCTTTTAATTAAAAATCATTGTCATATCTGACAGCTAAAATAACTGCTTCTCAGAAGAAGAAAATACATTAAAACCTGACTTGCTTGTTACAGTAAAATACTAAGAAAAAAATCTCAAATGTAAATTGTTCAAGTACAGCCAGTGTGCAATTAAACTAGTTATAAAATATAATTTAGTAGTGCTTTGTTTCAAAATGTACATAATACTGAAAAAATACTTACACCCAAGAAACTGAGCATTTACCAAGTTTCAAACAGAGTTTCATCAAAATGAGGTAAATCCATGTCACCTGACATTGAGCTTGGTGCTGAAATGGAGAACAGGTCTTCGAGGATATCATCTCTTGTAGGACTTTCAAAAGAAAGTTTTTTCACACTGTGTTTGTTTATTGCATCAAGCTCCAAATTAGTGTCCTTTACAGGACTGTAGTAATTGTGGTCCTCACTTGTCACTGCTGCCTGTGGCACACTGGTGCTCTCATAGGGCACGGTGGTTGCCACGCTGCTGTGCACCATTTCCATGTACATACACTCATCTTCGCTCTTTGGAGCCTCCAAGGAAGTGACAGTCGAAGTAGGGGACAGTAATTCTGCCAGTATTTCGTCAGTGTTATGGCCAGTGCACCCTGGCACAGTGTTTGCATTCAATTCAGATTGATGGCCTGTGACATCAATCTGATACTGCAGCTCCCTTAAAAAGCTCTGCAATAATTCACTGTCATTTTGAGACTCAGTCTGTAATGGGGTGCTTATGTCTCCACTCACATGTTTTTCCTGTTTCCTCTGTTCCACTGCTAATCTATCCAGTGAAGCCAACCTCTTCTTTTTAGCATTAAGTTTTTTTAACAATTTTAGGCGAAGTTTTTTTGTTTTGTCACTGTCTGACTCTTCTGCCTTACCAGAGTTATAGCCAGGTGAAGGGAACTGAGTCACTTTACCTGGGGTACCCAAAGTTCTTTCTGACTTAGTCCAAGTTGGACCTGCAATAGTGGTATGATTTGCTGTTGGAAGATAAGTGCTTTGAGAAAATCCTTTGAAATTTGATAAAGGATGAGCATTGTTACTCTGAGGAGCCAGAAACTTCGGGGTCTCAGTTGTTTTCTTTGTACCTCTGCTTTGAAATCCACCAAAGTTACTTGCGCCCTTCATTGGCAACCAAACTTCACTTATTCTTTGCACTGAGGGAGTTTTGCAATTTCTCTCATTCTTGAGAGCTGAGGAACTTGAAGGCATGAAAGAAGTACTCTTGCTTAATTTCTTTACCCAGCTTCCTACAAATCCTCCTTTTCGGTCTTTGTATGAGGACTGAACTGAATTACTGACACCAGAAGAACTGCCAACTTGAGAATTAACTACAGTTTTGCTTGCATCTTTCAAGTCAGGTGGATTTTGTATAGTATTTTCTACTGCTAGCAACTTGTTTAGCAGTAGTTCTGAATTTAATCCATTTTCTCTGTTAGCTAAATTAGTTCTCTCATTTAATTGGGAAGGCAATGAGTCAGATGAATCAGCATCATGTTTTTTGGGCACAGGAGCAGTAATACTTACTGAGTTCAGCTCTTCTAGAGGTAAGCAAATACTGGAATTTTCATATAACATGGATTTATTGTTCATAGCTAGACTAGTTCCAGCAAACTCTCCTGCATATAGAGTGCTAAGTGAAAAAGCTGGTTCCTCCTGTTCTGGTGTGCCGCATCCATCAAGAAAGTTATTGCCCACCATCCGTCCATTAGGCACTGATTTATCTTCCGAGTCAACTGGAACTTCTTCAAGCATCAGTGTTACAAGGTCACCATCTGCCAGATTTTCTGAACCATGATGAACAATACTTTTGTCCTCAGTTACTTGCTGTTGTTTCTTCTCTGGACTCCTCACAGAATCCTCTTTGTGGTGTTCTGCAGGTGTTTTGCCGACAGTGTTATCAAAACCAGTTTGCAACACTGTGGAATTTGAATGTACATTATTAAAAGGAATATCTTCACTATTTTTACTTTGGAACTGTGAATTCGGTTCTTGTGGCACATGGGATGCTTTCTTTTCCCAGGTAACAATATGAATCTCTGAAGGAGGAACTTCAAATCTTTTACGTTTCTGGCAATATGGACCCTTTAAGTCATCACATTCAAGCCAAGTTCCTGAAAAATAGCAACCAGTGCAGAGACTTAGAGACTTTTAGAACTGAAGTCACTATCCTCACACTTGTCAACTATTTTTATTAACCCATTCCCCTGACAAGCAGAAAATAGTGAGTTTTTTTTCTCCAGAGAAAACTGGGAGATTGCCACTGTAAAAAGATCAACTACAAGAAGTTGCAGCAATAATATTACAGGTCAGAATGGGTCAACCATATAAAACAAAGCTAGCTAAGGGGTTTTTTTGGCTGAAACATCTTGTCTGAAAATACCCTCACAAGTCAGAGGTAAGAACCACCTCTCAAATTAAGTTTTTCTGTAGACCTTTTCATTGCCTGGTTAAGAAGCAGAGGGGCTAGAAAGAAACTGCTTATTTTAATACTCTTGTCTCATCGCCTGCAAACTGTTCATAGATCATGAATGAATATTTTATAGCTTCAAGAATTTTAAAACAGATATATACAATGTATAGGATAAATATATAGGAGCTTCTTAACTAGGCATTTCCCAGCTGCTTCCTCTTTTCATTTCTTTTTTACCTCTGGCAATATGACTTAGACAATTTTCATATTGTCACAACACTTCATAAGACTGCACCCCATGCTCTCTACAGAGGCATGATTATCAAAATACCACCTTTTCACCTTCTCTGATTATGGATCTTCCATCCATCAGTGGTACAACCATCAACCAGCATTAGTAATGTTTCTAACATAGATTTGTGCCTCCCACCCCTGAGGTACCATAAAGTTCAGATATAAAAAATAACTTCATTAATTGCTCATAGTACCATAGGTTACCTTGCTTCCAGCCAAGAATGGATGACTCACTGGTTTAAAAATAAACAATACTATTTGTTCCACAGTCACAGTCAGACTGCATTTTTTAACTTTCACAAAGTTATAAAGGGAAAAAAAACTTTATAGCCAAATTACTTTTTCCAGAAAATGCACTGTAAGACAGTACAGTGCAGTTAAACCAACTGAAAACCTTCACCCTGAGAAACAAGAACCCGCAGTTATTTGCAACATTTTGATATGAAGTTCAGAATGCAGACAAAAGAAATCTTTGTTATTATATCTCAACGGTTGGGACTACTGCAGTAACCCATAAAACATTCCATGTAGACTCATGAAGTATTATAGTAGATAAGAACCATAAACTCTATCTTATCTCTCTCTTTTATGAGAAAAGACTGAGGGAGCTGGGCCTGTTCAGCCTTGAGAAAAGACAGCTGAGAGGGGACCTCATCAGCATCTGTAAGTGTCCAGAGGGAGGTGTCAGAACACAGACCCAGGCTCTGCTCAGCAGTGCTGAGCAATAGGACAGAAGGCAACAGGCAAAAACCGATGCACAGGAAGTTCCACCTGAACATGAGGAAGGACTTCTTTACTATGCAGTGGCCACACACTGGAGCAGATTGCCCAGAGAGGTTGTGGAATTTCCCTCACAGGAAATGTTCAAGAACCATCTGGATGCCATCCTGTGCCATGTGCTCTGGGACAGCCCTGCGTGAGCAGGGAAGTTGTATGACCCCCTGCAGTCCCTTCCAACCTGACCCATTTTGTGATTCTTACCATCAGGATTCAAAGACCAGCTTATGAAGTGCTTCTTATCTGTTTGGCACTGAACAACAGATGTTATTTGGTAGCTGTCTTCCTCAAATTTAAACGAGTATTTCTCCAGGTTGTTATGTGGCAAGCCTTCCACAAAATGTAACATTAATATTGACGGTGCTCTGACAAAGAAACAATATAAACCAATTTATTACAATGAAACAGTGGCAAAAGTTCCTAATGAAAAGGTAAGATGTCTATAAGAATATGTGGTTCTGCCCTTACTATTCTACTTCCTCAATCTTCAGATTGCACAGTAAGCACAAAGGGAAAAGAACATCCCAACTGGATGTTCCATTTAATTATAGATTAGGGAAAAAAGCCCAACACCAAATAAGGGATTTGGGGAGTGGGGAAAAGTTGAGGAAAAACACCCCTGTGCCATAAACACAGTAGCAAGGGACATTGTTCCCAGCTCAAATAAGTAAACAAATAATCAAACAACTTTTATCCACAGCCAGGGCTGTGAAAAGGCTGACACTGGATATCAGTTGTCTGTATTTACTACTTGATAGTTAAGTATTTATGACCTAGCTCAAATACATGTGCTGCTTAGCATTTTAAACATTGCTCTGTTTCATCTTTAGTAAACACTATTTGCTATTTCAGCTTTTAAGAATGATCTAAAAATCTTTAAAAGGGAGTACTGATCAGAGTTTAAGGTTAAGAATCTCTGCAAACCCATAGTAATAGCTTGGTTTCAAAAATCATGGGTTCAATAAACAAAGTCTTAGAACTTTATGTATGTTACTTTTAAGTCACATATTCAAACTTACTTTTCCAAGATCATCTGCTGTCTTTGAGATGTATTTCCACATATAATACATGGTCCAATATGAACAGCATTAAGTGGATGCCAATCAGGGATTACATTTGTAAACGTTGTCAGTGTTTTCTTCAATCTGGACACACACATACATTTAAAGAGTAAACCAAGTTGGTGATCAGAAAACAATAAATATACATACTTTACCAGGAAACAAGTTAAAAATATTATAAAAACCCAAATTCTATTCATGTTCATGCAATTTGTATGGAATTCACTGTGACAGCCCTGAGTTCTGCCAAACAGCATCAGTCACAATTTGTTTTCAGCAGCCCTGTGGTATTCAGTTTCACATTATTTGCTTTTTCTCCCTTTTAATGTTACCTCTGTTTCCTTTCCAACACAAGACAGAGCTTGTACCAGGATCTGCATAATTTACTAGCTAATACAGATGTTTTTCAAATAAAATAAGCTGTCTTCTGAAGGTGTCTCTCTTTACCTGCTGACTCTAAAAGAAGCCTAAATTAAGAGCTTGTAGCTGTGGCTACACATAGCTAAATCAATTCTCAAGAAATTACTCCCCTGTAATACTATTTTAAAATAGACAAACTGTGTTAGAGAATCTCTGATTCTTTGTAACCCAAGTGAATATTCAGGTATTTCTCAATAGCAGGAGTGTACTAGGCATACATTCTTTAGAACCACAGCAACCTGTATACTCTCAGCAAAATATCAGAGTGAGCATGTCCAGAGACTCACATGATTACCTATTGTTTCTTTCTTTATTAATTGATAACATGGTTGCTTAAGACATGGAACAGCAGTAAACTATTTGCAAATGAAAAAGCAGATCATGTAAAACTTCAACAACAAGCTTAAACCTGGAAATCTGAAGAAAACCAACTATTATATACAGATTTAAAAAGGTAAGGTAGAACAGCTATATAGAAGCCGTTTTTATATAAAAATCTCACCGGTCCTGGTAATTGTGGCCACAATGTACACATTCAGACTTGCATGAAAAAGAATGCAAGAATAATCTCTCAGCTTGTTGATCCACTTGTAAGAGTAGCTGAAGTGCAAACACTGGGTTCTTCATATTACCTTCAAAGAAAGAAAGAAATGGGCAGAAAGAAATAGTCACTAAATATCTGAAATCACCTTTCTGTACCTCAAAAAGTAAGAAGATAAGCTTATTGCTATGATTTGAATGTCAGTTATTATTTCACAGCTCTATTTGCAATTCTCACAGCAAAGGGATCAATTCATGTTATTAGGTTGTTATCAATGACAATTTCATTACTACAGCATAATTATAAAGATTATCAGCTCTCTAGAAAGTCAAAATGGGAGAAGGACAAATCAGCTGATCATACTATAAAGTATGTGCAAGTTACCAATACAAAAAAAATGTATTTCCAAACTTTCTTGTATGCATTCGTACACACATACTTTTATGTATGACATAAAAGGCTTTGCATCTAGGGTTTCCTGAAAGTAATTACTGAGATGCTGCACTAATTACTTACCCAATTCACACCTCAGCTGAGGCTGAAGCTCTGTAAACATTACGTTTCTGATTTCATTGAGCTGAGATTCTGCTTTTGGAAGAACATCTAAAGAAAAAAAATACGTCTTCATGCAGTCATGTGTAACAGCCCCCCCACCTTTTCACACACATATGTACCCCTAGCATGCACTCCTTCCCTGCAAACCAGTGCGTTTCATATTGACCCATACTTGCCTAAGACTTGGTAGAATAGCCAATTATTGGTATTAATTGATTTGAAAATTAGAAAAGAATTTGCACAAGTTACTCACAGTTTACTGCAGTTTGCTGACTAAAAACTACTTGCTCTGGCTTAAATTATAACTACAAACCTGCACCGACAGCTTTGTAGTAGCAATATTTAAGGACAGTGTGACCACACATTACAAATCCTGAAGATTCAGAGATTAAAAGAAAACTTGAAAACTTAAGTATTAAGAGCAAAAGCACAAAAATTTGCTTACATACTAAGGTTATAGAATTCAAATAATAAAACATTTTTATGTATTGTTTCAGCTTAAATACCAATTTCCTAAGTGAGCCTCTAAAATAGTAAAAATATTTTTAAATTTAAAAATGTCTTTTTACTCTATATATCTTAGTATTTTAATTTTGCATGTTGTTTAAACCCCAATACATTCTTTGAGCACAAGCAAGAACATAACTTCTACTACACAATCATGATAATAACCTGCAGAAATTAAAGGAAATATTTAGAATAGCTATTGAGACTGCTTATTACATATAAACTACGTATAGAAAAAAAGAAAGTTTCTTGCAGCTATATTGCTTTTGATTATTTGTAAGAACAGCTGTATGCAAAAGATACTGTAAAATTACTCAGAAGAACAGAATGAATTCTACACCTATTCTCCACAAAAATACTCTTCATCCAATCCCCTCTCCACTGTTACCCAAAAAAACTGATTTGTTTTGCAGTAATTGAAATGAAAAGGTTTAAGTTCTCTCAAAACAATACTGTACTCAAACACTTAACATTCCTATTTAAGGGTTACTGCATACCAGAGCTCCTTGGCAAACAGAGCCCAACAAAGAAAAACATCTCAGACAGGTTTTAGGATGGCAGAGGGCTTCCCAGTAACAGCTCAACACCTCAACTCAAGCAGCATGACTTCCTGGCAAGAACAGTACATGACCTAGTTCAGAGTATTTTGGAGTTTCCTCTCCACTTTGTAACATGAATTAAACCACTTCTGATACACATTCTTTTCCCAGGAAAGATAGGAACTCAAGTTACCTAGGGCTGTTCTGTGACTGTGGACTATTCATATATTCAAACATAATCCAACAGTGTCCACTGAAATTCAGGAGAGGTACTGGCTAACCAGAGAGCTTTATTCCTTCTTTAACAGATCACATCTAAGAAGTTTAGACTCGGGACACCAGTGGTCCAGGTCAAGAGAAATAAAAACCCCATGATCTTAATTTAGGAGTCTTAAACAGAATCCACAGAACAGAAAATGGCTAAAGGCCACACCAGTAGAATACAGTGACATATCCTCCTCAGTTACAGTCCTCCAACATGTTAAGCTGAGAGGACCTGCTAACTCCCTGTTAAGTGTTACTGAGTTACTAACTCTTTCCAGACCATATGATCCAGGTTAATGTGTTTGACTACTTCTGACTGAAGCAGGTTAGGAAACACTGTCATCCACAGCAGCTTGCAGACCTCAGGGGAAGCATTCCTTCAATGAGCACAGCTGGAGCCAGAAAAGAACTTATGTTCCCAGCTTTACTATTTTCAGTGTGACAAGGCAACTGCCCACTTACACTAGGATATAAACCACAACAGAAATTGTTTCCAAAATCGAGATTAGAACAGCATCCTAACATGTTAACCAACAGAGGGGAAGGAAACAAAGTAAGGGTGAATTACATAAATAATTCATAATATCTTTATGTTGGATATGACAAAAAAAAAACTTAAAGAGATGCTTGGCATTTGATGCTTTCAAAGAGTGCATGTTTGTCCCAAGAAAAAAAATTTCAGATGTTATCAGGATTTTGCTAGATAAAGCATACTATTCTGCAAATTCATGGTAATAGTTGTATTTTTTGCCATCTTGAAATAGAATGGAGGCATATAAAAGTGTGCTGTACTAAATTCCACATATTTGTAGCAAATAAGTCAGAGCATGAGAAAACAGCAGCTAAATTTACTCACCTTTTACTTTACTCCTTTTACAGGTATTCAGAAGAATAGATGCTTGATTATACTTTGTTAAGAGTTTCTGGAGTAAACATTTTCCATCATTATATTCTTCTGCTAGAGCAGATTTTAATGTTTCTAAGTGTACTAGTGCTGACAAAATACAATCTAACCAACAAAGATTGTTTATGTTTCTCCACTGAAGACACAAAACTCTTTTATTAGTGGAACTTTTATCCTCTTTGAGTGAAATTTCAGATGCTGTTGATAGAAGCTCAGAATTTGGCAACAGTTGTGTTTTGGGACTAGAAGTCTTTGGTGGACTTTCTTGGTAGTTGCTGGTTTTGGTGGTTGTTTCAAAATCCATGGTCTGCATGCAGGATCCCACATGGTTGCCAGGATTTTGCTGGTCATTTTGTAATACATCGTGGAGGCTTGTCTTGGGAATACACAAACTATTTTGGCAGCCTTGCACAATGGAGTCTGCACTAATGGTGTGCTCAACATTGAGCACGTTGTTAGTTTGTGCTTTTTTTGGATCTGATCCAACAGCAGAAAAGTCACTGGTACCACCTAATTTCCTTTTCTTGTGAGTAGATGGAACTTGGTGATTTTCTGAACCAGTAGAAGTAATTATGCTGTTTAATGGTTTATAACCAAGTGGGTAGATGCACTAGAGGAAAAAAAGAAGGTTACAGTGAAATCTACAAAGCAATTTAAGAAAGTACAAACCATACTTTTAAAATGGAGTTGAATCACAGAAGCATAAAATGGCTTGGTTTGGAAAGGATGTTACAGACCATCCAGTTCCAAATCCCCTGCCATGGTCAGGGACACCTTCTACTGGACCAAGTTGCTTAGACCTCCATCCAACCCAGCAATAGGGACTCCTGTAAAGTGGTATTTTAATTAAATCAATACATATATTCAACATAGGTATGATAGGTATCCCACCACTGTCTTATAAGCAACTGTGAAATAAATATATCAGTAGTGATACTTCAACACTACTTTTCCAGTAAATTCTTCCAACCTCTGCAAACGATTTTGCTAAGGAGAATCCTCTTGTCTTATTCTGCTAAACCCATTCCTTTAGGGTACAGATTTGGTATTATTATCTCATGCCTGAGAGACAACTAGTGCCCAAACTGACAGGGTATCTTTCAGGCTAGCTCAATGAATATAGACAAATCCCTATTACCAATCTCCAGAACTATACTATAATTAGTTAAAAGCAGGAAAGAATGGGAAAAACAACTCTGAGCCCCATATCTAGTCAAGTTTCTACTAATTTAAGGGCACCAGTCTGTTCGGGATTGCTGTACCCTCCCCAAATACATGGAGCAGTGAAGGGAGAGGCAGCAAAATCACAACTCAAATATTAAGCAGCATAGAAATCAGCTAACGTTAAAATTAAAAAGGGGGTTAAAAAGAAAGAAAAATATTGTAATTACAATTATAAACCTATTTGCATTACCTAGACTTAAAGAAGGGAAAATGGGAGACTCAGATCTGCTAGAGTTATACACCAGCTACATGGATCATCAAATATTCGCCTTCTACTCTGACTTCTACAAATATTTATTTAGTACCACTTGTGATCCCTTGTTAATTGAGAAGAACCCTCCTTTATCTCATTTTTTTCCTCTTTTTAATCCTTTAGGGTTGCTACCTATGCCTAAACACTGTATATACACAGGTGAGTTCTGCTTTTCCCTATTTGCAAACAAATACCCTGCAGCATACAGACTCAGACGGGTCCTATTGCAACAGTCTGCTCACCACCAACAATATCACAGACTTTGAGAGGTGTAACTGCTGAAGGCAAAGGCCTCTGCAGGGCCAAATAAAACTCTTTATCAGTGTAATACCTGAGGATTTTCACAAAGGAAAATGGACTCTTGAAAATTAAGGCGGTAAGTCCGTAAGCCTTGGATCTGACCCTTCTCTTTGCAGACTGGACAACATTCATGTGCAGCTGTTTCCACAGGACTACAGTTCTAAAATAAAAACAAACCAAGAATGATAAGGCAGCATAAATTTATGTATTTCATACATTTTCCCAAGGTAAAACATAATTATCAAGAATACAAAATCATTGTTCAACTTCTAGATATAATACAATACAATATAAAAAAAGCAAACTACATTGGTTTCTTTTTTATTATTTGTAATATATTTGTATGGTAGTATGATTTAAATAAATTTATCTTTTAATTTAAATATTCAAATAAGGTGTCTTTCACAACACAATTATGCATATTTTATTCTACTTGAACCAAACCACAGGACCCTTATTGCCAGGGAACACAAGCTCAGATCTTTGAAAGACAAATCAATTTTCATAAGAATGCAAACAGTTGTAAAAATAGTGCCAGTAAAAAACATAGGCACATATTTACTTAGACTAATCTTTCGCCATTGTTATAGATTTCCGTGGAAAATAATTTTGAGGGTTTTTTTGTAAAATTAAGACCAATTAAAAATCTCTCAAAACAGAGAAAAAATATGAACTTTGCACATATGTAAAACAAGTTTCAACTGACTTTTCCCAAATACCCCACCATGTGGAGTGTCGATTTCCCTATACCAGTCCCTTCTCCAATCACTTGCAAACCATTTGTAGTCTTCTGGGTATCCATCATTCTGAGCCACTGGCTAATTTATGTCACTTGTAACAATGTCATGACCACTAAGGATTTTTCAAAGACTCCTGAAAAATAAGAAGTGAATAAAACAATTAAAGAAAAATTAGACTGAAGTTTGGGAAAAAGAAATACCAACAACAATGCAGCTTGCGTAGTTTGTGGAAATTAATTCACAAGAGTATTTCCTAAACAGAAAATACTTTTTTTTTGTTCTTGTGCCGATTGTGAACTCAAAACTTTAAATTAAGAACCAATCCTGCTCCTGTTGACTTGACACTAACTAGAATAAATATATATCTCTTCATAATTCATGAGGAAGTTAAACTGAACTGCAGAGTCATCAATGCAGTATCTTTCCTTCAACCACAACTGTCCCCTTTTCATTACTTCACTGAAAAACATTCTTTCACACACCATGATGTCCTTTCAACCCTTTATACAGTACAGCAACAACTCCTTACGAAAAAAATATTTCTCCAGGCATTTTTGTTACCAGTATAAATACTAGTTCATCCTAAACCTATTTACAATATTTGGCAAGAAGAGACCCTACAGAACTGCATGGAATGCTAAAAAGCAACACAGCATGAATTTAAAAAGCACAGCAGAAAAACACAACCACTCAGATTACAAATCAGACCCCCAACTTAAGAGGGAGTCAAAATGAGGGGATATCCTATTGAAACTTTCAGTGTGTCAGCAGCACTTCTCAGAATTATCAGTCTGCAGCATGTAGAGACAGTATTCCCTGACTGACAAAACTAATGGTTGTAATAGAAGACAAGAACATAAAAATATCAATTAATGTCCCTTAGAGCACGTTTAGCTTTCCAAGTAATAATGTAGGGTGCACAAGAAACAGCATGGTCCAGGGCTCATGCAAGGTGAAAATTAATGAATTAGCTCAAGGTATAAAAGCTTGTTGGAACATAAAGGAAGACAAGCACCCTGACTTTTCACACAGCAGCAACAGCACTATCACACTGCAACTCAGCCCTGCTATTATATATTTAGTCTAGCCAGGAGGTTGACTTGTTCTATACAATTATGAGTTGTACAGATAACATTTATCATAGGATATATCATACTAAAACATATAACTTTATTTTTCCTGGGACTTTTAGTCAATTCCTTGGCATGAAGCAGTCTCAGCGCTCCAGAGTAAATAAAAACCAGGTGACATGACAGAAACTCCTGAGAAATTTCTCACCACAAAAATTCACCACATACTCAAAAGGTTAGTAAGAACATGAAGGTTGTTCTGTTTTAAGCATACCCCTTGGTTTTATAAAACATATTTCTTTGCAAGGCCCTGTTTACCCTATCAGCTCTCTCAAAAGGAAAGCAATTTTTTTTTCTGGTTTGTTCAGTTTCTTGTCTGCTGTTCTTTTTAAAGCTTGAATACTAAGATAATATTTTCTGAGATGCACAATACCTCCCCCAGCTATAATCACCCAGCCAATAGTACCACAATACTGAAAGAAGGACTTTTATTTCTCTTTCAAATATAATTACATTTTTTAAAAATTAATTATCTTTTTAGTTCAAAGACAAACTCCAATAAGCAAATAAAATACATCTGCCAGTACTAGATATGCAGAGTGGTACCAAGAGGCCTGTCTGTGCTCTTCAAAGTTTCTAACATTACAGGAAGGTATTGCTGATCTCTGCACAATATGCATACACTGGGCATCAGATCAACACTGCCAAGAAAAAGAGACAAGTAAAAGACTGCTGCATCAAGTACTGCAACAACTTGTTGTAGCCATGTGCAATTACCGCATTACAGATGGGAAAGTACAAAGGAATGCACAATCAACCTCAGTAGGTCATGTTCTAAATAATTAATGCTACTTTCCTTCTTTAAGTCTGAATATTGAAAAATGTCATATAAAATATGCTATGGATGTGACTAAGTTATCATTATGCTGTGGCTACACTTCCTTGAGTAGATGTGCTGATCTAATAGCTTGCTGCTGCAGAATAGGGGCATCACTTTTCCCTTTTTTTCCCTTCTCCCCACTTTCCCTCACAGCTCATATCCTCATCAGACTTTTTAAGAACTAAATGAACTCACAAAACAGCAGAAAACTTAGTAAAAAACAGGTTTTTCTGCTATTCCATGGAATTAAATTGGCTTATGAAAACTCCAATGACCTAGGGAGGGTAGAAGATAGAAAATAAGGAAAAGATGAAGTAATAGAGACATATGGCCTAGAAATAGAACTGCTAAATGCCTAAGGAACTGGCTGGATGGCCACATCCAAACAGCTGCAGCTCAATGTACCAAGCAGAAACCAGTGGTGTCCCTCAAGGGCCTAGAGTAGGGCCAATACTGTTTATTATCTTCAGCAAAGAGACACAGACTGTGGAATCTGGATTCTGCCCCTCCAGTCTCCTCTAGTGAGACCCCACCTGAAGTGCTGGGAGCTGAATAATGATGTGGACCTGCTAGAGCAAGTCCAGAGTACCTCTCCTATGAAGAAAGGCTGTCAGAGCTGATATCGTCCAGCCTGGAGAAGAGCAGGCTCTGGGAAGACCTTACTGCAACCTTTCAGTAATTAAAAAAGGCTTATGAGGAAGAGATAGAGGCCTTTTACTGGGATCTGTACAGTGTGCACGTACAGTGATGGTACAATGTGCAGTGGTTTTAAATTTAACAAGGGCAGATTTAGACTGGATAAAAGAAAGAAATTCTCTATGATCAGGATGGTGAGACACTGGTAGAGGTTGCTCAAGGAAGCCGTGGATGTCTCATCACTGGAAATGTTCAAGGTCAGGTGGGTTCTTAGGAGAACCTGGTCTAGTGGAAAGCGCCCCTGCCCACTGCAGGGGGATTGGAACTAAATGATCTTTAAAGGTCCCTTCCAGCCCAAACCATTGCATCAAACAATTACACAGAAAATGGGGCCTGGGCCTTTTTGACAAGAACTGTACCTTGTGAAACTGTACCTTATGAATTAGAATCAGTTACAAACTGCAAAAAGCAGGCAACAACAGTGATCACACTACAGTGAAGAGGACATCTTGTTTACAGGCTAAAAGGACATTTGAAAATAACCTTTTCGTAAATCACCTCACAAGTCTTGTTTCCTTCATCAAGGGGATATTGAAAAGATTAAAAGAAACAGTGTGAAGAAAAAAAAAGTTGTTAGTTACCTTTCCATTCTTTACACAATAAGCAATCAGAGTACTAAGGTTTTTCTTTATCTCAGGTCCTAACTACAAATATCCAAATCATTCCCTCCCTCAAAAATTGACAATTTTGCCCACTGTAATGAAAATGTATTTCATTACATGCAACAGTAACATCTTTCCCGTGAGAAAGCACCTGTTTATCCAGCACAGCCTTTAAGTAACGGACAGAACTGCAAGGTTCCATGGTGTGGGAGCAAACACGAATTCCCTAACTGAAAATAGCCTAATGTAGACTAAGCAAATAAAGATAAATCTGATGACATTGCAAAACGAACCAGCGTGTAACATAATTACTCCACTGTTCTAAGAGTTTCTTCCACAGGCAGACTGCTCTGAGACGTCCACATATTAAATGCCTTTATTGATGTATGACAAAGGATGGGGACTACATTTCACTGGCAAATCATTCAGTCCTTCCGAAACAAAAATGCGGGTGTAGGAAAAACACAGCCTGAACTAGTGTAGTTTATTACAGCTGCGGTGAAGAGGCAAGATTTCAGGAAGGCAGGCGATCTGTGTCCCAAGGCAGTGGAAATGAGAGGCACGGGGGTGTGGATGTCACCTAACCAGCCGTCAGGGCAGGGCCGGCCCAGTACGGGGCTGCTGCTCTCCCTCCCTCCCTCCCTCACCGAAATGTGCTCGGCTTTTTCAGATAAATCTAAGGGTAAACTGCCTCCTGAGTTCTTATTCCACATCCAGAGTGATCCACACGCTACTGCAGAGGGAAAAAGCGTTCAGAGTTAATCGCTGAATACTAGAAACCCGTGCCAGGGGCAGATGTGTGCGGACACACGCTCAGCACCTCCCGGAGCGCATCTCAGACGAGCGAGGCGCGGAAGGCCCGACCCTTCCCTGCGCTGCTACTGACATGAAATACTCAGTCGGCATTCGGGACCCGCGACACCCCCCGCTCTCCGCCCCGGTCGCACCGAACGGGCCGGGCCGAACCGGGCCGGGCCGGGCCGTGCCCGCCGCCCCCGGCGCCGGGCGAGCCGCGGCCCGCTGCGCTGGGCGGCCCCGCTCTCACCTGCGGCCGCCGCCGCTCCCGGCTCCCGCCGCTGCCCCGGACCCCGCCGCGCGTGGCCGCCGCCGCCCCCCGCCCGGTCGCGGTCGCTGCGCAGCTTCCGGCGCGCTCCGGCCTCCCTGCGGGCCCGCCCCGCTCCCGGCTGCCAGCGGAGGCGGAGCCACCGCCGGGCGGGCCTGGGCTGCGCCGAGCGGGGCCGTTTCTCGCTCCCTCCCTCTCTGCCCCGCGCCCCGCTCCGTCACTCACGCGGTGCGGCGGCGGGGCCGGCCTGCGGCGCCTCCCAGGCGGGGTGGGCCCGCACCTGCTCCCCCCAGCTGAGGCCCGGGAGGCGGCGGCCCCGCAGCGCTCGCCCCGGTGGCGGGGGGGCCGCGCCGGGGAGTTGGTGATTAACCTGCGGGCCATTGAATACCTGCCTAAAGTCGCGCCCAGGGTGGGGTTTAACCTTGTCCCAGGCTCGGTGCCTCCCGTGTGACTCTCTGCCCGAGAGCCTGAGGCGGCCAGTTCTGCTGCTGCCGCCGAAGCGCTGCGGGGATGCGCAGCTCCCTGTTGAAAATCTCTGCTCTAAATCTCAGCCTAGAGCCCGCCTCGCAGTCGTTTTTGGAAGTTTCAGGCTCAAGAGGTCGAGGTGATGTGGGGGTCTCGGCAAGCGTCTCTGCAGCAGCAGCTGTGGGCTGCTGGAGCTCGAGTGTTTGTGGCTGGCGCTTGAATCCATGCTGGCCCCTTTTCCTCGGGCTGAGCTGCAAGGAGCTCAGCAGCTGCGGCATTTAGGTCAGTGCTCCGCTTCTCTTGCGTCAGGAAAGCTGTCAGTGCGGCCCCAGCCTCCTGCTCCCCGGGGCGGCAGGAGGGAGTGAGTCAGGAGATTGTTCCAGTGATAGCACAGAAAATACCTTCTCTCCTAATGCCTGCCTCTGCTTTCCTGACACGCTACTCCTGGTTGCGTTTTTAAAAAGCACTTAGCACTGTATGACTTTGCGTTGTGAGATGATGTGTTACTATAACGGGTCCGTCGTAACATCTGTAATTAATTTTTTGCTGTAGTTATTCCTTTAATTTGTGCAGCAATGCTGAATTCGTGCAGCAAGGTTGAATTAATGTTAGAGACTATTTTGTTCTGTTAGAGGAAGTTTTATGCCTGATTGGAGAAATACTGCAATGAAATTTGCAAATAATTATGTCACGAGCACTGATTTTTTTTTTTGTTGATGTTGGGGTTTGCTTCATTAGTGCTTTGATTGTAGTGTAACTTTTACCTTTTCCCAGGGGTGACCAGAGTCTGCCGTTTTGTTTTGGCCTTCCACAACCTTCTGTTTTAAGTGTGTGCAGCCTAAGAGATAATGTGGTTAAAAGGTGTTTACGTGTGTGTGTTTATGCTCTGGAAGGATTAGATAGATGCTTTTCCTCCTTGTTAGCATGGGCTGATTTTGGAAAAGCTCTAGTACTAGATCCCAGTTCTCTGGTAAGTTAGAATTCATGACTCAATACTGTTAAGACTTTTTAAGCTGCCTAATGCCTCCGTTCTCTGCTTTGTCTCCTCCCTCCCACCCCCAACTTTTTTGGTAAATTAACTTATATTTTGGGACAGACATTTTAGCAGGGTCTAGGAAGAAATACTTTACAATGAGGGTGGTGAAAAACTATCAGGTTGCTAGAGGGATGGTAGGTGTCTCACCCATGGAAACATTCAAGGTCATTTTGGCTGGGCTCTGAGCAACCTGGTCTTGTAGATGTCCACGCTCATTGCATGAAGTTGGACTAGATGAGCTTTAAAGAGCCCTTCCAATTCAAAGTATTCTATGACTTCAGGTGGTTTTTTTGTACCCCTGAGTATCACAGTAGGATTTATTGGTATCCTTTATCTTTTTTCCTCCCTGACATTCAAGCTGATTAAAGGAAAGCCCGTGCCGCAGACAGAATCCAGAACCTGAGTTTTTCCATATGCTTGAGGAACAGAATTTTTGTGTTGGCAAAGAAAAGAAACAGACATTTTTCATAGAACTTGAACTCATTTTACCATGGAACTTAATTTGTCCCGAACAAAGCAGAATTTCTACATGACGCCGACTCTGCAGTCACTAGGAATTTATGTGAGTGTTCCAGATGTGGACTGGTAATGACTTTGGGGTCTAGTTAGACTGCTGTTTGCTCAGATGGAGTTTTTTTTTGTTTCGATTTAACTAATTTCTTGTTTTATCAATTTCTAGCTGCCTTTTGAAACTTTTTGCATAACATAGAAAGAATTAGGAGGGTTTTAAGATAGAATTTTTGAAGATCCTTTGGTTCAGGCAAGTGAATGAACATCCATGTCTGATTTAACTTCCTGAATCAGGGAATCATCCTCTTGTTGCACTCTGTTCAAGCATTGTTTACCAACTTTGTGACTACATGGGCACAGTGAAGACTCGGACTCTCCTTTCAAACCCCAAGATGAACTCATGAAATTAGTGTTAAGGCTTGATATATATATATACACAGATATATATGTATCTATGTGTATGTATGTATATATGTGTATATATGTATCTGGTGCTTTCAAAGAGTGACAAATCTGTACAAGAAACCATTATCTGGAACATAGTTAAGAATGTTAGGGAAACAATATTCAGGGCGTTTATTTAGAAAATTGTACTTGGGCTGAGAGCATATGCTATTCATGTGTGTCTTCTAAAAATATTTTCACATGCAAATTACACACCCGCTGGCTGCTCAGTTCTAACCATGTTGTTGCTGCATGATGGTCTCTGAGAAACTGAGAATGGAGTGGGAGGTACCAGCTGAAAATGTTTGCTCTGAAGGTTTTGTTTTTGGGATTTTTACTTCTGCTTGACTTTCCACCTCTTTCCAAAACCTAACATAAGACCATTTCCAAAATGGCACTTTTCAAGTTTGAATTTTAACGTAAGAATAATAAAGTAACTAATTATGTATGTACCTCTTTTTCTCTGTTTAATTGCTTAACTATATTATGTTCTGTTGATCAAGTACAGACCACAAGAAAGCCATTGTCTCAATTTTTTTTGCATATGAAGCCCAGGCGACTCTGATTGTAAACTTTCTTGCATTCCTCAACTATTTTTAAGCCCACAGACTAGTAACATTACTGATTGTGATATATACACATAGTATACTTTTGCTATTGCATTGCAGTATTTTAACCAAAGGGAGAGAGATCTTTTCTAAGGAGAGAGAGATTCTAAAATAAGAGGCCAGGTTTTTTTTTTGTCAACTGCTGCCAGTTTAAACCCTTTATTTTTTCTGGAGTAAAAACCTCTTACATTTTTATGACTCATTTTCAAAAGTACAGAAAAAAAAAAAAAAAGCACTGCATTTTTTTCCCTACTATAGTGCCTGTAGCCTTGACAGAACAGGAGAAATTTATATATTGCTCTGAGGTAAAGGTAGATTTCTTTTTTTCTTCTTGGGTCTTATAAGAGTGCCTCTTATTTTGTCATCTTTAACAGGAGAGTGTTTTTTGCTGTGTAGAAAGAGAGAAGCTGAACACTTGACACCTGATGCAGTGCTCTCAGAAATCACTGCAAAGATTTCCATTTGGGAATTGCAGCTAGCCTTCAAAATAATTTCTTAATTTTCATACTATTCTTAAAGTTATTTTACCTCCATTTCCTACAGCCCATAGGCTTCTGACCCCATTCTAGTAGGGAACAATAGCCAAAAGTTAACTTAGTATTTCTTGTGTTTTCAGAAATTAATTATTTTTGGGAATATTTCTAATGGGAAAATACCAGTGATGAAATGTTCTTTCTGAAACCCATGGAAAGCTGAGTGCTATCTGATATGATCATAGTGGTTATGTTGTGCATTTGTGTCCTTAGGAATCTTCCAGTAATTAGGTTATGTTTCTGTGGTGTTGTATTGCTACTCTTGTGAAAATCAGCAAAAAATAGAAAATACAGCTTAATGTTGATGGAAGAATTTGGATAAGACTCAACATGAGGTAATATGACAACAGTCAAACAAAATTAATGTCTTTGTAGTGGCAAAGATATTGGCTAACTTGGTGTTAAAGACGTGAAAAACTGATGTGAAAATTTGGAGTTGCATTGGTTAAAAGATTTTCAAAGTAAGAAGGGTTACAGCAAGCCAGGTGTTTTGAAATTAAATGAACAAATAGTTAACACTTGCCCAGATGTGATATGCCGGTTTTTGGTTTCATACATTAATTGCTCTTTTAAGGCAGGTTATATTTGACTCCCCTTTTTGTTTGGCCTTTATACAGTTTTTCTCTTACTCTGTATGGAAGTCTGGAATTTCTAAGGTGTTTTTACGTTTAATTGATTGATTTATAGCAGAATTCCAAGATATATTATCGGTAAGATTTCATTCATTTTGAAAATAGCGGTTTTCAGCAGTAGTTGCTAAAGACAGTGTTGTACAGGAATTTAGGAAAACTGGGATGGTGTTAAAGGTGCTATTACTCTTTTGTGTGTGTTTATAAAAGGGAAATTAATACTAAATGATATCTATGCAAGTAAACAATAATTGATATAATGACACTTCCAGAAAGAATTGAAATTGTTTCATTGTTTTCAAAGTAACTTTAATGTCTTCTTTGATAAAAGAAGTGGTAAGCAAATGTATAGTTAAAGTTGAACCCTTGTGAATCTTGGAAAAAAAATTCTAAGAATCTTAGCTGCAGAACCCAATTCCTATGTTAGCAGAGCAAAGAATATTAAGTAACACACTCACTGTCCAAGAAATTGGCCAGTTCTTTTTACACTCCATCATGTGATTGAATATATTTTTCATGTATTCCGGTACTTTCAGAAGGAAGAAGTCTTTTTAAGTAGACTAATTCTAAGTTTGTAAGATGTCAGTTGGTACTGACAAAGGAAGAAAGAACAATGATCCATTTTGTGAAATTTAAAAGTGACATATTATCCATTCTTACTTACTATTTAAACTTGTACTGACATAGCATTACCTGTCCATTAGAGACTTTCCTCTCTGGTACTTGAAGCACTTGAGCTACATTTTATCACCATTATCTTGTGGTTCTCTTCTTACTTCATCTTGGAGGTTTTTGCTGTCTGCAGTCCCATTTGATTAAAAGTCCTGTGTAAGGATGCTGGTATTGTTACAGCCACTTTACACTGTGTGTGAACCGAGGCTCCAGCTTCTGGCATCTCTTTCAAGTGAGTGCTGTGTAAATGCAAAGAAAGACTGATGCTTATTCTGAGGAGTTTAAAATGCCTGTCCCGTCTCCTCTTTCTGGAATTGTCAGCATATTGCATACTTCCCTGATTTTTCAGAGTTGCTTGACCCTAAAGAGTTTGTTAAAGTTGATAGGACTAATTCTGTGTGAGTTTAAAGCCCTTGCAAAATCTTTCCTGTTTCTGAATTATCATGTGGTTTTGTTTGGTTTTTTTTTAATGTCAGAAAAATTTATTTGTATATAAAGTTATTCCTTAGGTAGGGCTAATAAAAGAAAATAATTTGTCTTTATTAAAGTGTAGGACCCCAATGTTTTTATGTGACAGTTTTTATTTGCTTCTGGTGCTGAATCACCACATGATTTTGTTACACTAGTTGCTGTAAGAATGCATGTAGTTCTTCACCCTCAAATAGGAGACATTTTTGGCCTAGAGACCACTACCCTTTTCTAAATAAATTATTTTTTTTAAATCTCCAAACTGTTTTTAGAGCATTTTTTCTGTAATTCCTGGACACCTGACAGGGGGTGTAGGGAGTGGATGAGTGGGATCAAGGAGGTAACAAAAAATGATTACCTTTTTCCTCTCTAGCCTAAAATATCAATAGTTCAACTTCTAGCTGAATTGAAATATTGCTGAGTTCTGGCTTGCTGATATAAATTTAGCACCTCTCTCCTTCTGAAGTATTGCAAACCATTGGCCTGTTAAGTGCATCTAATTTTATGTCTTCTTCCCTGTCAATCTCTCAACCTTTCTTTGCATTTTAAAATTAGAGATACGTTCCAAAGCTATGGTAGTGTTCAGGACTTGTTCTGTATGAAGCAGGATTTCTACCTTTGCCTTTAGAACGGAAGGGAATGGCTGTAATTGTCCTTTTCAGCCTGATAGTGTTTTTTCCGTAGATCAGAAATGTTATTTACTTGCCACACGGGTAATTTTTATATAATCTGCGGTGTGCTAATGCAGAAGTTTTGAGGTGTCATTCTCTGTACACAATATGGTATAATTGACACAACTCTTTTTTTTCTATTGGTTGCTTTTTTCCTAGTTAAACTTTTCAGTAAATTCATTCTACACCTTGACCAAAACTCAAAACCACTCATCTGCTTTTTACATGGCAACACCTAGTAAGGTGTGGCCATACCTGTGTTGGCAAAATACCATGGAGCATCTCCTTGCGATTTTTTTTTCTCTCTTCTCTCAGACAGGGTGCCAGGGCAGGGACTTGTTGCTTGGTAGTCAGGTAATGACCTTCCTTTCTCAACTAGAGTGCCAAACACCACACTTCTAAGAAGGGTTACAAACATGGAAATGCAGCTAGTTTTATTACAAACAACTATTCTAAAGTAATTTTTTTCTTTCTAAAACACAAAAGCAATAGAGTTTATTGTTAAAAGGGAACTTAAATATTTAGTAGACTCAATTACTTACCTTTCTTAATCAGAAAAAATATTGAAGTTTCTTAGCACAAGTGTATCTAAGCTACACAAGCTATCTAAGGTAGAAATTTGCTGGTGAAGATGCTCTGTCAGTTTGAGAATCTGACTGACCTCTTGGTTTCAGCTGTAGAATTGCTGGCTGGATTGTTGTCTCTTCCTGCTTCCTACCTGCATATTTGAACCATGTCCCTTTCTTTCATGACTTTGTGGTTGATGTGTTTGCACCATGATGTGACCTAACTTCTGACACTTAAATACTGGCGAGAAACTAATCTCTTTTTGTGGATATGTAGGAGAAAATTTTTGGAGTAGCCTATAGTTTAAGTGAATGAGGTCAAATAGGGACAGGCCCTCTATGGCACCTAGCAAATAGCAGTGGCTGCTAATGAATGCTTGGGGAGGGCATGTGAATAATGTCTGGAACTATAGAATTTAAATGCTTTTCTGTGTATTTAAAAATACCCCAGAACCAAGTGTTTTAAAATGACCTTTGAATGGTCCTAAGACCAAAGTTATCAAAGCTGCTAAAGTAAATTTCTTTTTTTTACTTTTACTGCTATTTATTTATTGTTGCTATTGTTACCACTTAAGTAGTGCCTGTATTGTTTACAGTAGTGTCCACAGTATCAATATTTGAAGTAATTTAATTCAAATATTAAATGTTCAGGTATTAAATGTTCAAATGAAATAATGATTTAGAGGATGAACTTTATTTTGTTTGGCAGAGTTAATGTATTGTCACACAGCATAGATAAACTGTCACACTATTTCATGCTTCAGAACAGAGGATATTACTGAACTGATATAAGGCAAATTTATTTTGTAATCCAGCTTGGGTAACCATGTTTTTATAAAACATTTTAATTTTTTTTTATTACTTGTAGATTGTTTCAGTGAGTGTGTTTTTGGGTGGTTTTTTTTTGGTTTTTTGGGGGTTTTTTTTGGGGGTTTTTTGTGGGTTTTTTTTTTGGTTGTTTTTTTTTTTTGCATTTTTTTTTGTAATTAGCAATGCTGTAACATATTTCTTGCATGAAAGAAACACAAATCCAAAATGGAGGTCCTTATCAGAGCAAAACTGGAGGAACAAAACAAAATGGCAGTACTAAAGCAGAGGTTCCCAAACTTTCTCTGCTGAAGTTTTTGGTCACTGACCTTGATATCTAAAGGACTGTTGGGGCCAGTGATGTTAATTTCTCTTTATAGGTATTTTTTTAGGTTTCTAGGTATCTCTCAGAGCAGGATCTCTATCCTACAGTCATCAGCCTGTGAACTACCTGAAACCAGGACCCAACCCTGTGCTTGGAGGTTCGTTGCCCCCTACTTCACTCCATCCTTTTGCCATCCATCAAAATCTACCCCGGTACAGTTGGTCCCCTTGGAAAGCTGCTCTCATAACAGTACCTGGTTAGAAGACATTTGAAGTGAAATGCAAGTGTGGTACTGGTTTTGGGTACAGCTGGCAGTGCTGTAATGTTCCACGCTTAGGAATAATGTGTGGCAAGTGACTGGTCCTACAAACCCTTCTGCAGCTAAGTAATCCTATCAAAGGCAGTTGAGTGCATTTGATTAAGGATTACATGCGATTAGTGGTCTGCAAGGTTGAGAGTACAACTTGTGTCATTAATGAGTATTCACATATTAATGCTGCTTTGAGCAGAGATTGAACTAGATGACCTCTGAGGCCTGCTCCTACTAGAATGATTTTTTGATTTTCACACTTGTATTATGCAAATAGATAACTTCCTTTATAAAAAAAAAAAAAATTTTGATAAGCTGAACTCTAGTATGTCCCTGCCATTATTTTACCTAATTGCATCTTGTTGTAGCATGGAGTTGCAAATGTGATCCAAGTTTAAGATTTAAAACAGCAAGAGGAATACCACTGCCTTTTCTCTGTATTGCTTCAAATTCTTTGTATACAGTTTTATGTCAGATTGAATTCCTTGTGTAGCAATTCTTTCCTAGCATACAGTTGACTTGTTCTAGAATTAGATCAGAGTAGAGTGCCTGAAAATTTGATGTTTTAAGTGCAATTGAGGTGTGTGAATGGATTTAAACTTACTCTGCCTAATTCAGGTACCACTAGTACTGAGACTGGTAACAAAGGTATCAGTGCAGGTTAGCAGCCTAAGAAAGGTTTGAGGTCCTAAAAACTTTCCAAAGCAAAGACTCAGAATGTGAAAGGATGTTCTTATATTAAAAAAAAAAAAAATCCCAAACTCACTACCACCCCAACAAACCCACCCACTGTTAGAATATGCTATGTAAAATCTGAATACATGTATCTACATATTTATTAAGACTTATCTATTGAGACACAGCTGGTTGAGTTTAATAAACAATAATCCTTCTCACGTGCAGGGAATCATATGGATTTTCTTCTGTGTCTGGATAAACTTTGTACCCATTGATACTTCTATAACTGTTCTCATTTAGTATTGTTAATTACTTTAAGCAAGAAGTTGGTGATAAGAGAGGAAATCTCTAAACTGCTGCCTGTAAAAGGCCAATCATTTTCACTTGCATGGAATTTGAAATGTTTTTATGTAACATTTTAAGCCTCCCAATAGTTGAATGAATCTCAGTAACAGGCTATAGTTGTTTTCATGTCCTATTGGTAGCTGTGTATTTCAGGAAAACACTTGGTTGTATGCTTTTATTTAAAAATACAAGGAGTGTGGTAACATCACAACCAATGTGTTGAGGACCTGACAGGTCTCTTGGTAATTAAAAGGAATAAGAGGTGCTAAGAAGGAGTGGAGTTATTTCTTTATGCTGCTTTTCACCACAAGGATGTTGTGGGCATTTTATTCTTTTCAAATAATGTTGATTGGATGTTATCTGATTATGGGATTAGAGTGGCAAAAGGCTGAATGCTAGAATGAAGTGCTAAAGACTCGTAAGTCGGCAGGACTCCATGCTATTCATTCCTTTAGTGGTTCTAAAGGATGAAGTGGCTGATCTGCTAAGAAGAATGCATCTCGTTAGGATGAAATGCTGTGCCAGAAGACCGGAAGCTGTCAAGTGCTGTACATACTGTACTTCTAAACTGAACACAAAGAGCAGAGCTGGAATTTGCAGACCAAGGACTCTTATTTTAATGCTACTTAAGTAGCTTTGAATTCTGCGTGGATAGTCTAGTAGTTCTGTGAGAACAAGATACAACAGCTTTCTATGCAGTTGTATCTTAGAGGTAATGAAAAATACCAGCTGCAGCTGGGGTACTTGTCATGTGTCTGTTGCCTGTGTGTTTTTTTTCCCCTAATAACATGGGCATAGGCTGCAGTCTGTACTTCAGTTTGGTCTCTTTGTGGGTTGGTCTTCTATATGTATCTTCCCAGTACTTGGATTTCTGAAATCTCTAAATTCTTATGAAACTGTAATTGACTTTTCAGTTTTCCTTTTTGATGAAGTCTGAAATCAAGTAGTGGATTTGAAAGTTGGAAAAGGCCAGGCCTAACCTAAGCAGACATGTTTAACTGCATTAATCTCTTCTGTGTTTAGCAGTCTAAACAATTACTAAGTTGCTTGTGTTATTAGTAGACAAGAGAGGGATGGACCTCTGTACTGATACACTCACACACCCTGTTTAGTTCATCCCACCTTAAACTTACAATGTATGGCCTTTGGCAGGAAATTGTACCCCGTGCAATTTGGTGAGGCTTTGCGAGTTGTCATTTTTTATACCATTGTGGGAGTGATGACCAGTGATGCAGAGGTGGAACTGAAAGCTAAAAGCACTCCAGTAGTATGCTATGCTGCTTTCAGTGGCAGAGCTGTTTTTACCTTTTAATTTGCACTCAGGTGGCAACAGCAGTTTCTTAAGTACTGACATTTGTAGCTGCAATTAGCTGTGTCATCTTGTTCCCTCACTTTCCCTCCTGTTGTATTAGCACAGTGATTTGTGCCATCATGCAGTGACTGGAATCAGAAAATTGATCCTGACTTGAAGAGTGGTCTGTGGCAAGCAGCAATTTCTAACCCAAGCTAGTTCCTCACTCTAGTCTAGTGGGTGGGTCCACCAGGAGATGGGATCCTGACCTAAGGATCAGGACAAGCCACAGGAGGGTCCTCTCTCTTTGAACTGGAATTTTACCAGAATAGATGCTCATCAGATTGTGCCTCTAGAATCTCTGACTCATCTTGCCCTCAAGTAAGCATCTGAAGTAAAATACTGAATACATTCTGTAAAATCAGAGAAAGTTGTGAGAAACTTGAAGACAGTCTTCTAAAGCTGTCTGTATTAGCACGATGGTGGTAGATGATATTTGGTATTTTTAGCTACAAAATATTTCATGCTGGAAGGAGTAACTTTAACTACTTGAAGATAATTCTATATTACAAGCAAAGGTTCTTCAAAAATACGTGTATCATTATAGATACCCAGGTGAAAGCCTCTTTGAAGAGAAGAAATATATAATGTATAAGAAACATCCCTAAACTGTATTAAAATGGTCCTCTGCAGTAGCATTAAATGGAAGTTCCTTATCTGGGCATCTCTGCTTAGATTAACTGTCTATATGGTTTAATGAATTCATTTATACTTTATTAATCACTGCATATACATGTCCTTTGTGTTGTAAATGCTATTCTTAAGTAACAAGTTATTGAAAGGCAAGTAAAGTATTTCCAGTAACTTTACACAAAATAAGTTGCTGTATTTCTTGCTTTCAGTTCAATTATTTCAGATGATCTGTAAATTTTCAATAATGGCAATACATTCATTCTGCCATTTGGAGGAGCCTGTGCCACAGAATAATGATCTGAAGAAAGCTCACTCATTTGCAAGGACGAGTCTTAATTTGGGAATTAGCACTGATGCAGCTCAAGGGTGCTTTCATGTCCAGGTAAGTTTTTTTTAAATATACTTACTTGGGTTTGATAGGCTGGCATTTCATTTACATTAGCATATATGCTGTATCCTGTCAGAGCCTTTGTGTTGGCCATTTGACACATGAAGTATGATGAAATTAAAAGGCACATGTAGGAGCAGACATACTTATGAGATGAGTAGAGGGAAATAGTCTGGAAAATAATTCCAGCACCATTTATTATCTTTGGAGTAGCTGTCAATGGATGTTATGATCTTAATGACACAATTCCCTTTTGCTGCATGCTTTTTCAGACTTGTTGTATGTGTTTATTATATAAATTCAGTATTTTGCTAAGCCCGAGTTGTTGTTTTGGATCAAAATGTAATTAAGTCTCACATCATTCAGAGGCAGTAAAAAGGAAGGTACAGTTAGGTTTTCACAATTGTAAAATTTTCTACTTAAAAAAAAGTCAGCGTTGGAATTTTTAAAAATTAATTTAAATCTATTTTTTTTAAAGTGTGTTATTAAATCTTGGCATTGTAACACCTGACCAGGATTTAATTTTAGACTAATGGATTCTGTATGTAGTGTTTTTTTTTTTCCAAGATATCAAATTATTATTACAACTTAATCATGACTTCACAGCACAAGTTGGTTTATAGTAATATTCTGTATGGGAGCTATATGCAACGTATATTCAATAAGAACTATTAGCAGTAAATTAATAAAATGTAAATATTTAAACAGGCACTTGAATTTCTTGTGTTCTCATTGTGAAATGCGGGGATTCCCTAACTGGCAATGGGTTAGTGTTCCAACCAGCAGCCAAACAAATGATAATTTATTGGAAAAAAAACAACAGCCAAATGCTTCTTATCAGGTAGAGTACAATTAGTCAGCCTTTTCAGTGGTGCACAAATCAAGAATCTTTTAATGATATCTGTCTACTTTGTTAGACAAATTATTAGTTAAATTACTGGATCACTTGCACCTTTCTAGATGCAAATACGATCTGAAAAGCCTTAACAATATCATTTGCCGTGCAAAAAATCTTGCAGAATTAAATTGTTTTCAAATTTCTCAGGTATATTACTGTGGTATCTTTGGGATCTGGAAACAGAAGCTCCTTTCTGTATGTTTTTGTGCACGTTTGACTTCATGTCAGTGCCTTCCTGGTAGAGAACTGATGCTGAGAACTTCAGTGACATAGAAAGAGCATCAGGTTTTTTTGAGTGTAAGCCTTTAGTTTAGTCCTCTCATTCTTGTAGGAAGCATGAAGGTGTTGTTTTAAATAAATGCTTTATAAATATAATGGATAATTAGAAGTCAGAAACTAGTTTAAAATAGCTTATGAACTCTTAGCATACTCCAAACAGGAACAGGAATAGCAGTAGTGAAAAGGATGCTGTTGCTTCAGTGTACTTCTAAAAATTGAAATGCATGTCAATAAAATCATCACAAACCAGAATTATCTGGTCCTATTTTGCAGTATGAATGCTGTAAATAGTGTTCACTAGATAGAATTTTGAGTTGGTTTTTTTTTTTTTTAATGATACAGAATTATAAAAACTGAGGGCTTTGGTGTATCCAAATTTATTTTTAATGTAATTGAAGATCAATATTTATTCTTAAGCTTATTAGGTCATGTTTGTGAGAATCTATTCTAGCTGCACATGAAATCAAACTTTAATGGAACACAGTCCATTGAATCCAAAGTAGGACAAGAGTAAAACAAAACCCAAGTTCTGTATTATTAATAACAATCCTTATGGTTTCTATAATATGGATATTGAGAGCAGCAAGTGTATTTTTTTCTAGACTCCTTCAGCAGAACTGTTATTTTCCTAACACAGTCTCTGGTACAAGGATAAAATTGGGTTTTTGTCAAAGAACAGAGTCCTGTATCTGAAGAGTAAGAAGGTAAGGTATTGAGATTATATCATTTCAGTAAGCAGTTAACAGTAATTTTGGTTATTTGTTACTTTGCACAGAAATATACAAAAATACTTGATTCATCATGCATCAGGAAGTCTCAAACATTTTATATCAGTTCCTTTTTGCTGCTGGGGTTTTTTTCTCCTGTTTTATCTCATGGGTGGAATTTCTTAAAGCATTCAGCTCTGCTTTCTAAATGTGTTTTCTGTGAAATCAATGATCTGACCTGAGTGGGAATGAAGGTTGGTTTATCTTTGGTGAGTCAAAGTTAAGTTGTCATTAAGTGATGTTGAAATACCATCCTTCAAATGCTAGGTCCTTGACATTCAGTGGGATGACAATCTCAGAACTGACTACTGGGGACTCCCAAGCTACAGATCAGGTAAATAACTTCTTTGGAGGAGGAAATTAAAGGTGTCTTATTTCCAAAATTATGATAATTAAGTAGCAAATTGTGCAACTTAAACTATAAATATTTCCCACTTAACATTTCATTTAAAATAGATATATCTATATTTGTGAGAGGATTTGTTAGTTGCAGTTTGAGCCTTATATAATTATCTAACATTTCAGCAGTACTGTTTCTAAAGACGACTTCTATACTGACACAGAACATGAATATCTAGTTCTAATCTAATTTTCCAATGTGAACCTGTGTGTAGTTGGTCCAATCACTGTGATTTTCATTTTGCAGCAATGTATTTTGATATTGAATGTATAATTTAGACCTAACAGTTTCCATATTAGAGGAAGTTATAGGGGCTCTGTTCAGATCATAGGATTAACTTGGTTTATTTCCTGCTTCAGCTAGTCCCCACTTTCTCCAAAGACAGGGTAACTCAGTTTCTGTTGTGACAGCTCAACACAGTTTGTAACAGAGAGCCTTGACATCACCCAGAATTGGTGCTGCTGTACTTTATTTCTGCTCTTGGAAAGTACAGCGGTGCTGCGGCCTCTTTAATGGGGGCAGGAAACTTGGAGAGGAACGGTGTAAAATGGCAGCAGGAGCTGCTATGGCCATCTCTGGTAGCATGTCCTAGTTCATGATCCAGGGTCCTCTTTTAATCTGCTTTATGGGGGGAATGGGGAGGAAAAAGTGGAAAATAGTTCTGTAATTGTTAAAAAAAGTGGTACATTTTCCTTGTTAAAAAACAAAAAGTTTTTCTTCTGTCATAGTGTTTCAAAGAGAAAACAGGACAGATTTGGGTATTTGTTTTTAAGACTTATCCAATTTCAACTATAGACTTGCTTCCTTGCCGCCTTCAAAACCAGGAAAATAATACAAAAGAATCAATATTTTAAGATCAAGAATAAAAATAGAGAGTATTTTAAGATAAAAGATTACAATAAATCAAAGAAATATTTGTATTACCTTTTGAGATATTTAACTTCAATGGACTGTTAACATCAATGAGACGTATTTAGGATTTTCTGTGTTCAGTTCTATAGGCAATATAGAATGTGAGAGAAACATCTGCATCTGAAATAGATCATCTGCTTTAAGAAAGTAAGCAACTATTCCTGCCAAGCAATTGGATAACCTAAAATACAAGTGGCTTTATAGTAGCTTCCTAATTAATTTAAGTGCATAGAAGGAGTATTGCATGCTTGTAAAAAGTTGTGTGTTCCTAAGTGGTGAAGGATACAAGGTTTGGGGTTTTTTTCCCCTGTAGAAATGAGTAATCCCTGTAATTCTTGCCACAGGATATACTAAATGACTGGGGTGAATTCCCGTACCTCTTGAATTTGTAAAGTTATACAAAATCTGATCAACAGCTACTAAAGTTTCTTTATAATTAAAAAAAAGTCATGTAGCACATAGCACATTCAATCTTAGAGAAGCAATGTATTTTAAGAGACAGTTCATATCACTGTAGGTAAGTTTGTGCCATTAGCACTCTAAAATAGAAATATCTGAGCAATACATAAGCTGTGCGTGTACCTCTGTCTGTGGGTAACCCATTGATATATTAGTTTTATAGAATATCTTTGTTCCACTGTTCTTTGGAACACAGCTTCCTGCCCACTCAGAAAGACGGATCTTAACTTGTTCTTGGGACTTGCATTCTAAGAATGTCTGAGAGGGCTCATGTGGGAGCTGATGTGGAGCTTACCTTAGGGCTTAGCAACAATGGCAGGACTGGATACCACCCAATGTGCTGCACTGATTTTGGGTCCCAACATCATGATTTTTTTTTTTTTTGAGAGCAGACCGAGAAATTTGTTATCCTGGTCATGAACATCTAGCTTAAATGCTCTTCTCTTGGATCCCACTCTTTTATTGTTGTCATATTGAACTGGTTGGTTTTGTTCTTGAAGGAGGAGAGTCTGTTGCCTTATCTGCAATACACCTATGGGAGTTTCAGGGTCTTCCAGGAGAGGATATCTCATTCCTGACATGCTCACCAAGAAGAGGTGATGGAGCCTGTGTGGTGCTTTGAAGATTAACTTCATTATCATGCTGTGGAATGGTAATTCTTTATGTTATGGAATACCATCAAAACGAGCAGTGAAGTTGATTTTTAAGGAGTAAATTTAAGTATTGCATCATTCAAGGTGCTTTCTATAAGTTAAAAATATTTTATATTAATTTTTACAGAATTCTGGAGTATTGAGAAATGATAATTTCTGTATATAATAGACTACATTTATTGGTAGGTCTTTAAAGTGGTCTGTTAACTATTTACAATAAGATAATTTTTCAAAATAGAGACATTATATGTGTTTACCAAGATTTTCTGTGTAAGTATGCCATTCTCATTAATTTATGATAGCATGCTATACAAGAATTGTAATGTTAAGTTTTATTTTCAACTTTTTTCTTACCGAGGTTCATCAACTAGCAAACAAAAGCCCCCTACTTTTAAGCACCTCACTTTTTAACACATATCGATCCCTGAGATGAGAACATTCATGCTACTAAAAGTAAATATTTTACTATTTTTTTAATAACTAATATACCTGTCAGTACATGTGCTAGGTTATAGTCGCTGCAGTTCTTATTCTTAGTGAGGCACATACAGTTCACCTTTGATACATAAGTTACAACTGTAGATATTTCACTTTATCCAAAGATTCCCAAGAGCAGAGGTTCTTGCTTTAGGGGGAGGCAGAGATAGACAAAACCAATGCATTTCTCTTGAGTCTGTTTTGGAGGCTGTTGTAAAGGAGTCACAAGTAAAGAGGAAAATGCATTCTTGTTTTATCAGGTGGTGCTGGTGCCTCAACTCAGTTGTCTGGGACTTACCATTCAGTGTCCCAGGGACAACACAGTAATTAAAACTTTTTTTTTCCATTTGTTTTGTCCTTTAAAGAACACTTGGATAAATAACTAAATTTTATTCCTTTAGAAGTAAAAAAAAATGGGGTTTTTGTTTGTTTGTTTTAACAGGGCAGCTGGAATTGGCAGATGCTTTTTCAAACAACCAAGCAAAGTGCAGGTACGTGTGGAAGTACTATTGTGCAGTTGAACTAAAGGAATTTTGCTGGATATCTGCTTGCCTGTTATTGTCGTTGGCAAGTTACAGGTAATTTCCAAAGCTGTAGTCTGGCAGGGGAGTAAGAATTGCTTTTATGTGTATTTTTCAAGCCAAGACACACAATTTACTTTTACCAGTGTTTTTACAAGGATTCAAAATTAGCGCAACATTGTTGCTAAAAATTAGTTTTAAAAGAAAAGGAGGTATGAAGAGAATAGTGACACCTGAATGGCACAGAGAAAACTTTTGTCAGATGAACTCTTGACAGAATCTGGCAGAAATTCAAAGTCTAGTTTGTGTCTAGTAATTCCATTAGCATTTCAAAGGTTGGTAATGTTCTGGGAATGACACAGGAGGGATTATTTTTAAGTTAAGAATTAATACTCTAAAGTGTTGCCTGTGCTAGGAATATTGTTGCTATCTTGCAATAGGTAAATGGACTATATCTGAGACACTTGGTTTACTATCAGACATTTCTCTACTTTATCTGTACTGGCATAATTAAAGTATCAGCCATCTTTCCCCGGTGTGAATAGAGCTGTATCAGTATAAAACTGTATCTGTTGGTAGCTTATTTCCACATTGAAGGAAACAACCTAGGACTGCTGGCCCAATTCCAGCAATTGTTTTTAATTATATTGCAGTTGCTATGCCAGTATAAACTATTCCTATTGCAGATCTTGCACCAGATGAAAGTGACTTCAATCTAGTTTATGTGCCCTTATCCATACAGCCTCATAAAAAATTACACCACTTCAGTTTCACATATTTGATTTTCCTTTGTAGGCAGACTTGCTCTTTACACTGACTTATCTCCATTTATTCTAAAAGATATAAACAATGGGTGTTTTGACAATGAAAATGCATCTTCTGTTCTGATATAAGCCTAATCTATTCAGTTAATGCTACAACAAGTACATTTACTGTGAAGGTTAAAATATTTCCATCTGGCTGTGTGCACCAGAGCCTATAGAGCAGCTGTCCCCGTCCTGAATCCTAACAACTCTGTTAGTCAGCATGGAGTACAATGTTTTACGTACTCTTATCAACTTTCAACTGCTCTTTTATAGATCAGTGTCTTGCCTCACTTTTTCTACTATCTAGTATGTGTTATCTAAGAAAGAGTTAGGAAGGTTGAAGTTGGAATATAAGAAATTTGATCACTTGCAAATAGGGCTAATCTGCATGTGCTTGTTGTATACAGATATTGTTGAGTAGATTCAGATCATCTCTGTTTTAAAGCTACAAGTGAGGGAGAGATCTTTGATCCCATCTTAAAATGTGGGGAGCGGATTGTGATGGGGAAAAGAACTGAAAATAAGTATAAAATAATTCTAAGTATACTGCTCTAAGCCTGGGAGCAGTAAAGAAAGGACTCACCAGAGACTAACAGGAACAGAAAGAGTCAAAAGCCTGGGGACCTTTGACCGTTCAGAGAACATTCACTAACTTTAATTAGTTGTTCTCTGTCCTGTGCTTACTGACTGTTTCTTCCACCTCTAGCTGTCCATTCTAACTCTTCACTTCTGCTTCATTTCTGCATACTACATATGCTTCCTCCCACCCAATGTGCCCTCCTTACCCTGTACCTCCTTCTAAGTTGTTTGCAAGTAAAAGCCACCTGCAAAGTAAAACTACCGTTATGTTTACTGCAGTCCTGCTGTTTGTGCTGTGTGTGGACTTTTCCCCTGTGCTGTCTTACCTGTTTAGACTTGGCTTTTTTTATGTGGTTGGGGACATTTTACTGTTCTGTGTATTTGTTCTATCCAGCATAAATGTAACTTCAATTTTCATAAGTCCTTATAAGACCTTAAGTATAGTTTGGAATAATGCTCCTTTATCCTATTCTTTTATAAAAATCATTCATAGGCAAATGACCACTCTTAATGAGATTAAATATATGAGATTCCATGGGATAAAAAGGAATTTTGCTTTTCAGGTTTTTTATAGGTGAACCAGTGATTTAAAAGTATAATGTTACAGCTGTGGTTATATTAGTGTCCAGCATAATAGGATGAACATTTCAGAATGAATTTTCTATTTGCTGTGTTTGCATTGTACATGCAGTGGTTTGCAAATTGCTGGTTCGTTTTCCATGTCTTACAGCTATATAATTTGCTTTCTAAAAACCATTTTGGTAGGTGTGGGTTGCTTGTCAGAAATCCATTCTGAAGCTTGAGTGCAAAGGAAGCAGAGTACTAATGATGAATACGAATGGATATCTTGAGGATAACAATGGATCTTCAAAAGCAGTGGCATTCTGGTAAGAATTTGCATGTAATTTATTAAACACTACGTGATAGTTCTCAGTAAAATGTGTTTGTGTCTCTGAGGATTTGTCTGATGAAATTTTCTTCTAAAATGTGAAAAGTAGGAGGATTGCTCTATATCATGAAGTATTTTAAATTCTGAAGCATTGTACAACAACTTTACTTAGCATCGAGTTCTTGCATATAAAAATAGTGAAAACATCTTTTTAGAAAAGTAAGTTATTTTAGAGAGGGAGTTAAGTGGCCATTTATGGCTCACTGTTTGTGAAACTGTTTCTCTGAACATTTAGAACTGAATATTTTTGAACTGTCATTTAAAAAAAAACCTGCTTTTTTTCACTCGGAGTATAATCTCTTGTTGCATATTTCACCACTACACATAAGAATGTTCTAACAGACATTGCATCCAGCTTTGCAGGAGATAAAAACCACATAATTATTGACAAAACAATCATAGCTGGAAACTTTTAATCCTCATATTGGTTAAAAAATATGGCAGCATGCTAATATGGTACTGCTTTGTTAGAAGTTTCACACCATTTAAATAATGTACACAGAAAATGCAAGTAAAAACACCAATGAAAGTTTTACTGTAACTGCTGTGTAGTACAAGAGATTCCTTTAAATTTAGTATTTGAAATAACTTAGGCCAGTAATTCCATAAGCAAAAATCTTTGCTTCCACCAAAGCTGGGTATATTCTTATCTGTGTAGATAATGACTTTTGAAATTAACAAAGAATTTCTGCCTCTTTTTCATCCTACTCTTTGAATCCCACTGGTGGTTTATATTGAAGTGGAACTGTTCTGGTGGCAGCTGGTAGTTCTTAAAGCTTCTTGGCATTTTGAGGTGTTGGATGTGCGTATGCTCTGTAGTAAAGAGCAGCACAGACACTGCAAATTCTTCTGATGAGCAGTTTCATAGCTGAGATAGCTGTTCCAGAGCGTGCTACTTCCAGTGAAATCACGGTTTAGACACACCTCAGGAACTCTGAATTTTGTCATGCTCTGCAGAAAGCAGCGGTGGCTCGGGAGCCGATTGACAGGCGGATTAGGCGTTAATCGGATAGTCTGTGCTGGTCAGAGGGGTGGTCATTCATGTCTCAGTGGTAGCAGTGGGCCTGTCAGAGGCCTTAGCCCTGCTGAGAGGCAAGGATAAGGAGCTCAGACACATCCTTGTGCCAACACAGATACTTCCCATGGGCACACAGTGAGAGCAGGAAAATGGGTGTATTCTTGTGGGGATGAACATCAACCAGGCTGTCAGAACACAGCTGCTTTGGACTCCACTGCATAGTATAGATGTACATCATAACAGGTACCTAGGGCAGCATTAATTGAAACAGAGCATCCTCACTAAGATACTGGAGGAGGAAGGACAGAGAATGCCTGGTAGGTGAGCTCCTGAGAGGTCTGTGGCCACACTCCAAAGGTCTGATATAAGAGTATAAGTTAGACCTAAAAAGATTAATGTAAGCAGTCTCCTTATTTGAAATTAGATTGGCAAGCAAGGTGACTAAGAGTGACTGTTTAATATCCCTTTCTGTAACATGCAGTTTTTCATTTTTACTTTTGAGGTAGGAGGGAGATAAAATCTGGCCTTCAAAGTACTATGTACTCATTCCAGTGCCAAAATATGAAACACAAATCAACATCTTAAATTTAGGGGCATACTAGGTTCCCTTAACTGCTCTTGGACAAATATGCATAGATATATGAATGTAAACTTAGATAGCTGCTTTGATGTACTTATAAATGGTTTTTTTGGACTGCTGTTATTCTGTGGGCTAATGTAGTAAGTAGCTAATGGAGAAGCCAGGCTGCTTTACAACTTTTTTTTTTTTATTTTTCTTGCCAGGCTAATCTTTCACTCAGGTTCATTGCATGTCAAGTGTTTGGTTAATTATTTTATCTTATTTATATTTTAAACCAACTTTTTTTTTTTTTTTTTTTTTTTTTTGAGTTGGGGGTGGAGGGGAGGGGGCTAAGGGTATGGTGTTAAGTTCTTAGTTTTAAATTCCCTCAGATTCTGAAGGAGGATGCCAGTGAAGAAAAATCAACTTTGCAATTTCTGTATTGTAGAGATATCTTATCTGTAGTTGCACTAGTTATAAAAGTCAAGTCTGGAGTGTCTTTTTTTGTTGATCTTTTTGAGGATGACTGTACTGACTGGTATGGTTTCAAATATAAACAGTTAAGTTACTGACTTGTAAAAGAGTTGACTGCCATTTTCTGCTTAATTCCTCTTTTGCTAAATAATTTCTGTGATATTAGCTTCATTTGTGACACTTTAGTAGGTGCAGGCCTGAGGGGGAAAATGTTATAGTTCTTTCACAATTCATTGGTTTGTGGATATTTCTGTTATGTTGTTTCCACACTGAATGACTCATATGTTAAATGAACATACCAGCCCCAAGGCATGCCCTTGCTATTGCAGCCCACAGTGCAACTTGATGCCATTGCACATTAAAACGTGGAAGATGTTCATATCCGTTTGAATCCTTGGGAAGTTTTGTGTGCTTTGGCCACGTGTGCTAGCAGTTACTCAATGTATGTTCTCTCAAAAAGCTGTGGTTTACTATGTCTGATTGCTCTTTTTCAAACTGTTGATTTGCTGTGTTTGTAAGTTACATCTGTCTTGTGAGCCCAAGTTGGAACTGAGAAATAGTAATTTTTAGTTGTGTGGGGTTTTTTTCTTTTAACAAGGTGGTACAGTTTCATTGTATTCATTTCCAGACTATTTGAGGAGAGGCTACAGGAGTATCTGATTTGCATTGCCACCTGTGCATTTTTTTGAGTATTTTGATAGATTCAGAGATTGTTTTATCTTGGAAGTTGATAGCCCAGATCTAATTCTCCACGTTGTGAAAACACTAATTAGTGTTAGATTGAACAAGTTGGACCTGATTACCTTAGTTCTCCTTGAATTTTGGTTTTCTTACCCATTTGATTTTTCATTGTTTAATAAGAATGTGAAAGATGAAACAGATTTACCTATTGATGAAGTCACAAAAATTATCACATTATAGAAGCTTCACATCAGAATGTTGCTAGGAGCAAGCTCTTTAATATCTGTAATAGGGATATGTGCACTCACAACAGTGAGAGGAAAGGCTTTGAAAAGTATGTGAAGTAAAACTTTTTTGATATTGTTTTGAATCTTTAGGATGTTTGGGCTTTTTTCTTGTGCTATATAGTGGTGTTAACTCTAAGCCTTCATTGATTCATATAGTGAAAGTATGTCTCCAGAATTTTTGTTCTGTGGTTTTGTTTTGTGGTTTTGATAGGATTGAGACAGATTGCTATGACAGGATAGATAAAACATATCACAAGTCAGGTATTTTGGCTTTTAAATAATGATCCTGTTCTGTCGTGCATAGTATGCAGTAGAGGAGTTTATGCCAGAAAGAACAGATACATTTATGGGAAGACCACTCTTCAATATAAATTTTTCACTCAACGTTACTCGTGGCTGTACATTGGATGTGACTTTTTCTGTCTGTGTCCCTGCTTGTTTTTGTGAGGAGGTTGTCACTGCTCAGCTAACTCTAATTTCACTGGTGGGGCGTTTGTCTGTCCGGTCCCGTCAGCTTTGGCAGCAAGACTAGGCACGCTAATGAAAACTGTGTGCAACTGTTAACAACATTGATCACAATTGCATAGGAAACACTGGAAGGTAATAAAAGCAACTGTTTCAATCCTGTTTGCAGTTCTAGCACCCCCAGATGAAGTCATCTGAGGTCACTTAAGGATGTCTCACTAAAATGGTATCAAAGCATATAAAGTTATAACAAGTCTACTGTTTAATTTTTAGGTGGTGTTGATATATAGGCAAGACGAAGGAGGTAGCAAAGTGAAAATACATCAGAAATTACTGCTCTGGCCAGCTGATGTGTTTGAAAGAATAGTGTGAAGGTGCAGAGTGGTAATCTTGTTCAGCTGCATTTGCTTTTAATAGACCATAGTAAAACAGCAAACCAGAAAGCAGACATGCTGGTGTATTCCACATCTACAGGTGTAAAAGCTAGCTCGCCGGACTTCTTGCAGTCTCCTCTCTTCCTAGTCTTTGGCTTGTCAAGAGCTTTCCTTTGTTTGCCAGGAGGGATCCTGAAATCATGCTCGTGTCTGCTCCAGCATGCACAGTTTTAGTCCTTGCTCCCTCACTTTCCCACCTGTTCCAGAGCATTTTTTCTGTTCGTGTACTGCGTGGTGAAGATGAGCAGCTCTCAGGTAAAGCTCAGGGGCTGAGTTTTGATGAACAAATCAGGGTTTCCTACAAGTATAGAAGGAGCATCGATGTTAGGGGCTGGTGGTACCATCCCCTTCCTTTCCCGTGGAATCCTTTTCTCTCGGGGGAGGGGGGCGGTGGTTTCGCCCGTGGCAGTGCTCAGCTCTGCCGGTTACCGGCGCACGGACCGTGTTGCGCACGAGCTCGTCCGAGTGGCCTCAGGGTGTTCCCCGTGAGAGCTGTCCCCGAGCCAGCGCGGCCAGAAAGTTCTCCATGGGGACGGTCCGGGCATCGCCTCGGTGCCTTCAGCCCGCGGGGCCGGGAGGCGAGGGGCTCCTGCCCGGGCTCGGCGGCATTAGGGGCCGCGGCCGTGCCTCCCTCCTCCGCAGGTTACTACTGGCGGCGGCCCCGGGAGGCTGGAGGGACCTTTGCCCGCCGAGCAGCGCGCCCGCTCCGCGCTGCCCTCATGTCAGGTTTCTTTTGTTCATTTATAGCAGAAACTCAGCTCTTCCTTCCTTCAGAGGTTATGCAGGGGATTGTGGCACGTGTTCGCCTTCAAAAGCGTGCTTTGGCTAACGTTAAAATACGTCGAATTTAATGCCTACATGATACTTGCACTACAAGACTTTTACAGCAGCTATGTATCCTGCTGAAGTCTTTGTAGTACAATATTTGAAACAAGACCGTAAGAATAAGGGTTCTAACTATTAAATTAGAATTAGACTTGAGCAGAAGTTGATATATTATCTGACACTTGGCTTCTGTAGTGCCTGTCACAAAGCTCTTAAACTGTGCATTAATCTTCAACAAATTCAGAAATGTCTGTTTCAGTCCAGAAACTCTTATTACCAAATAAATAGCTCTGGTACTGTTGGAATGAGCAAAGAAGTGTCCTTAACAAGAAATTCCTTTACATCTAAATTTTCTCCCATGAGTTTAGTTTATTGCTCTTGCCCACCTTCTACTTAAAAGGAAAAAAGCATGGGGTAACTTTGCAGATAAATGTCCAGTGAGGTATATTTCAAATAATGTACATTCAGAACATATTGTCACCCATGTAATGGCTTTGAAAAGCAAAATGTCACTTTTATTTGAGAAAGTGGCAGTCTGTAAATGGGAGGTGTTATTAAAATGATCACAGGTAGAAACTATACAACTGAAAGGTAAATCTGCCAAGTGACAGTTCTTGCACTCAAATACACAGCCCATGGAAACAGCAAAACAGAGTAAGTTACTCAAAGAGAATAATTTTTATGTTCTTAGTATCCTGGTGGTGAATGGTTTGCTGCTTTCAGAACACAGATGATGGCGCCTTTTGGGTTCAGAAATTTTATACAGCCTTTCTGCAACCTGTTATGTTGCTTTTATTCCAGATAATTTTCTTGTCATTGCAGGCAGTAAAGTCTTCTCAGACCCACAGCTGCCCATGGACTGAAATTCTCTGCTCTACCAGAACTAGAGCCTACACTCAAGTATAACCACATTAAGTTCATGTAGTTCTTTAAATCTCTCAGTTTCTTGTGTCCTAGTACAAGCTGTATTCTCTCTATCCAAGAAAGAGTTCCCAGGCAATCTTTCTGATTCTTTGTGCTCTGTATATTATTGACATATGAGTCTTCACTTTTACTGTCTCTTGTACTGTGTGATGCTTCAGCCTTTTACCTCTGCCCTGATTACCTGACCCAGCCTCTGACTAAGCCCAGCCTTACACTGACAATGCTGGCAGCCTCTCCTGCTCCCCCACCTCCAGACAACATATTCTCTTTATCTTTCCAGATACAATGGAAAAAAATCAACCAAAATATATGAAGCCACATCCCTATACTCTCTTTCATTTTTGCCTATCCTAATAAAAGTAAGACTCTGCTCTTTGATAAAAAGTATAATGTTATGTTTTATATAGGTTATAATGCTATATATGATTTTGTAATTGCTAATACAACAGGGCAGTGTGGGACGCAGTATCTGCAGTGACAATGTGCATTTCAAACTAAACCAGGATGATCTTAGCAAGATTACCAAGCAGTATAGTTATGGCATGCTAAGTGCTTAAGCTAATTCTAGTTGGCTTGTCTGTGGGTGAGTGGTAAGTATTCAGTTTTTGGGTGCTTGTTAGCAAGATTTGTGATGAGAATCCTTGTTAAAATAATCCTTTAAAAAAGTGATAAAGGGAACACTGTTCAATATCAGGTCTTTGAAAAATAGACAAACTTCTAAGAAACTGGCTGTGATTGGAAATAAGGAAAAAATATATTTTAGATAGAACCTGCAGTGATGGAGTAAACAAGTTCATAATCATGCAGTTTTTAATTTTTTCATGTACTTGACTTTACTGCTCACATAAAAGCTTACTGTGTCCAACCTTTAGTTGTTTCAAAACCTTCTAAAGACAACTACTGTTGTTAATGAGCTATTAATAGTATTTAATGCAAACTGTAGGAAGAGTTATTGTGAGATTGTGAATAAAATTTCAATAATGAAATCAAGTTGCTATTCCTTTTTTTAATTTATATTTTTACAAAGACGTTATCATATTTGCTTAAACCATAATACAGTTTCTCATTTGACTGGTAAAATATCTTCTAATGCTTCAGTTGATGTTAACTATGAGTAAGTTTCTTCCTGATTTCTCTATGTAGCGATGGTTTAATTTATATTGTCATTGGTAGGGACATTGTGCTTAGATTAATAACAGAATTTCCATGATAATATGAATGCATTATATATGATGTGAAAAAACATTTCTTCTACTCAGTTTTGAATTTTCCACACTTTTAGTGCTTCTTTTATTTTTTTCTTGTGCTGTAAGATAGCAAGCATACAAATATCTGATCTGACCTCTCTAGAACAATTACTTTACATGTGCATACATAATATTCTTGATTTGAAACTTTCTAGTTTCTCTTCATAGGATATTTTCTATGTTTAGCAGTATTCACACTTGCACCCTGTCTATATCTTTAGTATCCTTTTGGAGAAAGAGTAACCTGTACCTCATATGGGATTTTTTTTTCTGGTAAGGTCACAGCACTGATTTTTATAATCCTATTACACTGGTTTTCTTCTAATTGTCTTGCATTGTTTAAGCTGCCAGTTTTGTTATTTTTATTTTGATTGTAGTGGTGTGTTGAGCAGAGATTTTTTTTGCTAAACTGCTGAAGTGGGTCCTGATTCCTTCCTGAGGCCAAAGCAACTGGTGTGTTTTCCCATTACGGAATAACCGATCTAATGATTGACTTCCATTAAACAGATGCAATCCTAACACCCCCTTGCACCTGACACTGGCATGTAGTGATAGGACAAGGGTTAATGGCTTCAAAATGAAAGGAGATAGAGTTAGACTAGATGTTAGGAAGTAATTCTTTACTGTGAATGTGGTGAGGTGCTGGAACAAGTTTCCCAGAGAAGCTGTGGATGCCCCATCCCTGGAGGTGTTCAAGGCCAGGTTGGATGGGTCTTTGAGCACCTGGTCCAGTGAAAGGTGTTCTTACCCATGACAGGGAGGGTTGGAACTAGATGATCTTTAAGGCCCCCTCCAAACCAAACCATTTTAAGATTGTATGACTTGTCTAACTGATATTAATAATTAAAACAACTCCTGAAATGGGGCAAGAACTTTATATCTGATGGCCCTTGTCTTTTGTTTTTCATATAAGTTATCTTGGCCAAACCTTTAAACAGATAAGTGTCAGTGCTTGTAAGTGACCCTAAGACTGTGAGTAAATTAAATCTATGGGAGACTAAATGTTAGTGACTAACATGAATTTATTTGGAGATTTTGTAGGTAACTGTTACCCTCCCTTTGCCTAACACATTGAGTAGTAGTGTACTAAATTCCTTACAGTTGTGTCTTTAATTTGAAGCCTCATAAAACACAGGCTGTTTTTTTAATGGGTTTATTTTAATATGTCTGTTATCTGTCTATCATCACTTAAACTTGATTCACTTAAATTTGATTTAGTGTTTCTGGGGTCCACTTACTAATTTTGGTTAGACTATAATTTTCCTTCATTTTGAGTAACTGAAATAACTACAGATCTTCTGCCATGATAGTTGCCCCAGTTTCTGAATTATTAACAAGTGTACTGTAATACAGAATCAAATACATCCTTTTCAGCATTTTGCAGTTAACTCTTTGCTATTAATGAGATTTATTATCATGAAATCAAATAATTTAATTCAATATTTTCCCTGGTTAGATTTTGATCGGATTTTGATCTATGACTGACTGTGTCCTTATTTTTGTTTGCTTGCTTCAGGAGGCATTTTTCTCTTACTTTGGTCTTTGAAAGAACTTATTTTCTGTTATCTGGAGCAAGAACTGGATCATCACTAGTAGAAGTTGTTCTATTCTATTTTCTTTTTTACATGGTGCCTGGTATGACTTTTGATTATTGTTTATGCAGCCCATTCCAATGTCAAATCGCCCTTTATATGAATAAGATCTTCCTGATATCCTAATTCTTCCTAATATTTTTATTCTCCCTTCTCTGCTTTTTTAGCTATATTGATTTGTCTTGAGGACTTGTCCATGATTCACAGTGGGGAGAAAAAAGCTGGTGCCAGCCATGAATGCATTCCAGGTCTTTAATATAGGATTGAGGAGTTTAGTAAATACCAGGGTTGAAGTTAGTGCAAAAAGCTGTGCATCCACCGGGCATATCTGGGTAAGCTATGATAATTGCGTGATCAGGATCTGTATAATGAAATACTGTATAGCATTGTAAGACTTTTTTTGTATAATTGGAAAATAATTCCTATGATGCTTTGCATCACGCAGACATGTGCTGGAAAGGATATCTGCAATTTTAAATTTTAGCAGTGTAAATATAATAGAGATGAAAGTAGAAAATGTACACAGAGGAAAAGGGAAATGCTAGTAGTCAGGGAACATTCATACTTTAGGGATCCAACTCCTGTAACTAAATCAAAAGACTGATTTCCTTAGGCCATTTCCACAGAGTATCAGAGACTCCTTCACAGGACATTTTGTAGCATTTCAGGAGTTCCTTCAACCAAATCTCTCTCAAGGAGCCTCTCTCTGTTTACTCTAGCATAGGATCTGTCTCCTACATCCCACTCTTTCTTACTTTTGACATTTGAAAAAGGTGATGTGTATGTAACTACTTATCACACATTTTGCTTATAGGGGCTGTAGGGGCATGTTAGTAAGCTGAATTTCAGAGAAAGCTTTGAACAACAGTAATGCAGTATGTTTTCAGATATTTAAGGGCAATTCCATAAAGTGTAAGGTATAAGAGAGAAAAAGGCACAAAAGGTTTGTTTGAAAATACACCATATGGGTGTGAGGAGCTGGAAACTGGACTCCTGACACTGAATGGCAGGTGGGAGACAGGAAGGGAAAAGATACAAGAAGCATCCCTAATTTTTTTTTTTTTTATTGGTAAGAAGTGGAGGGTTTTTAAATGTTTTATCCAAAAACAACATAACAATCAAATTAGACAGTATGATCTAATGGTCTTTTGAGCTTTATGTTTCATGAAAATTGGCCTGGTTTCAAACACGAGCAAAGCACAGCTGTCTTCCTGATGAAGATTAAGGAGCAATAGGTGTGGTGGTGATCAGCAAGGATGGACCTTGCAAGTGAAGATAAGTGGTAGATGCTGCAGAAGTAGCCAGGGAGAGCTGTGGAGATAGTGATGTGTTCTCCAAGTGATTGACTAGGAAAAGCATCTTTGCAGCAGTTCTCTGAGTGAATGTGTGTGATATGGGGCTGTGTTTGTCAAAAGCAGAGAGAAAAAATGTTGCTGAATCAAAAAGCAGAGAGCAAAATCTTACTGAATCAAAATATGATGATGATGATTAACCCGAAAGAATACTTTAGCTGATTGGGAGGATTAAGAAAAATACTGTCTTGGAAATGTGGCATTGAAAGTATCTGCAAATTATGAATATGAATCTCGGGATTTGGAATATCTTTAGGATGTAAGGTGATGCTAGAGTTACATGTCTGAGCAATAGGCAGGATGATGGTGTAGCTGTACAGCTTTGTGTGTGTCACCAACAGTTAAGTCATTCATAGGAAAAACTGTAAAATCTGTCCTCAAATATAATTGTATTATTTATTTTTTGACGTTCTTCACTCCTACACCTGCTTCCCACATAATATTTCTTAGAATATTTCCCCACCTGCCACAAAGGACTGGACATTAATTGTTGAGTTTGATTTGTAATGCCACAGTGGGGTGCCTAGTATGAAAAGATGTATTTTTCATTTGCTGGGAAGGCACTGCTCTTTTCATTTGGTTTATAGTAATGGTGAACACAGATGCAGTAATTTCCTTAAAATTAAATTATGAAGTCAAGTCTTCTAATAACAATACTCCATAGTATTTCAGTAATAATTAATCAATTCAGTTCCTTATTCTGATTCTGCCTGATGATGCAAGAATTCCCCCCAGGAAGAGGAAGCTTTTCATTTGCTTGAGAATTTTATAGCCAGGTCCCATACCAGCCACAGTCATTTTTTCCTTCCCCCTTCAGCATGTACCAGAACTCATAGGCTGAGAAAGGACAGAGAAAATACATCTACTCTTAGCTAACTTTCCAGTGGTATGTAGCTGTATGGACATGGTAGCAAACAAGTGTGAGTTAGAATTGTTTCTAGGCTTTTCTGACTTAAACCAGAGATGAGGCAGCTTTAGTATCAAGGAGGCATAACCTGAAGAAAAAAATCCAAACAGCTTTTTAATTGTTTCTTGTTTTTTAATTAATTTCTGCCTGGTGTGGAAATTTAAACTGTTAATGTGTGTTTGCAAGAGCAATAAGAAAGGTTGTCTTAGGTTTTGAGTAGTTAGGTGTCCAGATTAAAAAGATAAATATTTAAGGAAAAGAAATTAAAACCTGTCTTTCTTTGGAAATATAACTCTGGCAAGGAGTTTGATATTAATGGCCCATCAATAGTTTCAGCTTGTTCAGAGAAAGAGCAGTGATATCCAGGAAAGGCAGTAGATTACTCTCTGCTAGCTAAAAATTTGTGAAATCATAAATTCAGTGAGCAAACATACTCCATGGGCACACTGGGTCCTGGGACTGGGACCTCTGCCTGCATAAGGCTGAGCCCGGCCAGCTGCATCTTCCCCCCAAGTCCCTGTGTGCCTACAGTGTGACTCCAAGTTTGAGGCTGTAACTCTCTGGAGATAAAACAACCAAAATCTTACACTTTACTTGAAGTCCAGTGTTGTAGATTCTTTACTATGTGCCAGTTTCAGACATGCATGTGGGACATAACTGTGAATTCAATATTAAAATGGGAGTAAAAGTTTTGTTATCTGTCCTGAGCTAACACCAATTCTAAAAAGACAAACACATTTATTTTCTTCACAGATTTTGGAAATCTCATCTGCTTTGCATATCTGTGAGTTTACTTATATATAATTGGTCTAAGTCAGTGTGTCATCTTGGCAAAAAAGGCTTCTTAATGTCCATGTGCATGGAAAGTATTGTATATACTACTATTTTTTCCTATCTAGAAATAATAGCTGTTTGTGTCTTTATCTCTCCATGAGTGCTATAGGCAAATCAATGTCTCAGTGAATTTAAGATATTCATGTCCTTGTGCATCTGGAGTTAATTTTTAAATTTACTAATTTTTTTATGTCAAGGATCTTGCTGCATCTTAAGCCATCCTGTAGGAGATAGAAAAGTAATCAGAGATTGTTGGATATCTTGAACATTTTTTTGGCTAGAAGGTGTATTGAAATTGATTTGTCAGGTTACATGCTGATCTCTGAAGGTGTAACTCTGCTCTAGTAATAGGAAGAATGGTATCATACTCCTGGACAATTCATTCTGTCTTTGGTCTGGCTGTCTCAAAGAGGTCATGCTAGTGAAGGTCCAAGGTGCAGTGATGACATTTACAGGCATGGTGAATTGGCCATTACGGCCTCCCAAGCTGAGAGATAGCCTTAGCTAGAGAGGGAGCATGGACCCTTCCTGGGGTGGGTGGTAAGTGCTGGTGTGGAAGTTTGGATGACTCAGCTCCCCATGGATTCCCATGTGATTCCATGTGCTTGTGCCACCATAAATCTGATATTTCTGCTGTGTCTTCACTGCTTCTGTCACACACGCCTGTTATGTTAAAGCCTGTATTCCAGTGGGCAAACCTCATTATGGGGAAGGCTTTCTTTTGCTAGTCTCTTTTCTCATTAGCAGTTGTATGATACTACGTGCATGCTACTGTGGGGTTGTACTGAAACCTTGTGGAGACACACTGCCAAGCTAGAACTTCTTACAACCTTCAGATAGTCATAGCAATGACAGTTCTTATATAAATATTGTTTACTTTCTGTCAGTTTTTAAAATACGGGCAAATTATCTCATTTTAGCTTTGGCCATCATGTTACTAAGAGGCTGAAAATCTACATGAAGAGCTGATGAAGATAAATACATTTATTGATTTTAGACCACTCTCTTTTATTAAAAATAATAAACCAAATTACATATAACAAGGAAAAAGCAGCAGCACACAGGAGGTGAGCAAACACACTGCAGGTACTTATGTTTGCCTGAAGGGGAATGTGCTGTGATCAATTAATGCTCTATAAATCTCTTGGTGTAAGATATCACTGTTGCTTTTGCTGTAGCTGCAGCATTTTAAGGTAAAAATAGAGATCTTGTCATGGTCTAGGCACTCAGATTATTTCACTCTGATTAGTTTGGTGTCTCTTTAATTAGAGCTGTGTGCTCTGTTACCCGATTTCATTCTTTTTCTCTTTACATATTTAGGTCCTAGTCCTGCAACTGGATTTATTCAAATGGACCTCGATAGCCTGGGGGCCTGATGAAGCTCATGGGACTCTGGTGACTGCAGGTTCTCACTCTGAAGATCTGATTGTAGGCCTGAACCTAAATTTCTATTTCGTTCTCCTGTCTATTTGCTTCTTAAGTGATGAAAATTATCCTTTAAAATGGTGTTGTCTTTGAGTCTCATGTACATCCACTTTAGTAGTGTTCCAACACTGTGTGCCTGGGATGTTGTCAGACATTGTTAAATTATTTCTGTTCTGTTGAGTGTCTAAACCTCATGATTTCTCTGATTATTGTGTTAGATTTTTCTGTTTAGTGTCTTTCTACCTAAAATGGAGGAGATCATCACCTGTGTTTTCAATCGTTGTGGTATTTCTCTTAACTCAGATTTTTAAGTCAGAGTAATTGTTGAAAGTGTTCAGGTTATTTTTAAAGATATAGGTAGATTTGTTTATTTCTTGTTGGATATATATAGTATAATATTTTATTTTGCAAACTTGGTAGCCTAGTATTACTGAAAGCTTTCAATATGATGATACTCTGATGTAATAAAATAAGTAGGAAAAGACCTTTTTACTAGCTCTCCTGTTGCTTTTCTATTCCTGTGGCTGTGGTTACACAACATCAGAGTGTTGTATAAAAAAAAATGAAGATATTTTTATTTTTTGTGAGTCAGTATATACCTTTTGTTGACAATAAGCGCTGCTCCCTCTCCTATTCCATGTTGCAATTTCACTGAATAATAAAGTTATAGCCCTGGTAGAACCTATAGAAAGGACTTTGAAAATCACATGTAGAGGGTGATCACAAATAGAGTGTAAAAGGAAAAATAGATGTGTTCTGTCTTTATACATGTTGGTATATAAGTTGTATATATTTTTAAAGCAAGTATGTAGCAGTGTATGATAATTTGTATATTAAAAGAGCCAAAACTTTCTTTCTATATAGAGAATCAGAAAAACTTGTTTGGTTTTTGTAGGCTTATTACAATGATATTAAGGAGCTTCACAGTATTTGATGATTTTTTGTGTATTCCCAGAACAGAAAAGCACCGTTGTCCTGTTAAATCAAGGAGAAAACAGAGCTACTTGTTTAGTCAGTAGTAAAGTCAATGATATTAAATGGATTCTCCTGCCTTTTAACCTTGTGCCTCCAGCTCCATTTTTCCCTCAAGACCCAAACATTCCATTACCATCATCTGCTTTGCATTTCTACATGAAAGGCCCAAGGTGTTTCTGTTTGGACTCCCAGAAAATGAGGAAGACAAGGTTGGTTGGCCATCTGCCAGGGTGCAAGGTCTGACTCGCTCCTTGCTCACAGGGGCTGCTGGTGAAGGCAGAGTCAGAACTGAGTGTTCTGTGTGGCATTCAACTGCCTTAACCACATGCCCATCGCTCTCTTCCTGAGCTGTCTGTCTTGTTCTCAGCATAACTCCTAAAGACAACACATATAACAACCAATAAATAATCTAATTTGATGCACAGCCCTGATTCACTTCCTGAGCCATGTCCTGCTCACACGGGGCAGCCACAGTCCCATGGAAAAATTCAGCATGGTGCACGAGGCCAAAGAGTAAGGCTGTTAAGTGTCTTTAAACTTTGCAATGAAGCAGTGTTCTTTTAACGTCACTTATTATAGCCATAGCTCAACGTGTTTTTAACAAGGCACAAGAGAAAAATGGAAGCTTTTAGAACTGGTTGTAACCAATTCCCTGTCTAGCCTGTGAACATGAATGTCCAGCTCAGTGCAACACAGACACACAAACCATCAGCCAATGGGAGGAGGCTGGCCACTTCCAGGGAGGAAGGGAAGGAAGAAGGATGGGTGCTTAACACCATGGGTATATCCAATTTGCTTCCAAGTCTCAGGGACTATTTGTGGAGTGTTGACCCCAGCTTTTTAGGTTTTGCTTTCTCTTCAGCATTCCCACACCCAAAAATTAGCTCCTCCAGAGCTTCTCAGTGCAATAGATATTGGGGGTGTTTCTGTAGTCTGCTAATAATTTAAATGAAGAAACAGAAATCAAAGGTGGGCTTTTCTGCTGCATTTTCCTGTTGAAAAATAAGAGGAGATGCTCCCAGTTCTCTTCACAATGAATTTCAGGGGCTGTCCTTCTGATCCTTGATCTCACAAAGAGATGGCAAAAACTTTAATAGAAAATTCTGCTCTTGGCTTACCCCTTTATCTTCTTCCTGGTCAAATTGTAGTGACCTACTGTGTTTGTAAGCTACCAAGGATGATGTGTAGGCTCCAGTGTCAGAGCAATTGTGTTGGGAACACAAGCTCATCTTGTTATCTTTTATGTTAGAATTTGGTAGCACAATAAGTTTTTTTCAGAGAAACCTTGCCAGACCATGGTCTGAGTTTCAGTTTTTGTTAATATCTGCTTTATCTATGGATGGTGTTTGAGATTTGGTCACCAAGCCTAATGATTTGCTATGAGGAAAACAAAATCTCATACTTTGCTTTTGCATGTTTTTCTCTGAGATACGCAGTCTTTTATCCCAAGTACTGCAGCAAGTTCCTGTAAAAAGACCAGGTGGAAATACTGTTAGGGAAAATTTGTTCAACCCATTCACTGAAATTCATAAAAATCAAAATACTTGCAAAAATAATTCACTGGTCTTTTGTTGCAAAATAAAAATGAAAAACCTGATTTTAGTACTTTTTTTTTTTAAATAAGGATCAATCTTCAACATTTCATAGCTGTAGAGAAATGGTGGGAATTGAACAAAACAGTCTTGATATACAGAATTACCTTAAGTCTGTATCTCAACTCAACACTTTGTATCATGAAACCATGCCCTGAAACTGCTGCCTGTCATATCAGATAATATTATCACTGATTTACTCTGTTACTTCATCTTACCAGCTTTTTGTAACCTTTTGGTAGGATCACAATTTTTTTTCTGTATTTTGGGTGTCTTCTTTTGGTTTGGGGTTTTTTTACCAGCACGTAACAGAGCCCCGATCCATGACTTGGCTTCCAGGTACTAGGATAATACAAGTAGTAATCATGCCTGCTGCTAAAAATTTTCTACATTATTTCATTTGTATTTGTTTGCCTTCAACTTCTAGTTATTGATTCTTGTTATGCCTTCTCTGATGGATTAAATAACTCTTTAGGACTCACTATTTTCTCCCCAGGAAGGTGCTTTTACCCTGTAATCATGTTATTTCTCACTATTACTTTTGTTGTTGTCTGTTTGTTTTAAGAAAAAGCCAAACAGGTTATGCTCTTTAGGGTTCTCATTATTTTTTCACATTCCTGGATGATTATTGTGGATCTTTTCTATCTATAAAACTGTGTGTTAGTAGTCACATACACAGAAGTAAAATTACTTCTCTAGTTCCTCTTGTGTTGGTATGATTAGAAATTGATGTTATTGCAAGGTCAGATTAAAAAAAACCCTACCTAATATGACTTCTACACACCTGAGTGTAGCTATTAGAGGACAGAAAATGATGAGGGATTTAAAAAATATTTAAATATTTTTACGTGATCCACATATCAGCAAGAGTGGGTGTGCAGGAGGGATGCCAAAAGTATTTCTTTTGAGGTTTTTAAGGAGCTAGAAGTGAAAATAAAAATAATAATTTTAATTGTAAAGCAACAGTAATATATCAAAACTTAAGTGCTCTGTTTAGCATAGTAATACATAGTTGCAGAAGTTTTTGTAGGACTGAATGAAAAGTGTTTGTTATTAACACACTGTTTTGGGTCACTAGAAATAGAGACTGTAAGTAGATGTGAATATACATATCCCTTACATCCATTTAATCCTATAAGTAGCCACTTGCTTATATTTGGAAACCCAAGAACAGGTATGTGATCTGCTATGCTGAAATAGAAGAAATAACATGGTATTAAGAATTCATTTTTTATAAAGATTGTCACTATTAAGTAATATAAAAGTTCAAACAATCAATATCCAGAGCTTCAAAGAGGCTCTTGAAAGTTTTACAGCTTCAATATTTCTTTCCAAAGGGGTGGCTATTTATTTTGATTTGCATCCATACTTTAGGACAAGGTTAAGTTAAATTTACATGAACAAGACTAATCAGATGCCTGTCTAGTCAAAACATCTCTGCCTACTCCATGACTTTCATGCATATCATGCATATAAGCATCTGAATTGTATCTGCACTCCCAGCCCCACACTTATCCCTCCTGGAAACCATCAGATTTTCATTAAATTCAACTTTAGACTGTTTAAACTCTCAGTGCTGCACATTAGTTTGATGCAAGTTTGTCTAATGTTGTGTCTGACAAAACTTTGAGGCCACCACATTGACTTTCTGTCCAAACTGACTTGAGTTTTGACTTTAAAAAGAATGCGTCTTTCCCTTGCGGCAGCATTCCCTCTGTGAAATTTGGGGCATGTTCCACAAGAGTCTTTGTTTCAACAAAATGAAAGTTCATGGAAACATGGTAAATGAGGAAGAAATGAGGTTTAAAATAATGCAAAATACTTAGAATCCTCTAAAACTAATGGCAAAGAATTAAAGGCAAACAAGAACCGAATAGAAAGCCAAATGGCCTCTAATTAAGACAGTACTAAGCTAAACAGATTTAGACTATACATTTGTGTGTTAATGGAAAAGTTATTACTAAGATTTTGGTAACACTGGGTGATTTGGGGTAGAAGCTGTCACTCTGAAATGATGAGCTCACAGAGCGCTTTTCAGAACAACCATTTGCTGTTGGAAAAGGCAAGAGAAGTGGGAAGTCTCTTGGATGCTTTTTGGTATCACAGGCTTAGTCAGTGTAAAGAATGTGATTTCTTACGTCCTAGGTTGCCTCAGTTTCTTCTGCTGAGTCTCATATCTTGGAATAGAACCATTAAATAGAAGGAGATGACATCACTGGGAAAGACTATCGTAGAAGAAACAGGATGATTATTATAGAAGCTGGAGACAGTCTCCATGAGAATACTAGCATGACATCTTTTCTCTGAACAGCCAATTAACAGGTGATCCTCTTTTCTGAACCAGTAATAAAAATTCTATGGCTGCATGTAATGGTGGGTTTTTGACCAATGCAGCACCCAGTGCAGTACATACTGGAAAACTGTTTTGGAAGGGGGGGGGGGGGGGGAGAGGAGTCTGGCTAGAAAATTACTTTCCCATTAAATAATGCTACTGATGACTATTTGGTGAGCAGATACAGCTGCCAGAATGCATTTTTCAGCTTATCTTTGCACAGGAGTGTGGACAAAAGATGACAGAAAGGAGAGAGATGGAGAAAGGATATGAATTTTTTGAGGCTTCTTCTGCTCTTCCAGGATATGTTTTTTGCCCTCCCTAGTGATTGATATATGCTGATAACTTGTAGTACTTGTAATCATCCTTGAGCATCATATCTCCATGGGATGTTAGCAGGTTTATGAAGTTTCTGAGTATGTGGACAACTCCTTCAATGAATGAGAAACACTCCATTGCATTGTAAGGGATGAGACAGACACTACACAGTGACACCCATGTACACTTGGCTATATTCAGCAAAAGGGTAAGACTGTCCTGTCAACCTATGTAAGTTCCCCTTTTGAAGCTGTGAGCAAATGGTTGTTTCCTCCAGCAGTTCCTGTAACGGCTTGTATGCAGTCAACATTCACAGTAGCTCCAGAGTAGTTACTAGATAGACTGACGTGTGCTGCATCCTGTTTCTTTGGAATCAGCATCCCATAAATTTATATTATTTCCTTGGTTTGTGGAAATAAGACTGTGCTAGGATTTCTAATATCAGGGACTGTGTTGGCATTAAGGTGTCATCTTCATATCCAGAAGCAGATGGCTTAGTCTGTGTTGCAGTCCTGTATAAAGGATCAGAGTACAGATCGGTGATGTTTATCTATTGTGTATTTTCAGAAAACATGTAGATAAGGAAACAGTAGCTCTGTCCCAGTACTATACGTAGCTCTAGGAGTCTTTCCAGTTTGACAGAGAGCACTGAGATCTATCTAAAGGAGTCCTGGCTGTGAGAGAGCATGTCCTGTTGAATCTTCTGGGCTGGATAAAATAGTAAGGAAGGGCATCTCAGGTATTTTTCATCACTTAGGCTTGGTTGGATTCTGTCTGTTCAGGTGTAGAAGTCAAACAGTGGTGTCAATATCAGAAGCTTCCCTGCCTCTAGACTGGAGTGAGGGAGACCAAGTACTGACACCTTTAGAGCAGTGTCTGTGAAGATGGACAGCAGCATTTTGGGTTTATTAGAAGCAGCTGATAACTCTTATCTCAGTGGTAGGCTTGAGTGTACAATACATAAATGATCTGGAGATTTTGGAGGGGGTTGAATATTTGATGCCATGTTTCCAGAAAGTTGAAGAGATAAGTGGATATTGCACTGCATGTTGTGTTCTCAGCAAAGCAAGCATCTCAGCAGGTCAGCGATTTCAGAAATAGTGCAGTCCTGAAAGAACATTTTTTGAACTCCTTTTTGCTGTTGAAGCTGAACACAGTTCCATCTGTCTGAAACTGTACATTGAGAGCTTCACAGAGGCACTTAAAGAAGTTATGTACTTATGCATAAGGAATAAGATGCTGAAGGAATCATATTTCATAAGAGTAAACCTATTAATCTTACCATAAAATGGTTACTTTCTATACAAAAGTTCACTTTAAAAAATGTTCGTGTTATACTGATCATCTGAGGAAAAGTCCATACTGATGTATCTTCACCATCTTTCTGAGTTGAACAGTGTGGGTATATGCTTGTGCTATGAAAATCTGTTTACTTGGATACTTTGCTATGCATCTGCTAATTCCACAAAAAGTGTGCAAATTTTCATGCCACCTATTTTGTGGATAAAAGCACTGACCCTGGATTAAGAATGTATCAGCTCTAGAAACGACACGGAATTGTCTTCAGGGCTCACATGTCAACAAAGATCAGCTGGTTCACACGTGAAGCATGGTGAGGAAAACACTGCAGCGGCACTGCTGCAGTGCCATCCCTGCTCCCTTCCTGCCTCTCCCAGACTGTTGCCTTTAGTCAGCCGAGGTTACCGTGCTTGTCTGCAACTGCTCCACAGTGAGCTCTTAACACACCTGGGTCAGCCAAGCACTCATCCATGGGGAGTGGACAAAAAGCCACTTGAAACCCTGCTCACTGATAGAAGAGGAACAGCAGCCTACCCAGATTACTTGATACAATGTGAGCAAATCCAGAGAGAAATGTAAAGCAAATCAGGTTCCATGCATTGGTACTGTTTGTAGACATACTGATTCTCATTCCTTTGAACAGAGTCTTTCTCTTCCAGAAATTATTTTAAGGAAATATTTAAAGTGTATCTCCTGAAAATTTCAAATAAGACAACAGAGGAAAAGATTGACTGTAAGTCTGCATCTAATAAGCAACTGAGAATTGTGTTAATCTGGGCTGTGCACAGGCTGACACTGCAGCCTTAGGAAAAGGGCAAATATGGCCAGGGCTTTTTTTTAAATACACTGCAAAAACCCTGCCTGCTGCAGGGATGGAAGTGTTCAAAAGCAATAGTGACAATCTCCATTACCAGCAGCTTCATCAGAGGTTCATGTGCCCAGGTGCCCTGTCTCCACAGATGTTTTGCTCTCATTTTGAGCTGAAAATGTAACTTTTTTGTTGAAAAAGGCTTTCAGATCTTGTTAAAAATAACCTAATAGTAGCTTTGGATTTGACTGACAAGCTAGTTGTTACTGTGCCATTTTCACTGTAATAGTCTAGTAATTTTGACCCAAAGAAACAATGATCTCATTTCTTGGGAGGGAGGACAGAGTGACAAAATCTGGAGGTCCTGTGACGACACTGAATCTCTTTGTTGTCAAAGCAAGCTATGAAATCATCTGCTTTCCTGCCAAATCCCACTGGGGAGTAAGCAGTGTCCTTCACAGAACACACATTTTGCAGGAGAAGATGAGGGCACAGAAGAACCATGTTCCTGCCCCACAGGAGGTGTGCTGCTCCACACCCTGTGACTTCTGGAATTGATGCAAGTGTGTTTTCCCACTTCTGTCAACAACCACAGCACTAAAGCGGTCAGAAGCTTTCTAAGGTTCTTTATATACTGTGACTTCATCAAAAATTCTGCTGGCGTAGCATCACCAATGTGTTTCAGTTATTTTGGGAATGGGGGAGAATGTGATCTCTGCATCTCTTTCTCAGTCAGGCTCCACTGCCAACCAGGTGGTCTGTACTTGATGGAGTTCTCCATCTTTGTTCGTGTTTGCTAGAAGTCTTTGGTTGTGAGCTACATGGGGGATGAAAGGAAGTGAGAGGAAAATTTTAATAAAACTTTTTTTGTCATTCATTTGGAACTTTTCTGTTCCTGCTCAGTACTACATTGTTAAGATGAACAGTTCTGTCTTTAGAGAGCCCTTCCTCTGTTACCTCTAAAGAAAACTGGAGAACAAAAGGATGCTTTAAAAAAAGATTGATAATGTGTAGCTGATGTTTCCATTCAAGTTCAGCTTGCCTTACATGGAAAAGGAGTTGAACCAAAAGGCTTCTTACAACCATTTCTGCTGGTTTCCAAATAACTAGCTACAATGATTATCCTAAAAACTGAAGTATTTGAAAACACATTTCTAATAGAAATCGTAGTTTTACTATTGCTTTGAAATATGACAACCAATCTGTGTCCTTTTTCCCAAAGTATACCCTAGTTTGCAAAACATCAAAATTACTAAACAGGGGTTTTGAAACTTCCTCTGCAGCTACATAATTTTCTTCCTGGAGCAGTTGTACTGGGCTGTTGTGACCCGAATGTTCTGTGGACAAAGCTTATGTGTAAGAAGTCAAAGGTGTTTTGTGTTATCCAAGTGATCTCAGTGACTGCACCTGTCTAGTGAAGTGCAATTTAAAACAGATTTAAACTTCAGTGAGGTTTGCAGAAGAAGGCATGTTTGTGAAGTATCAAAAAGGATGTGGCACAGCATGAACAAGAGAAAAAACATATATTGCTTCCATAAAAAAACGCTACTGTCTGCAACTGATGAGCAAATTCTTTTGTATTTCTGCCATCAAGGATTGCAGAAGAAACCCACTGGAATATGCAAACCTGTACAGGCCTGAGCATATAACTGACAGAGATGAAGGAAAACCCTTACAGGAGTATGTCACATAATCAAATTCTCCTCACTTGCCTTTTACTGAAGGTTCAGCTCTAGACAAGAGCAAGAAATAAAAGCATTACTTTGCTTTCCTCTCAGGTCTGGTTTTCACAGAATAAACCTTCAAGTTCTGTAGGTGCAAGGTATTAGCTTCTGCACATACAGAACTTTAGACTACATAAATGCTAGTGATTTTTACAGTTTTCTTCTGTTGCATATAAAGGTTTTAACTTTAAATGCAAATCAGAAAAAAAAACACGTCAAACCATGAACAAAATCCTTCCTTGAGACAGAAACACTAGTGTTCCTTATTATTAATGTATTTTGCATGATTTCAGATAGCAGAATCACTGTCTTCATACGTCCACCAGCGCTTCTTCACAAATGAGGCAATTTTAGAATTAAGGTCGTTGTTCAGAAGGATCTTTGCCTTCCATGAAGCACCACGCCTTCCCAAACAATTGCTATCCCTTGTGTCAGACCACAGACCCTTCCAAAACTCCATGGGTAGATTTTGAGAGAGCATGATAATTAAGCAATTATTGAAATCAGCTCTTTACACTTGAATATTTTCGACCAATGTACACCTCTCTTCACTCAAGTTTCTGTTACTACAGCAAGTGCGCTGACACTGCAGCGGTTTTGGATTTTTTTCAGCAGTGCTCCTCCCAGCGTTGTTTGCACTAATAAAGTAGTGTAAACAGCGAAGCTGTTGTTAAGGGGTATTTCTCCCTTTCGCTAGTCCTGTACAGCAGCCTCGTGCGTGCAAATGACAGTAAAAAAGCGGAGAGGAGCAGCAGCGAAGGACAGGTGAGGTGTGGCTCAGCGCGTCCCTGCACCGGGATGCCCGGGATGGCGCCGGGCCAGCGCTGCACCACTGCTGAGAATTTGGGGGGAGCTGCCCGACCACTGCGGACTGGTCCTTGTCACCCAGGAGCTTATGGAGAAAGCCGGTATCTTCTAACTCTTCCTCATACAGACGATGAAGCAATTTCTGGAAAAAGAAAGAAAAATCCAAAAACCCAGGAACAAGAAAACAAAACAAACGTGCCTCAACCTCAGGGAGGGGGCAGAGGCGCGCACACCGCCGTGGCAGGGGAGGGGAGCCCCGTGCGCTGGCTGGAGCGGGGCAAGAGGAGCTGAGACACGCGAGCTCGGCTCGGCTCCCCGCTGCGCTCCGGCTTCCGCGGCGGGGCGGCGCGGCAGCAGGGGCGGGGGGTGGCGGCGCCGCGCTCCTCACGGCGGGGAGGCCCGCGGCGGCCCCCCCGGCGCGGCGGGGCGGCCGCGGGGGCGGCGGGGCCCGCGGCCCCCACAGACTGCAGCGCAGCGCCGGGCGGCCGCCGCCGCTCTCCGGGCCCCGCCGCCGCCCGGCTCCCTGCGCTCACTTTTATAATTGCGCGCCCTTTCCCTGCTCCGTGACGTGTCCCGCCGCGCGCCCAACCCGCGGCGCGCTCTGGTCAGGACAATGGGAGCGCCTGGGCCAATCGGCGCGGCGCTCGGCTTGGCGGCGGCCAATGGGCGCGGGGCTGTGCAGAGAGTAATGTTACCAGCGCCGCGAGTGTGAGGAGGCTGCGTATCGATCCCGCGCTCAGCCATTGCGGTGCACTGGGCTGCACAGCGACCCAGCCAGCGCTGGGGCCGGGCGGGCGGCCGCGGGAGCGTCTCTGGGGCTCGGGGCCGAGCGAGGGCTGCGTGCCGACTCTGTCTGACACGGGTGAGTACGCGCCGGGGGCCGCTGGGCCGGCCGGGCGCGCTCGCCCGCTCGCCCGCCCGCTCGCAGCCGGGCGGTGAGCCGGCTGTGGCCGTCGTGCCGCCGCCGCTGCATGACCGCGGAGCGCGGGGCAGCGCCGGCTCGGACGCCCGTACACAAAGGCGAGAGGGGCTGTGCCCGGGAGACCCTTTCCCGGGCGGCGAGCCCCTCGGCCGGGGCGGGGCGGGGGCGGCGGGCGACTTCGAGAGAGCGGGGCGGCGGGAGGCAGGGAGCGAGGTGGGGAGGGAAAGGCGGGCGATGGGAGCCGGGCGAGCGGCCGGGGGTCGCCAGCCGCGGGGGGCGAGGGCCGCGCCGTCCCCCGCCGTAAGCCGCTTACACGGTACCTCGCCATAGCCATCGCGGCGGCGGCGGGGCAGGCGGCGGGGCGGCAGCGGCTCCGGGCGGGCCGCGCCGCGCCGGCGGGGCGGTGGGGAGCGCGAGGAAGCGGGGCGCGGGCCGGGGCGCCGCTGGCCCCGCGGCCGCCCGGCTGTAACATGGCTGACGGCAGCCGCGAGCGAGAAAACAAGGCAAGCGGCGCGGAGCAGCAGAGGAGGCGCTCGGGCGGGCGGGGGCGCAGTTCGGGGGAACTTTTTTCTCCAGCAGCCGCCGCTCGCCCGGGCGCGGGGCCGGCGGCTCCGGGGCCGCACAGCTCGGCGGGGCGAGGGAGCGAGCGGGGGGTCCCCGCCGGGCTTGTACCGCGCCGCCGGGGCTCGGGCAGGCACTGAAAGCGCGCTGGTCCCCCCCATCTTCTTCCCCCCCGCTCCCACCCACCTCCCCCCGTCTCCCGCCCGCCCTCCCTCGGCTGCAATGGCTGAGCGTGTGCGCCAGGGTAGCGGCGCGCTCACACAAAGGGAAGGGAGGAAGGAGCCATGTTCTCTGTGCGGCGGCGGCAGCGGGCGACGCCACAGCGGCCATTCCGCGCCGCCTGGGCTGCGCTGCCACCGCCGCCCCCGCGGGCGGGGGTCGCCGCCCGGCCCCGCCGCGGCCCCTCTCGGCGGGGGTCCCGCCGCCCGGGCTTGCCGCCCCGCCCGGCCGCGGGGGGTGTGGTGGCGGCGGGGGGGTGGGGAGCGGCCGGCTCTGCTCCTCGGCGCACAAAATGGAAGGAGGCTCGGCGGCGGGTGACCTCCTCCGCCAGGAGCCTGCGCCATGGCGGCCGCTCCCGCCGACACCGCCGCTGCGGCGGCGCGGCCGGCAGGGAGGGAGGGAGCGCAGGCCGGGGCTGCCTCGCCTCATGGCGGCCGGAGCGGGCAGGGTCGGGCATGGGGACGCTCCCCCCGCCGCGGGGGGACGGGGGTGGTGGAGGGAGAACGCTTTGTCCCGCCGGGGCCGGGGGTTGCCGCCGGCGGGCAGCTGCACCCCCGTGGGTGTCTTGCTCCCGGGCATGTGCTCACCGTTGCGAGTCCTCGCCTGAACGTGGAATAAAACTTACACATGTTCTCCCTAATAACGGGACTAGTTTTTTTTTGTTTGTTTGTTTGGTTTTTTTTTCCTTTCCTATTTTTTTTTCCTTCCACCCCCAGCAGGTCTCTGGAGAGACTTCAGAAGTTTCCCTCTGCCCCCCTAATAGGGGAAGCGTCCAAAATGGCGGGAAGGAGGAGGTTTTTAAACGCCAGTCCCGGGGTCGCGGTGCCGAGCCCTGCCCGCGGCCACCCCGTGTCCCCGGAGCCGCCCGGCCCCGGCCCGGCCGAGCCCCGCGCCCGCCCGCGCTGGGAGCGTCTGCATGGCGGCAGGAGCGGCTCCTGCTTCTTCAGCCCTCTTGTTTACTTGGTAGAAACTTCAAACCGGACGTGTTTAGTCACAGAGCAGAAATCTGTTTCTGTCTATCCGCCAAACCGATAGGAAACACAGCTTCTGTGGCAATACGGGCAGACACTGCCTGCCCTTTTTTTTTTCTTTCACGCTTTTTTTTTTTTTTTTTTAATCCTTCTTTTAATTTGTGCTGAAAAGCAGAGCTTGTCAGTGTGCAAGTGGCTTTCCGGGGAGCTATGAAGAAATACTTGGAATGTCTGACTTGAGTGTGAAAGTCCCAGGAACGTATTTTCCAATCACTGAAAGTGTCAGATAGTGCTCTTGCTGAGCACAGCTCTGCTGGCTCTATGTAAATGTTGTGCTTCTCGCTGTGTAGGTTATAACATATTTGACCAAGTGAGCTGTTTCATTCCTGTGTTTCAAGGTGTACCTGCAAAGAGCAAGCTTTTGCACTACACATAAAGATTGGTCACAACATATGGTATAGAAAATAATAAAAAACATATTTTGTAAATAAATACCCAGGGCCTACAGGGAAGAGGTAGAAGCATGAGCTGTAAAAAGAAAGAAATCAGTAATCCAGAAGGCCACTGAGACAGGATATTTGGGTACTTGTTCCCTCCTTTCAATAGCATGTATTCTTCCCAAGCATATGATTAATACACCAGTAATAATCATGGTATGCAGTCTCCACTGCAGTACTTGCCTTCAGATTGCTTGGAAGGACACTTCTTGTTTGCAGGAGACCATAACTGCACGTTTTGAAGGCCCTTTGAGATTTCAGGTTGCTTACATCCAGGTCACCTCAGAAAGGGATGACAGAAATCTTCAGTAAATTTTCCAGAAGATAATTTTTTTCTCATTGGTGGTTTCAGAATACTGCTCCAGCAGGTCCTGTTTGGCATGATCCTTGGTTGTGACTTGCTTCCTGCCTTGGTTTGTTGAAAGTACACATTTTAAAGGTGTCTCATTTGCTTAATTACAGAAAATCAGCAAAAATGGGTAAAGGTGATCCTAAGAAGCCGAGAGGTAAAATGTCTTCATACGCCTTCTTTGTGCAAACCTGTCGGGAGGAGCACAAGAAGAAACATCCAGATGCGTCAGTGAACTTCTCAGAGTTCTCAAAAAAATGCTCAGAACGATGGAAGGTAGGAATAGCTGCTTAAAAAATAAAAAAGCCACAAAACCTTAAATGACTGTTTTTTTTGAAATACCATTCAAGATTGTAAATTATTTCTTAAGAAGCTCATGTTTTGGGTATGAAGTGTAGTTGTAAAGTTGTAAAGTGACTGGTAACTATCCATTGTCCTCCTCTTACATTTAGCTCCCCCAGCTGAAATTTTGGAATGGGCTTTGGTATGTTTTTGAATCTTAAAATACTGTTTTGATCCTTATGTATCCCTTCTAAGATATTTCGTGATTCTAATTGCCTTCCAGACTATGTCTTCTAAGGAGAAAGGGAAGTTTGAAGATATGGCAAAGGCTGACAAGCTTCGTTATGAAAAAGAAATGAAAAACTATGTACCACCTAAGGGGGAAACAAAAAAGAAGTTCAAGGATCCAAATGCACCGAAGAGGCCTCCGTAAGTAGATTCCTAGCTCTAAGTGGTCTTGTTTGAGACCATCACCCTGGTGTGTATCTATAAAATGGTAATTGTATCCAGGAGCTTCAGAAATACAAGACTATATGCTCTTCCTCACCAGTGGTGTAGAGACAGGTTGAAATTTTAGTTACGAATGCTAAGCTTTTATTTTCAGGTAGGCCATCTCTATCAAATTTGGAGTAATGGCAGCCTTTAAAAGTAGATGCAGAAATAGACTATATGTGATTCTGACTGTTTTTTCTAATTTCTCTTATGAGGGTAATTCTAGTGTAATATGGCAGTAAAGTACTGCAGGCCCTGCTCTCATCACCTGTTGACTTGAGCAGAATTTTTGGTTGGCAGTCAGTTTAAAATTGGAGGCTTTTGCACAGAACAGGTTTGAAGCATGATGTTCCTCAAAACCAGCTTGGAAAATTAAAACTTATAGCCACAACATAATGATGACTGGCTTCAAATTCATCTGTTAGACACCAGTACTTTATTGTGCGTGTACGTGTATGTTTTAAACTGAGCTGATGCTGAAAGGGGCAGGGAAGTTCCTTTACAAGCTAATGTTCTTATTTGGGCTGGTGCTGTGGTCTGGAAATCCTACTTTTCTAACAAATACTGCAGGCCCCCACCTCTTAACAGTTCTGAGATAACATTTGCTGCCTTAGTATCATTGACTTAGTTTAATTTCAAAAGCTTTTTTCTGTGTCTTAAAATCTGCCTATCTGGGGATCCTGCCAAAAATGGGACCAGATGTAGAGCATTACTTAAGAGAAAAGGATGCATTGAGTTTGCAAAGTGGCTTGTTCAGTTCTGATACCTTCCATTGTAATCAATGTCTGTCTCACTTTTAGGTGCTTTTTCAAAAATGCTCTTAAGGAACAGTAGGAAAGGTCCCAAAAGTTGCTGCTGTAGCAAAGTCTATAATTTAAATAATCTTCTCTTATTTTTCCTCTGTAGTTCGGCTTTTTTCTTGTTTTGCTCTGAGTTTCGTCCAAAAATCAAAGGAGAACATCCCGGTCTGTCCATTGGAGATGTTGCAAAGAAACTGGGAGAGATGTGGAACAACACCGCTGCAGATGATAAACAGCCTTATGAAAAGAAGGCTGCCAAGCTGAAGGAGAAGTACGAAAAGGTAACATTGACATTTAGGGACATGCTTTGGGGAGGTCAGGCCTCAGTTTAGACACTCTTTTCTTTGTTGTGTACCCTGGTACCTGATATTGCAAATGATAATATGCTAATGACATCATTCATTAGATTTGTTGGAAAGGGTTGTACACTGGGGTAAACGGTTAAATCACATAACACTAAATTTGAGTCCTTTACTTTGAACTATTTGCATTTGTCTGTAATTTTGAGCGATTACTGGTGCTTGAATAAGTATTGTGAGTTCTGTATGATTACTAAATCCATAGGTCACAGCAGAATTTGAGTTGAGTTGGTAGCAGTAAGTAATGCTGGTAAGAAATGATTTGGTTCTCTCTAATTTTGGAGATACTGGTGAGCATCCTTGAATGTTAGGATAATTGATACACATAGTTGATTTTTAAAATATACCCCTGGGAAAATGACAAAACACAAAGGAGATGCTAGTTTTAGGGATGTGTTTTTTCTGGACCTACTTTGTGTCTACGTCCTTTCTAGTAATGAATTTGGTTCATTATGCATATGAAGCAGCTTGTTATACAATTTTTTAAATTATTAAGGCTAAACTCTGCCATAATAATTGGAGTTGTAGAATTCTGTCGTGCACATGGGACTGTGCTACACGTAGTTTTATTTCTAGAGGCAGATTCTCATCCCAATATGTGAAAGCCAAGGGAAGAGGAGGGATGCATGTTGGCATCCCCTGACGATGCTTCATAAGGAGTCGGCAACCACGTATAGCTGGCATACAGCAGCCATGTCCATTGTATGCTGTCACCTTCCTCTGGGTATTTCTCCTGCTGGCAAACAAATCCAAGTCCAAAACTTTTGCACTGTAGTGTGCAAGGTGGAACCTTGGAGCCCTGTTGATGTGCCAGAGAGGAGTTACAGATCTAGGAGCTTCCCCTCATGTGCTTTCTGTACAGCTTTGATAGTAATGGCTTGTACACGCAGCCAAGGCAACTCGGACATTTTTTAAATGATAGAATTATAGTCTTTATTTGCAGATATTATTTTAATTTTCGGTAGTAATGTCTTTATTTCTTAGACTTATATGTGGAGTTTTAAGGGGAAGTAATCTTCACTATTTCAGTGCTTGGCCTTTGACTTAGTGGGTATCATATCTTCTCAAAATTTCCTGCTAAGTTTAAGAGAGTCCAAGAGAACAGTAAGATTAGTGGTGTAGTGTTTATTAGGTGGGGAATATTTGAAGATTTGGACTATCTGTGTGAATGTGTTTCTGTGTAGCTGGTATGTGTAAGCTTTGTAGATCAATTCTCCCACCTAATGGTTTTATTGTTTTGGCATAAAGTTGGGAAGTCTTAACTGCTTTTATGACTGTGCCTTCCAGGTACAGTTTTAACTTCCCTGTAACAGGAACTGAATTTTGTGCATTTCAAATGACTGGAATAAATTTATTGCATGCAGAAGGTGGCAGTGTCTACCCTTTAATCAAGTTCTTATACCTTTTATTTTGTAAACTTCTGTTAGGCAGAATTCAGTCTAACTATTCTTCGCTGAGGCATAATATTGCAGCTGTTAGGCTGGGTCATTTTGATATGCTCCGGGTGGCTAATCCCAGGTTTGTGCCTCAAACGAGGGTTTTCCTGTGCGTTTCTGGTCCTGCCCCAGTGGATGTGCAGAAAGGGCAGGTACCTGGGTGACTGCTTTCACAAGTGCTCTGTGGAGGTTGCTCAGACCTCTTGGCTGGTTAAATCTTTGAGAGATTGTTCCTGCTCTTCTTCTCCAAGGATATTGCTGCGTACCGGGCCAAAGGGAAGGTTGACGGAGGCAAGAAAGTAGTTGCCAAGGCTGAGAAGAGCAAGAAGAAGAAGGAAGAGGAGGAGGATGAGGACGAAGATGAAGAGGATGAAGATGATGAAGAGGAAGAAGAAGAGGAGGATGAAGATGATGATGATGATGAATAAGTCTCTTTTAGAGCAATTTCTTTCTTGTCTATAAAGCATTTAACCCCCCTGTACACAACTCACTCCTTTTAAAGAAAAAAAAATTGAAATGTAAGGCTGTGTAAGATTTGTTTTTAAACTGTACAGTGTCTCTTTTTTTGTATAGTTAACACACTACCGAATGTGTCTTTAGATAGCCCTGTCCTTAGTGGTATTTCAATGGCCACTAACCTTGCCTGGTACAGTGTGGGGGTTGTAAATTGGCATGGGAGTTAATAAAGCAGGTTCTTGTTGGTGCACAGCACAAATTTAGTTACATTTGGGGATGTAGTTCATTTCTCATCTTCAGTTGTCTCTGATGCATCATAAAAATAATTGTTGTTCTGTTAACTGAATACCACTCTGTAATTGCAAAAAGGAAGAAAAAAAGTTGCAGCTGTTTTGTTGACATTCTGAATGCTTCTAAGTAAATACAATTTTTTTTATTAGTATTGTTGTCCTTTTAATAGGTGCCCTTGAGAATCATACTTTTTCTTTTCTCTTTTTTTTTTTTTTTTTTTTTCTTTTGAGGGGAACTCATCTTTTGCTTTATTGAATGCCCGTATGGGATCACGGGAATATTACAGTTTTCATCTTTCATATAACCAGCTGATAAACAAAGCTTTGATCTGCATACCCTGCATTATCATGATAGGGTAAGAAAATAAATATATAGGCATATGATGAAAATCTTCCATAACTGGAAACAACAAAAATTCAATCTCAGCAAATGGATACTTGTTCGGATTTTTGTGAAATGTAATATTCTATTGCGTTGCATGAGTTTACCAGTCTTGGAGAGTTGAGAAGTATAGAGTTCAATTTTACAGAAACTAAATACTTTGGGGGGTGGGGAGGGAGGGAATGTTAAATTTTGTCCTAGAAGGACCCATAGGAAGAGTGTATGTCCATCTGGTGTGGAGAAATTTATACGTGTGACTCTGTTACCATGTAATGGAAGTTATATGTGTAAATCTCTGAACACCTGGGAGTGATGAGCGTACCTAAAATGTGTAAAGTTAAAAGCATGAAATGACCATATTATTTTTTGGTGACAGGTCAGGTGATGGCCATGGGCTTTATACCATGAGACTCCTGGTAGCAAAGGGCCCACAAGAAATGATTTTTCTTTCTAAGATTTCTATAAATGGTACCATTATTATTTGTTAAATCTATGTAAATTCATATTTGTATTCTTGAAATTCTAGTTTTAGCCCTTTAAACAAAGTTGTATATTGTCTCAAATTGAAAATGAGATAAGATGTATTTTTCCTGTTAGGTTTTATACCGCACTCTTGATGTTTGCCCATTTTTAAGTTAAATATAGTTGTATGGAAAAGTACATTTTATTAAATTTTGCATTAAAAAGTTAAATGTTTATGGTATACCAACAATGTCTAATTTGGTCAAATACAGTTCTCTTCCAAAACCAAAGCTAAGGGGTTTTTTTGCATATTTAGTAAAACTTCAAGTGCTGGCAGCTGTAACTATTTTCACATATACCTGCTTACCAGTTTGGGGGACAATTCGGCAATTTTGTGGTTACAAAATTATGGTTCTCTTAAGTGCCAGTGTTTAAAAACAAACAAAAAAAAAGCATTCTTGTAATTTTACACGCTTTTGTGATGGAGTATTGTTTTGTTATACAATTTTGACTTTCAGATTCTTATTTCAATTTGCATTTATGTATAACTTCAGGAGAAATATTGAACATCTGAAATCCTGGATGATACTAATAAACTAATAATTGCAGAGGTTTTAAATACTTAGTTAAATGACTCACTTAATACTCTAAGGATTTGGGGCTTTTTGTGTGTGTTGGTGTTCTCAGATTTGTACATCCCTGCTTTCTGTTTCAGGCAGAAGAATGATGCTGTTTGCAAGGTCTCAATATAGAAAGCATAGGACAGACAGACTTTTTTGTCTCCTTAAACTGGATATTACACATTCAAATGCTCGTAACTGATGATAAATAAATTTTCTGTGCTGAAGGGTTTTTTTGTTTCCCCAGGTCATCAGAGGAAAGTAGACACATTTCTTGTTCTTAGAACAAGCATACTTAATGAGATCCCCATAATCTTGTGCCTTTGTTCTCGGTGCTTGATGTTGACAGAAGTAACAGAGGATTCAGCTGAATTTAAAAAACGAGTGGCGAGCGCTTCCCCAGCAGCCAGGCACGGCCTTTGCCTTGCCTTTGACTTTAGCACATTGGTAACAAACAGAGCCTGCTCAAGGCTGAAGAGGGTAGGTAAAGTAATTATCAGTGCTGCTTACTGAGGAAAAGAACCCCCTGTATCTCACTGCGGAGGCCAGTGTTGGGTGGGAGGTACTCCAAAGCTTCCCCAGCTCTCCAGAGTGGCTGTGGTTTTCTCAGGAGCACTCGGTATGTGCCTGTAATTCTGCTGAGCCGGCACATGGATATTGGGGCTGAAGCCTTGCTTGTGTCTGCTATAAAACTGTTCTGAAACTGTGGAGATATTCTTTGGTGAAGAGGAATGCTATAGGTAGATTAATTGTCCTTTTTAAGGAAGAACTGGTGAGGGTTGTTCCTGGAAAGGACCTCCCTGTTCTGCAGGTATTTCCCTGCAAGCTCTACTGGTTAAATAATCCTCTTGCTCAAAACTGTCTGAGCCTCTTCACTGATAGGTCAGACTTGGCCACTCCAAGATTACTTGGTCAGAGGTCAGTTACTGCTGACACTTCAGCTTGAACCTGCCTCCCCCTTGATCTTTAAAAGTGGATTCTTGCTGTAGAGGAGGGATAATGAGCAGTGAAATTACGACTCTTAAGGTGGTGGTTCTCTACAGGGGAACTGACAGCATTGACATCACTATCAAAAAGCATCTCCTAGGGCTTTAACCTTCACGTAAATGTTTGTTGTAGAGGTAAAGGCTTTTCCTTTTCTAAACAACAAAAAATTGATTTGTTTGGAGAGAATTTGAATGTTAATATGTGGGAGTTATGATACCTTGAATGCCAAATGAAGCCAGACTGATTTTTATGGTTTATCTCAAGTTGGTCCTGGAAGGAGCTGCAGTTGCAGTCACCTAGATACGCTATATATGCTCTGTAATTTTAAACTGGTTTAACTAAATGTATGGACAGTATTTATCCCTCCTGCCGAGCTTTCAGTGATCACACCAGCTCTAGCAAAAAGCTGAGCTTATTTAACAAAATGTTTCTGTCCAGGCAAACGCACCCCTGGAAACCTGAACTAAGGGGTGTGAAGTGGCTGATTTCTGCAGCTTAATTAGGGCACTGCTGACACAGCCTCTTTACAGCTGCTTTTATCAGTGTAACCAGCCCATCCTGAAAGAAAAGGCTGAGTAACAGCTGGGTCTAGGCTTGCTGGAAAATGGGAAGATGGATTTGAGTAACTCTTCCAGAAGAGGAGCCAGGTGGACTGCAGCCACAGCATTAGGTTCTCTGGATGGGGGACAAGCCGAGCTTGGAAAAAACCTCTCCTAATTCTTGCTAGCCTAAGAGTTAGACCTGCTAGTTAGAATAAACATTCCCAGCTATGCCTGACAGGAGATTAAAGGAATAAAGGCAATGTGCTGTGTTGGGTTATAATGAGTTATTCAATACAGAGTCTGTAACTGAGACATGGCAAAATACAAAGATAGTGTTTAATACAAGCAACAATTAATTTTCACCATTTCCAGGCTGTGCCAGTGGCAGCTGACCAGCTACAGGCTTTTAGGACTCAAATATACCAATCATCTTACTAGTAACAGTAAAATGCCAAATATTTTCAAGCATTCCTCCATTATATTCTTTAGCTTATGAGTCTGTACTTCTCTGCAGATCACATCTTTTTGGGGCGCTTTAGCAGAAAATAACTGACATTTTCCTTTGGCAGGCTGCAGCAGATATTATTTTAGCACATGAAATACATTCAGAGACGTTTTACAAACATGCTAAGTCCAATGAAGTGCCTAAATGTGGATGTGTATTGATAAACTTTTTCCCAGACTTAGCTACTGGATTGCATTCTACATCTGAAAACCGCTTTGAGGTGGTCTTAATTTAGCTTCGTATAGATCCACTCTAACACCAACCTTTATTTCAAAACAATGTACTTGCAGGCAAGCTGTCAGACTATTCCAATGTTTGAGTAAGAAAAAGCAGGAAAAGTAAATCTCTGAATTTTTTATCATTTTGCTGAAGTTGTCTTGTATTTTTATTTTGTAAATGTTGTGTGTGCCCTGGCTTTTCTTTTGACAGTACTTCAAGCTGAAAAACAAAGATGGATTTTTTTTTTCCCCAGTGAATTTATTATGAAGAATGAAGGTCAGATTCCTCTTACGGCTGCTTTGTGCTGTTGAAAAATACAGTGTGGCTTCTGCTTCAAGAGCACCTAATTTTGAAATCCATCTTGCTTGAAAGCAATTGCTATTAGAGGTGACCCACAAGAGAGACGAGCCTTCCCTTTTGCCACTCTGTGATGGAATAAAAGACTTGAGTGATAAATTAGCTTAGTCTACCTGTTTGCCACATCAGAAGCTCAAGCCTTCCCTGCAGCAGGAGTGCTGGAGATCAAGCTAGGCAGCAAGAGGCAGAGCAGCACAGAGCAAGGAGGACAGACAGGCAAATGTGGTTTTTTTTTTTTAACTACACCTTTTAAAATTTTGCGTCTATTGTTAAAAAGTGTTTTACTTAAATGGCGGTCATTTGGCACGGAGGAAGTTTATCCACGTGCTTCCAGCAGCCTTTCACCTATTAAGGCAGCAAAAGCTCAATTCATGTATTTCTGACCTCCCAAAAGTTCCTCAGTAAAAACAGGAAGGACCAAGCACTACAGCTTGAATGCCTGGAAAGGACCCATCTCCCTGCACATCTTAGAGCAGCAAGAGGTCACCATGTAAATGCTTTTTCCAAGAAGCCATTCAAAAAATCAGGCTTACAGAGGGAAAACCGAGGACGTGTGCTGCTGTGTTTGGCAGGGGCATTTGTAACCAAGGATAAAAACAGTTTTGAAGAAATGTCTGGGATGACATCCCTGACCTCCTGCTCCTTCCCAAAGTGAAATGTAAGAAAACAATGAAAATAATATCTTTATGGGAAAAAGTCTCCCTTGCCAAAATGCTGGGGTTGACCACACTCTTCCTCATCCCATCCCACGGGAAAATGCGCATCCCCGGAACACTGTGCAGCAGCACTACAGATGGCAACTGGGGGGGTCAGTCCCAGCAGCCCTCTCCTTGCTGCCAGCTCACTCCTGGTGTTGGGGAGATACTGGGTGTGAAAACTCCTGGGCAGAACACCAGGTCATGCCAGGGCTGGGTGCCTCATGCCTGGCTTTGAAACGCAGAGCAGAGGGAGCATGGGGCGGTGGGCTGCAAGTAGGGATAGCAGGAACCAGCCCCCTGAAAACTCAGTCAGGCAGTTGAAAGTAAAATCAGGGTGCTCTTTAAAACAACTCTCAAATTTGTGTGGTGGTGATTCCTAGAAGAGAGAACTTTCATGCAAGACGTGCGCTGGTAAATGATTGAGTAACAGTGACTCATGTTTTATTATCAGACTTGACTATAGTGGCGCTTATGCTCACTTCAGATTTGTTGACACACATTTCTCCTGACGCCTGCCAATGAGGAAGATGCTGTGAAGCAGCACTGTAATGTAAAACTGGTACAGGAAAAATGCATGTGAGGGCTGATCACAGCCTGAGCCCCTTGGCACCAGGGCAGCTTTTGGGAATAGAGGGATTGGTTTTGCAATACCAGCCACCGATGGAAAGTGCTGGTGGGTTTCTGCTCCAGGGCGCTGAGAGGCTCAGCACCCACATGGGTGGTTGGGTCATTTCGCAGGACCTTAGAACCTGCCTGAGACTGATGTCTGGTCCCAGAGTCACAACCCGGAATGTTTAAGTGGCTCCCAATGGGAGGCTGACAGTGAACGAAACCCCTCCTTGCACCAGTCCTGCCATATCTGAATCTCCCTCCAACACTGTTTCCTTTGAGGTGGAAGAAGGAAGTGATCTGTTTTTGGGGAGCATTCGCACCAGATGTTTGGTGGTGGCAACACTGTCTATCACTGCATGCTCTGCTTCCGCACAGGAGCCCCCAGGCTCTGCCTCCCTGCCTCTGCTGCCGGTGACCCTGTCCCTTCCTCCTGCCCTGTGTGACCTCCACTGCTGGCAGCCCTGCTCCAGGAGGAAGGAGTGAATTCACCTCCCCAGCTGCTGGGCGCTGGATCTGCGGCCTCCAGGTAGGACAGGAGCATTTTCCTGCTGCTCCACCACCCCCCGGCAATCGATGCCAGTCCTGTGGGGCCAGGGGTGCTCAGGGACACCCCCAATACCAGGAGCAGCACTTGTCTTCCACAGACCCATAGCACAGAGGGATAAACTGTAATGTTGCTTCTGTCACAGGGTGCAACATTCTCAGGATGTGCTGCTGCCTGGGATCAATGTTCCTGGTCTGCTGGCCTCAACACTCATCTTTGAGTCCCCTGTTCCTTCTGACGTGGGTTTTTCTTTCCATCTGAATCATTCAGCATGACTTTGGAGCACAATGGAGCTGTGATTTTTTTCGAAGCCGCCAGCCTCCAGGAAACAGAAGGTCTCTGAATAAAAGGGAGGCTCTTGTTACAACTTCCCTCTTATTTACTGTTCCCAGTAGCAGAGAAGTAAAAAGACAATGAATGAAATGGAGGATTAATCACGCGTAGCACTGAAATATAAACAAGGAGACAGTGCGTTCCAGAGCAGTGGCTTGTGCCCACAGCGTGCAGAAATCTCTCATCACTGAGACCTCCTGGATTTCATGAAAAAGGCCAAAAGGCAGAGGAGGCTCCACAGGTGGTTTTTCAAAGGTAAACTTGCAAACTGGATATTTTCCATGGACTTTTCTCTGTTCAGTGCTCTCAAAACTTGAGTTCAAGTTGATAACCCCTGTGCTTAATCACTAGTTCATGACTTTTGCAGAGGCAACTCCCTATTTTCCTATTTTCCTATTTTTCTGCATTTATTTTAAACCAATAAAAGTTCAGGATCACTCCTTTGTCCTACAGAAGACTTTTAAAAATGCTCCAGAGAGAACCGACTGTGCTGCACAGTGTGTAGCTCTGCTCCTAGAAGGGGTGTGTGGTCATTAGCCTTGCTCTGTTTTCCACTTGCTTGGGTTGGTATCCAAACACCAAAGGATTACTAATCATGTTCCTTATTTATTTTTTAAATCAGAGATTTACCTGTATTTGATTTCCAGCTATAGATTTTGAGCATTCACACCGGCCTTTGCAAAGGTGTTGAGCTCAAGTTAATTGGTTATAAATTAACCTTGGGAGGTTGTTTGTATGAAGCAGATTATGTGCATGCAGCTTTGTGAAGGTTGTTAGTGAAGCAAACTGTAGGAAAGAAAGGTGGAAACAGGGATGCATGACACAATTCAAATTGCCTGAAATGCCTGTAACAAACAGTTGGTTTGTGCATCTGTCAGGTAAATACTGTTGAATTTTCGGCACTGGGACTATGCATTTAATGTCAGGGTTGAGGCGAAGTGGAGTGCATAATTATAAAACCGATAGGGAAGCTGCTCCCCATCCTTATTCAAAAGCTCCAACAAACCTCTTAACTGTTCATTTTACAGTTCTCTTTAGAAAACATGCAAGAAAAACCTCAGGAAAGTTTATTTGGGCCGCCTGCAATAATAAAATTGAAGTGACCCAAGCCTGAAAATAACACCATGCATCTCCAAGTGAGTATAAAAAGCCGGAGCATGAGATATATTTAAGCTAAAAACCAAAACAACCCATGCTGTTTAACTAATCCTTGCTGTAACCTTCTGCCCAGACTTTGCCTGGGACTGGGAGCCTGGGGCAGGCACTGGGAAGCAGGAGCCCTGCCAAAGGCTCCTCCTGGCCTTGTCTCCCTGCCCTCTCGGGGGCTTTCCAGGTTGCACTTTGTTTCACTTTCTCTTTCTGCTGTGCAGGGCTGTGCTGGAAGGGTTGCAACATCCTCTATCAATTATTTACACTATTTGCATGGAAATCATAACAAAAAATATATTTTTTAATATTTGGATTAATTTTTTTTTAATACTACTAAAGCTGTGCTGGTGTTGCATTAAACTAGGTAGTGATACTCTTTTAAATGCCCTTTCTAAATACTTTTTAGAGGGGAATTGCATTAACCTCTCAGCTGCAGCTTCCCTGTTTACACACAGCAAAAGGCACTGCCAGCCTGAGCCTACCAGGTCAGGAGCAGAAGGGTGACCCCTGCAGCTCCCACCACCGTGATCCCTTGGCACCTGCAGCCTCCAGCTGACTTGGTTTGCCAGTGGTTCCCTGGTGGGGAAGAGGAGGTGGGAAGAGCTGCCTGGAGTCTTTGGTCATGGTGTGAGTGCTTTCCAGACAGTTGCTTGCTTCTTTGGTACCTATTTTAGGGTAATTAATAATAGAGAGCTCCTGTGCAACCCAAATTTAGACACTCTTTGGAAATCCAGAAAAAAATATTCTGGGAAGAGTTTGTGGTTTTTTTTTCCTTCTACCCACTACAGCAGATGTTTGAGGATCTCAAGTCAGGATGGGGGTTTGCCACTGTGTGCTGCTTGGTCCCCACTCGAGTTGCAACCTCCAAGTTTGGCAGCTCTACCACTTTGCTGGGAAGCCTGTCCCAATGCTTGACAAAATGCTAATAAGTGTTTTGCTGCTTTTTTTTTCTCTCTCCCCATAACTTTCAAGTTTCAGCAGACTACTAGCAGAAATTTGATGAATCTTCATGATAAGAAGATTCCCAAAATTTATAGGGCTTTGCTGGCTTTTGATCTTGGTTTTGACTACTCCAGCAAGTCACTTGGAATTTTATAAAATTGTCATTCTACAACAGAATGAAATAAATAGATTATATATTGTTTCAATGTCTGAGGGTCTGTCCCTGCCAGGGTTCTCACAGGCTTTAGTCTCTCCCAAGGCTTCTGGGTGCAGGACCCGTGGCCAGGAGCCTTAAACCTCAACCCTCAAAGTTAAGGGGAATTTCTAAAAGGGAAGGTATGTGCTCCCGGTCTCACCCAGCCAGGGTGAGAGGGAGCACAGGGAGAGGGGCGCAGGGTCCTGCCCCCTGCCCCAGAACCCTGTGCCTAAATCCTTTGGTGTCCCCCGGGGTGCTGCAAGTAATCGGAGCTGCACGAGGTGGTGACAAGTCCCCAGCATTCCGGGCATTTGATCCGAGGAAATCACCAGCCAGCCAGGAAATGTCAAGATTACGTCACATGCATAATCTTTTAAAGCCCTGAAAAGGAGCTTGTTAAAATCTCTGTCTCTGCAGTGTGATCCCAGTTCCTTTCATTTTGCTTTGCTCTTTCACTTTATGGGAACAGGCAGGCAAATCCTCCTCCTACATATCGCTTTACTTTTCCCTCCCTTTGACTTACAGCACTGTTGTTTGCCATGGCCTTGCCACTCACTGGGGCTGGAGGAGCAAGTCCTCACTTTGCTGGGCCCCAAAGGGAAGATGTGATGCCCAGGGCCTGTGGGGATACAGCTACAGGCCAGCTTGTCTGCACTGGGAAACAGGGGAGAGGACTGAGAGTGGAGCTGCCATCCCTTCCCCTGTGTTTGCTCGTGTTCCGGGTGGGCGCCCTGGGCAGCCCAACAGCGCTGCAGGGAGGTGCCAAAATTTCACAGAGCAAAACTGCACCTCGTTATTCCACTGATCCTGTAGAACTATTAAGGAGCATCCAGCAGAGTATGTGACACACACATGTTTAATTTCTTTTACAGTTTCTGTTTTGATATATGCTCAATGTGTTTTTATAAAACAAAGATTTATTGGAACCTGGAATTTTATGACTTTAAGGTTTGCTTGAGTCCAGATTGTGAGTTTCTCCTTTTGGAAGAGAAGGTTTAAAAGAGCCCATCTGCCTGTGGCACTTCTGAAACCCTAGGCCAAAGATGACACCTTTTCCTGTAACTTCTACTAAAATGTCAAACAAAAATTTACCATCAAATATTATGCCTTCCATATGCAATACCCTGCTGTAGATTTAGATCACAGCAATCGTGTTGGGCTTCTCTCTTTCAAGTTTTTATCTGTGCCATAAGGAAGTCAGGACTCCGTGTAGGGTCCAAGGAGGAGCAGCAAGGCAGGAAAAACTCAAACCATACATAATTAATGACAATGTGCCTTCACTTGTGCTCTTGATTTTTCTTGTAAAAGCACAGCAATGCCCTTGCTGCCTGCAAGGCTGAGGAAAGCAGTGTATTTTTAAAACACAGTGCCAGTGTCAGACAGCTCCAAGTGCTCTGGTAGGAAACAACCAGCATCCAAGGAAGCAGAGCCCGAGTCCAGCTCTCTGGTTACCACGACATAAGTAAACAAACAAGTTTATCACAAGTAATGAGGGCATTGTGCCAGTTTCAGTTAAAATAATGAAATAAATAAAAAAGAAATCAACCCCAAAGCAACAAATCATTACGGCATGAGGAAAGTCCTGAATGAAATTGATTGTTCGTGCCAACACCAGAAATATATCTTGTCATAAACTCGGGCCTCCACATCTGCTTCAGCACTAGTGGATTCTTTATAAACAGCCTCTTTAATTTTATCTAACAGCCTGTTAGCAGACATGGAGTCCAAAAATACATCTCCTTTTCTTCCTCGCACTATCCTGAGCTTGGCAGGGCACCAAACATGAGGTTCAGCTTGTAATTCAAAAAAGCCCTTCTTTAAGCATTGACTGAGCTTGATTTAATAAAAATCCTGTCCAGCTTCCTCCGGGCAGCCCTAATGGGATGCAGAGCCCAGCGCTTCTCAGGGGCTGCTCCAGACCTGCTGTGTGTTGGCCACTGAGATTTTTTTGTGGTGAAACAATATTGCTCTGCGGTGGAGTTGGGGAACCGGCTGGTGTTCTCCAGAATGTCTCCCCCGAGGGGTGCACAGCTTCACTTTCAGCTATGCCACCCTCTGAAAATGGAAGTGAGCAGGCAGCACCATAAAAACAGAGCAGGGGATGTCCTGGTGCCCCTGGTAGCTGTGGGGATGCTCCAGTGCTGCTGGTACCCAGCCCCTTCCCACTGGCCTTGCCTTCCCCAGGGGAAGGAGAGAAAATCATCTAAGACCCTAAAGTGACTTCCAACCCCCGAGTTCTCCTGGGGGGAGATCTATCCATGGTGTCCCCAGTGTGGCACTGCCAAGCACTTGTAGGTGCTCCTGAAGGAAAGATTGGGCATTCACTGAAACAGAGGGGATGTTGCACTGGGGCTGGTTCCCAGAGGGTAGCCCTGACACCAGAGGCAGGACAACCACCTTCACACTTCCTGACGCTGGTGTTCCCAAGCCCAACACTGATTTTCTGGCTGCTGATTGCCTGGGAAAGCTGGAAGGTACATTGGCTGACTTTTAATGCCAGGACAAGAGTGGCTGACGTCACCTTAGAAGATGAAACACATTCCTGCTGTGAGGACTGCACCAAATTACAGGCCCAGATTTCCCAAGAAATTGGTGTGAGAAACACTGTACAACACCACTCTACACATTCACTGTAACACAGGAACTCATTAGCTGCATAGTTGAAAATGTTAATAATTATCCCATTTGACAAACCAAGGTATGTATTTCAAGCCTCAAAGTTTGCTGTGCTAAAGAAATATTAATGGCCTGCCATGCCATGATGTCCAGGGGGAAAGGATGTTTTGTAATTTCTCCTCATGGCTCAGTTGTCTATTTAAATTACTTGGAAACTAAACCAGCAGCAAACATAACCACTGCTGTTGTGAGGTGTGGTTAACAATAGGTGGATTTTATTTAGCATTACATCAAAGGAAGAAATTGAGTAAAATAAAGGAAAGGGAAGTTTCTTGAGTGGTCAGTGAGCCAGACATGGAGGAGGATCAACAGAAATCCTGCAGAGCCCATCCCATCACTTGGTCATGCTGACAGAGGCAAATAATTGAACAGCACAGATGTTAACAAAAGGGAACTATAACATTTGGCAAAGGATGCTGCAGGTCTGTAGTGATGGAGGGTTTCTGTTGGCTGGTGTGGGGGATGCTGGTGGCACCCTGGGGTTTTTCATCACCTCCTGGGAGGGATTTTCTGACCGGTCCTTGTGGTTGTGCCAGGGAGGCTTGAGAGCCCTGCGCTGCTTGGCTGCCAATTCTCAGCAGCACCTGACCCAATAATAGGGAGGGATCCAGGATTTGCTGGAGGCTTGTGGTTCCTCCAGTCAGGTGCCAAATTTCACTTTACAAAGAGCACAAGCATTCATCCAGTGGTACCTTACTGATTCGAGCATGGCTGAAGCCTTTCAGCTGAATATCAGCTGAATTTCAGCTGAATATTAAAGAGAAACAGATCAAAGGCAGACGATTGAACAGGAAAAGTGGGTTTAGCTGCCCAGCTGTGAGCTGCAGTGCCCTAATCCTTCCCCTTATGTGCTACAACAGGGTGTAATTCAATCCTAAATTACTGAAAATCTTGATGTTTTGTAAACCACATATCAGAAGGTATTTTATTTATACAAGCGTCTACTCATTAGCAGTATCAAAATCCTGGAAATACTGTGCACACTCTGCAGGAGTTCTTGTCAGAGCTACATTTCACAGCTCAGATAGCCCCAGCTGAGAGGTACACATAGGTCTTCCTGGCATCTCTTTTTTTGTGCAGACCTATGACTGGTGGGGTCAAATGGAAAAGCCACTTCTGAGTGAAGAGGCCTAGAGGGATATGGTGAGCAGGGGAGCAGGATGTGGGCAAGCACAGCACCTCTACTCAGGTGGTGGCTCTGCCATCTTTAGAGACTTCCCAAAACTGGCTTGATGGATCTCTGGGAAATCAAATCCCTCTCCAAAGTCCCTTCACCCTTGCTTACTCTCCCTGGAGCTTTCAGGTAATGACAGTCAGGCTCCAAGCATTCTGTGCCAGTTACTCCTAAAAGTTTCTAAAATCTTTCTCCCAGTGAAGGCTGGAGGAGCTGATGCTGCATTAGGAAGGAGGAGAAGTAGGAGGCTTGAAAGGGTCACACCAAGGCTGCAATTTCCAAGTAAGTGTGAAGGAACTGGATGTCTTAACACCCTCCAACTTAAACACTCAGCCTTGGCTGTTAATGGAGTGTCCCATAAAACTGCATTTTCTCTACCTATTCAAGAAGAATTAGAGGGAGAGACCTCTTACTGTTAAGCAGGAGAAAACTTTTTGGCTGTGAAGGCTGTTCTTCCACACAGGAAAGTTGCTGGCAGAAAATGACAGCTTGTGGACAAACAGAGTCAAGAGTGGCTGCAACAGCAAAGAAGTGGAGGAAGGGAAACAGCCTCAGATGAAAATGAGACCATAAATAGAGAAATAGATGGTCTGAGGTGTCCATAGATTTCATGGACTCACTTCCCTCCTTTTCTAGCATTTTGCTGAGCACTATAGCATATTCAAGCCATTATTACATTAATAAGTCTTTCAGCTTTTCTGCCTGAAAAAATAGTCATCACTTGTAAATTGAAGGCATCACTCTCTTATCTGGTCTGCAGCCAGAAGGGCTGGAAGCAATAGAAGAAGTGTGAACTTTCTCCTTCATCTCAGAGAACATTAACTTCAAAGCCAAGCCATAAACTTTCAGATGTAATGACTCTTTGTCCAAAAGAGAAACACATCAGCTTGATCAATGAGTGAAAGGTATAAAACACAGAGGTTACATTTGCTAAACACTTGGGAAAAATGTGTGGTTATGCTTGGGTGTGTGGAGGGGGGAGTTATTACTGAGTTATTAGGGCAGGCAGGCCCAAGGGGCAGTGTGAGGATTGTTGTAGGTGTTTGTAAGTCCAGCACCGAGTGGTTTCTGTCCCAGAGGAGGCTGGGCTGCCATGTCAGAGCACGCTCCAGCACACCCTTGAGTGCAGACCCTCATCACTGAGTGGGGATCGTCACTGTGTTGGTAGCCACACTACTCTGCTTTTCCAATAAACCGGGGGAGAAAACATCTCTCCTTTCAGCTGCTCAAACAAAGCATTCAGGACCACCAGCACTTCCTCCTGTGTCCTGGCTCCAGCTGTGTGAATGCTGACTGGAGAAGAACCCCCTGTGGGTGCACTGCCTTGTCCCCTGAGCATGGCTGAGCTCCAGGGCACAGGGTCCAGCACAGCCAGGCAGGTGCGCTCAGAGATTTCAGACCCCTGTGGTAAGGTTCCCCACATCCTTCTTCCTATTTTTTAAACATGCTTTTCATTTTTCTGATGAAAGCCCCATGGAAATAGAGAGTAACAATGTTTTTTTGTTTGTTGTTTTTTTTTTTAATGGCTTTCATATGAGAAATTTAGAGGGACAAAAATTTATATTATGTGACTTTTTTTCTGAGGATAACCATTGCCCTTCCTGATAACATCCCTTCTCCCCTCACCGATTAGGGCTTCCAGGAGGAGTATGGACCCCATCTTCTCCCTGGGCAGTGGGTGTGTGATCCCTGTGCATGGTACACAGTGCTCAGAGAGGGCACTTTGTAGTGTTAATCAACTCTTTGGTGAAAGTGTTTTCAGAAGGAGTAATTGGGAGGACTTTCTGCTGGGCACCAGCTTCTGTTTGCTGGGGCTCCAGGGCTGGGGAATGAGGTCCAGACCTGTGTGATTCTTGTCTGAGGATGGAGAAGAGGAAGTGCTGGAGTATGAAGAGGGATTTTGAAAGGTCTGTAACATCTTCTGCCAACATCTTTTTTGGATCAGCGCTGCGTGAACAAGTGAGAGCCTGGAAGAGCTGTGTCATCCTTGAGGACAGCTGGGCTTGCTGGGGGGCAGCTCCATTGGGATGGGAGGCAGAGGATTGCTGCCACTGCTGGGGGGAAAAAGAGATGTTGGTGGGGTTGCTGGCTCCACAGGCTTCAACAGCATCCTGCTTTTCCCCCTGTGCTGTGCTTGTCTGTCCCCTAACTCCTCTGTGAGGTGCCAAAATGCCTCTATAGGGAACCAGAGAGCAAACCTAAGCCCTTCTTGCTCACCACACATTTTTGTGTCCCCAAATCCCTGTTAGAGTGAATGGAGCTGGTGGGGTCTACTCAGGTTCCTCACCATACAGGTGGTGTTGGGAGGAGATGGTGGCTTAGCTCTTGAAGTTTCTACCTGCCCCTAGATGTGCCCTGCCCTCCAGAAGGTGAGTTATCCTCTCCAGGCTGTCCCCTCTACCCTCCTGAATTCCAAACTGACCTCCTCCCAGCATCCTGGGGAACAAGCCATGGGAATAGCCATGAAATGCTGGAGCTGTGGGTATTGGAGGAGGTTGAGATGACATTCTGGAAATGTAAAGAACAACTGCATGCTGAACCCATCTGGCCACCTGCCTCCTTGTGGCATATCACCTGCCCACCTTGGTCCCAGTGGAGGCTCCAGAGATAAGGGCAAGTAATACGTGGGTAGAGGTGGGGCAAGAGGAGCAACAGGAGGGCAGTTAAATAATTTGTTTTATCTGGCTTTACCCAGATAAAACCAGCACAATGCCAGCAGGGTCCACATTCAGCAGATCCCCAAAGGTATTAGTGAAGCAGTGCTCAGCCTCGCTTGCAACACCTCTGCTTGAGGGAGGCAGCTGGATGCTGGGCTCCTTTTCCACTGTGGAGCTGTACCTGTGCTTTGTAGGTGTGTTGTGTATTTAGGTCTGGTCTTTGTAAAGGGATTCACTGTAGCAATCCCTTTTATGTGCCTGGAGTCCTATTTTCTACCTTCATTGGATCATGTCCTGGGCTTCAAAGCACATGGGGAGCAGCAACCTGTTTTATTGCATGGTCATAAAGCAGTGGCCCTTCTCTGCTCCTGAATATGAATAATAAATAGCATGTATTAATAATAAATAGTAGTGATATTGTTATATTTTTACACGGAGGCCTGCCAGAGGCTGTTTTTGAGTATGAGTCTCGAGATTTAGTCAGAGAAAAAGGAAGCAGAAAACAAGAATCCTGACAGTTTTTTACCTGGCTGTGCAGCTGTGCTCAGAGAGGTGCCCTGCAGATCAAAGGGAACCCGCTCCCGTTCTCCCCAGGTGCTGCAATGTTTCCCCTATTAGAGCAGATACTGGATATCAGGCAGCAGTGCTATGAACAGCACAAATGTGCGCTTTGCTCTCCAGAGGTTATGGCAGCCAGAAGGATGCCAGATTAGATTTAGGAAAGCACATATGGATGTATTGCCTTCTTCAGCCTTGCACCATTCCTTAAAATCCTCCGCTGCTCTGGAGGAAGACAGAGAGCATGGCTGTGGACAATCACAGCTGTAGAAGCATAATTCCAATTGCTGTCTCAGAGCTGCTTAGTGCTTCTGATAATCCTCGGGACCTGCAGTGAGTCACTACTGGATGAAGGGAGAGCACTTTGAGGCAGGGATACAGCACAGGGACAACTCCACAGAAGGGCTGAAAAAATCCCACCTCTAGTTTACATTTCACTGAGGGGAAAGATGCTCTGAGGCAGCACCAGCACAAGCTCAGACTGAAGCCCAGACTTCCTGCTTTGGGATTCCAGGTGCTTGGAGAGTGTCTCTGACACCAAGTCCTATACCATGTCTTCCCCTGAAGGCTGAGATGCGACCATAGCTCATCTCTCAGCCCAGTCAGTAGCCAGAGCTACAGCTCCAGTACACTGGCAGCGAATCCCACCAGTTCACCTCATATGTTCACAGGGGTGTTTAGCTTCTGGGGAGGTAAACCAGAAAGTGACAGGAGTGAAGTCTCATTTCAGTGTTGGGATCTCCTCCTTTCTTTCAGTGCTTCAGCAAAATCTCCCTCCCATACGCTGCGTAACAGATGGCGCATCTGTTTCTATTTCCAGGGTGATCTCACTAATCACTTTTTAAGAATCCAGCATCCAGGGTTAATCAACACGAGCTGAATTGCAGTAAAGGTTCCTACAGCAGTGGAAAAATCCTGTGCAACTCCCTTTCCTCAAGTTATCCTCTTGGATAGTGGGGTTTATCCTCTGCCTGAATTCTGCCCAAATCCTCATGATCCCTGCAAAGCCAAGACCTCTTTCCAACAAGCTTCTGCCTCTTGGGGCCTTTGTCTATTTGACTAGGCAGATCTTCCAATAGTTGATTTTCTGTCTGGCATTCAAACTAAAAGCTAAAACAGCATGATACAGGTTAACCCCAAAACCCTCATAGGAATGGAAAGTGAGATTCCCAGAAAACTTTGTCCTCAGCCACAAGGCCTATGAAGAGAAGCTATCACCCACTGCAATCCACTGCCTACAACACAGCTTCAGAGCACTCAGGATGCAAGTTCAAACCCCTTCTGTTTTTCATATGGAAAATATTTTTAAAAGGCTTTCCTGGAAGCAATATCACACCCAGTGTGCCAGGCAGCACCAGAGGCACATGGAGATGGAGCACAGAGAGGCAGGAGACTGGCTGTGCCTACACTGCTCAGCAAAAGACCAGGGCAAAGAGAGTGGCACCCCTGGGTCACAGGCACTGTGCCCAGAGCTTATTTCCCAAGGAGAACATTTATCTTGTGTGATCCAAGTGATCCAAACTTGGAGTGATCCAAACCAAAGCTTCAGAGTTAGCAAAGAGCCCAGCAGACAATGAGCACAAATCCAGGGCTGGAGTCCAACTCTTCTTTGCTGGTGATGTAGCTATGCCTGTCACATGTGCCTACAATGTCAGAAACAACTCCCCAGCTGACTATGGGTCCTCATCCTTGATTGTTCCCATGGTGTTGGTCAGCACACACCTGTGCTGTCCTCTGAACAAGCAGCTACCTCTGGCCACCAAGCAGTGCTGCTCTGAGCATGGTACTCCTGGGACAATTTGCAAGAGCCACATGAACAAGCTCTGTCTCATTTCCCTCAGGATGTTCCTACAGCATGGTCCCACCAGACTTTCCATCCTCCAGCTCTCCTGGATGCTCTCATGCCTCAGTCCAGGCTATGCTACACATCCTATGGAATTCAGCACTGGTGAGCTATAGCATCATCTTCCTGGGCATTTTATGCTGGGATAAAAAAAACACCAAACTTACAAAAATACTTGTTTGCTCTTAGGCCCATAGGCACAACACACAGGGCCAAGCTAAGCTGGAGTCAAGTGCCATGCTATTCTGTCAAATTCAGCCTCTTCTTTGTTGGCTGTCCTGAGCAGCCAACGCTGCTCTGAAACAACTGCTCTTGTCCACTACCTACCAGATCCCAGGCCTGTTCTTTGGGGCAGGCAGTTTAGCCCTGCTGGTATTCCTGCTCCATCTGGTCCAATAAACAGTATAAATAATTCTACCCTGAGCAAGAGGATTAGGAGAGCCCCGTTGCAGGCTGTCCTGTGGTTTGGCCACGCTCTGAAGACACAGCATGTCGGGTAAATCCTCGCTCCAGCTGAGGTTTCCTTTTGAGATCAGCTTAAAAAAAAAAAAATAAAAAGAACCTCAAACCAACAAAGCAAGCCATTTTTATGTTTCTAATTTTTGGGGCTAATTTTGATGAATGGTTGCACACCAGTTGGCAGATAGCTTCAGTCAACCAGAAATGGTGCTTTTCGGTGAGTAAGCTGTACTTCAGACATCATTGCCTCTACTTGTACCCCTTTCCCACTGCCACAGGAGAGGGAAGGGATACTGCAGATACTATTTCATGTGTGATCCTTGCTGCCCTGGCTCTAATATAGCCACCAAATGGTCTCACCCTCTGCCTGCTCTTCTGCTTGGAGACATTAAGGACCTTCAGCAGTTACCATCTCTCACTCTGGGCAGCTTCTTCCTCAGCTGCACCTCTCCCACTGCTGTCAGAATGGCCATGGCAAGTCTGTCAAGACTTGCTCACTTAATTTCTGTATTGAGGATTTTTTAGCTACTATCATTGGTGTTTCTATGTCCTCCTTTCAGGACACACATCTTAATGAGCCCATCAGGTTGTGCCATCTGCTATCTGTTAGAATGTAAACACCTTCTTAGGGACAGGTACACGCACAACAATGGGAATGTTTGTTACCAGGACATGGCAGCGGGGCTCCACAGGTGGCATAGAATGGCCACAAGTCACAGCATCATAGAATGGCTTGAGTTGGAAGGGATCTTAAAGATCATTTGGTTCCAACCCCCATCATGGGCACGGATGCCAGCCACTAGATCAGGCTGCTCATAGACCTGGGGTGTCCTCTGAGGACAAACCACTTGGCCCTGATTTTTTGCCACCTCCATCACCATTCGCACCAGCATCTCCCAGAACCCACTGGAGCCATGACAGCCTGGTTAAAGGGTGGCTGGGGCACTTGTAGGGTGAGCACAGCCGATTGGGCAGCCACATGTTTCTGGGGGTGCTTCTTTTAAAGCTGATTTATTTTAGTAGGACTTTTACGGAGTGTAGCTGGCAGTGGTGGCCAGCAGACATGGCAGTGTCCAGGCTCTGGTTAGAGACTGACAAGGAAACTCTGGGGCTGGCAGCAGGCACCTGGAACCCTTTGGGGACCACCTGGTTAACCCTGCTTTGGCTGACCTTGCTCAAGTAGAGGACTTGGCCTAGGTGATCTCCAGAGGTGCCTTTCAACCTCAGCCTTTCAGTGAGACTTATTTAAGCCTCTGACATAAAGCACAGATGGGATATTCAGGTATATATATTCAAGTATTCCATAAATTCTCAACTCAGTACAGGAAATTTGGCTTTCAAGTCCAACAGCACACTGAACCTTTACCAGGCTGTAAGGCCAGAGTTTCATGAGAGTTTTAACAACCTAACAAACCAGGGAAGTACAAAACATGCCATGCAAGTCAGATGTTTCTATGCAATAACCATATGATCCAAAGTCTCTCAAACAAAACCATTTGCTGTCAAGACAGAGTGGAGCCAAATCAGTGTGATTCAAGGTTTTGGAGTCAATTTTGTAAAACATCAGAAGGAGTTACTTAGTGCCACCCAGTGTTGGCAGCTAGAAAAGGAAGGTTAAATATGGTTACAACTGGGTGTAGCCCAGTGAAACAGGAAAAAAAAAAATCCAGCTCTTGCTTTCTGTATCAGGGGTGAGTAATGCCACAGAAGCTGGGCAGCACCAGTATTCAGGGATAGGTGTCCCAGAGCTGAGATGAAGTTTAGCCATCTTGTTAAAAAAAAAAAAACCAACAAAAAACAAACCAAACCAAAACAAACAAAAAAACCTCTCTGCTTTTTATATTCACTTTTCAAAGCAGGTAATCAGTTTGAGATGCAGAGTCACAAGACTCACTCCCCTAGTCTGACATCTGTCTAGTAAGAAAGTTGCAGTGATTTTTCTGGTCAGATGTTGAGGAATTTAGATGAGACACAACTATATAAAATGTGTCTCTTTCCTAGAATAAATAGAATATAGTTAAACACAACTCTTTTCCCTCTTCCTGCCTTTGCCTCAGGTGCTGCATATGACTTGTCTTTTCCTTGAAGCCTTTAAAATTACACAGGATCTCATTTATATCAGGCATAGAAATAGTCTCCCAGTTATGATCTTTGGATGGCTGAAGAATTGCATGTCTGCTTTTGCCCTTCAATGGAGTGCAGAAAATCACAGAATGGTTTGGGATGGGAGGAGATTTAAAGACCATCCAGTTCCAACTCTCCTGCCATGAGCAGGGACACTTTCCACTAGACGAGGTTGCTTGAAGCTCCATCCAACCTTGCCTGGAACACTTCCATATAAAGTTAGTGTCATGGTCCCATTTAACAGATGTGGAAAGTGAGATTTGAGCAAGCATTCCCATCCTTATCACAGCCCCATCCCAGGAGAGCGTGGTCCTGGCCAAGATAGGATGGAGGAGATCTGGAGCCAAGAATCCAAGCGGGAAAGAGAGGAAGGGGAAAGCAAGGCTCGAAGATGCTACAAAACCACCAGTTGCTGGCAGGGCGAGGGCATCCCAGGGTTGTGGCTTCACCTGTAGTGGCAAAGAAACCCTCCTTCTACCATTTTGGGCTCCTTCACTCTGCTCTGAAGTATTCTCACTGCCCAGAGGGAAAATTAAGACAACAGATGTTTGAGTGGTTCTCTGCTGGTTCTTTATTTCATCCCTAGAAGATGAGGGCCGAGGGGAGACTGACACAGGGGTTTATTTCAGATTGATACAACAAAAAAGCAACAGTGAAGTGAAGCGTGGTTGCTCTCTGAAACAACCTCACTTGCATGAGCTGCCACACTGGTGATCCATGCTTTTGGGTATGAGGATTGGCATTTTTGCTTTTTTCTCCTACTCATGGAGCCATCTATCTCCCAGTCACACAGCCTATCCCTTGGATTTGTGCTTGCTGACAAGTTTCCTTTCTCACTTACCTTTCAGCATCTGCTGGGAAACAGGCCAAGCACTATGGCCACAGGTCATGTGCCAAAAACTCTTCTGGGGCAAACACACTTGGGGTGTTTTTTCCTTTTCTCACCAGTTCCACAAGGCTCCTGGAGGACCTGGACGCTGGGCTAGCTGGCTTTTGTTGGAAGACCTCCACAATCACTAATTGCAACTGCATTTCTCACCAGGGCCCTACATGTCCTAAGTGCCCTCCATGCTCTCCACAGGTATGAAAATCTCAGTCTTCCTCCCACAGAGCTCACAGTTTAAAACCCAAGGTGGGAAGTCACTAATTCCTGTGATGGCTGCTCAGCCTTTGCCTCAGGAATTCATCAAAAAGAGAATTTTCTCTAAGAGGGCCACAGGACACAGTGTGCACAGAAAAAGTCGGTAGAGGAAGGAAACCAGACAAATACAGCATTCTTGAAAAAAAAAAATAGAAAAAGAGTATCTGTGTGTGTCCCTTCAGTTAGGAAGGTTTACAAAGTAGCTTCACAATGAGAAACAGTGCTTGCTTCAGAGGTTTTACAGTCCCAGCAATCAGAATGAAATAGCAGGAAAGGGAAAGGCAGAAGCAGGAGACCTGTGCTTCCCTGCCTTACACGGAGCAACTATGCTCAGTTTGCAGGTCCAAGGCATTTTTAAGCCTATAAATAAACTGGAGACGTTAATGAAGCCATTAATCTCGGCTGGCCGCCGTCCCAGCTATTTTCAGTGGCGAGGTTACCTTGCCTCTCCCGGCAGAAGCAGGTCCCGAGGGGCTCGGGCGAGCAGCACGGACGGATGCCGTGTGCCCGGGGCCGCCGCCCTGGGCGGGAGGACACCGGACACTGCCACCGTCCTTGGCAGCCCACCGGGAGGAGGTGTCCCGAGCGCCAGCCCTCCTGGCTCCCAGCCTGCAGGGAAACACGAAAACAGACGTCAGATAATAAACAACGAGAAAAAGCCGAATGCTGCCGGCTGCAGAGGGAGGCTGGTGACTGCTCCTGCCTGCAGCCCTTAGGCAGAAATGCCTTCTTCATCTCCTACAAGGAGGTAGCCACGATGGAGGCCATCTGCTCCTCTGGAGCTGCTGGGATCCTGCTCCCCACCCCTGCCTTTCCAAGGACAGCAAGTGCAGAGCTCGGAGCTAAAGGGTGGAGGGGGAGCCTGGGAGGGGCAGGCCAGGGCACCCCAGCACACGCGTCTAGGGCAGGAATGGCTGGGGTGCAGGGCCCTGCGAGAACAAGGTCTGCCCTGAGACAGCTTCCTGCCCCTCACACCCGCAGTCACTGCTTCCCTCACAGGCAGAGGGGGAGAAGAGCTCCCTTTCTTTTCCACCCAGGAGGAGCAGGAATGTCATGCACTTGGATGGTGAAATCTGCTTTTTCTCCTTCCTGCTGTGAGGAGAGAAGCCCCGGTACAGCATCTGCTCGGGAAAAGAGCAGCCCAGCATTTGCCCTCAGCGCTCAGCTGGCACCCAGAGCTGGTTTGCCTGTGGGCAGTGTAGCCCTGAGGTTCATCTTACAAAGGTACCTCTTACAAATGCTTGCCTTACCTTACAAAGTATACCATGCTTTTGTTTATTTGACTATTTCTTTCACAATATGCCAGGAATAAATTTATTCCTAGCAGTGAATGAGGTTCACACTCACTGAAAACTGGTGCCTTTGAAAACCACATCTACATATTGCTTTCCTTTGACCTGCCCCCTCAGGTATCCAAGGTGGTCAGATACCACCACAGGGGGTTAGAGAAATTAATATTCCTGTACCACCAGAAAACATTGGCTAACTTTTTCTTTCCTATTCTGCAATTACCTCAAGATGTTGAGACATATTATAAAATAATTGTTCACACACTGGTCCCAGGTGACATTTGGCTACTGTAGCTATTAGGACTTATACTCCCAAAGCATTCACTGGCACAGGACTTTTCCCCCAATTTTCTCAGAAAATACACACTGTTTTCTGTTCTTTGTGTTGCTTAGTAATGTTTCCTGAATTCTTAATATCTATAGTGGTCTGACTGCCAGTTGCTCATAATGTACCATCTAGAAATATTTAAGAAATTTCTCTTAAATGTTTTTTGTACCTTCTTACAATGATATTTTGGGGCCAGAGGCAGCAATTTCTCTGTGGAATACCCAGTTCACTTGACGTGGCTTGCAGCTCACAAATAGCACAACCTATTCACTCTCAGGAACAGCTAAGAAATGCATTTCATTTACTTGAGTTTTGCTATTGCTATGTCTCAGCTATATCCAATGGACAATCTGAAGGTGCTACTTATGCTACAGCTTCCCTGTTGCCGTTCTGTCTGGCATCTTTTAGGGATCATGCAGGATACGACCACATAAAGGTCCCTGGAGGCCTGGGTTCACGGCAAAGTTTAGTTCTGCCTACAGCCACTTTGGCAAGCACCTGGATCCTGCACTGTGCACTGGCTGTGTGAAGTGGGGCTATGGACTCCCATGTCAGTGGCCATCTGAGACACCTACCCCAGTGACAACTGATAGGAAATTTCTTTCCTACTTTAATGAGTCTATGCAGTGTTAAGCCATGTTTAGCAAAGCTGTCACAAAGGCTCCTGACTGATCCCTACTGCCTGTAACTAGCACTTTGGGGAGCCCATCAGCCCCATCGCCCTCTTGAGATGCTGCTCTTCCAAATCTGCTGATGAAGGGCAGCAGGGAGCAGGCACTGCAGGGATTCTTTGGCTCCACAGAGGTGTCTATTTGTCACACCCCCAGCAGCTTTGGCAGACTTGGTGCAGTTGTTATTAACTCCTAACCTCTACTTCTGGACTTTTCTGGGTAGTTGCTAAGATGATAATTTTCTTTATCAATGGAATTTCATCAGTTGGGTTTGCTTGCTATCCACATCAAATTCAGAAATACAGCCATCTAAATCTTATTGGTATAAACTGCAGCAACATCACTCTCAGGAGGAAAGTGGCAGGGAAAATATTCCCTCAAAGGTATTCTGTGTCTGGAGAAACTGCATGCCCAGTTGCAAGCCAGCTTGCAAGAGCAATCTTGCAAAAGACACACAGAGATACTCCAGGTAGACTTAATGTTCACCTTGACAAAGCCACCAGCTTGTCAAGCAAACAAGTCATTACGGCCAGAGTGGTCATAGAAGGTAACTAATACTCTCCACCTGCAGCATCAGTCAAATTAGGATTTAAAATATTACAGGAGAGGAGATCTGAAACGTGAAAACAGCAGCATGTGACGGCCAAAAATGGAAAATAAATGCCAGAAATGTTTCATATTGATGCAAATAAATAACAACCTCAAATGGTTTGGGCTTGTTTCATATGGTAAAGATACAGGCTAGTGTGGTCTTAGGCTAGTAGTTTGCTTTCCCTAGAACAAAACAAAAGACATCAGTTTATCTTGGCTATGAAAATGTCCTTGTCAGATGTCAGCTGAGATCTCTCTGGGCAGGTCACCTACCTCCTCCCAGCTTCAGAGGAGACCCATAAACCACTACCCCCCAAACACAATACATCTGTGCATCCTGAGCAGTTATCCCTTCTCTTCCCTGAGCTGCCTGAGTTGTCTGAGTTGTCTATGCCTGGAAAATCCTGCTGGAGAAAAATATTACTGCTAGGAGTAGTGACCATGGAAGACATCCTCCCCGAACCTCCACAGGGTTATATTAAAAGCACCTTTAATGGCAATACCAGTACAATAATTCCTTCTTGCTGACCCTGGTGCTCACCCACCCCAGAGCAGGGCTCCTGTAGGCACAGCCCTTCCTGGCACCAAGAGGGAAATGCTGAGGATCAGCACCCAGAATTACCCAGTCATAAATAAAATCCTGTGAAAACTTGTTGCTGCTTAGAAATAATCACCAGACAAAGAAAATACCCAACTGAGAGAATTCCCTGCTTGGCATACCAATGATGAGGTGATGCACTGCAACTCAGAGGTAGGAGAGAGCAGCTAGAGCAGGAGTGGGCATTGCTGCCAGAGATTAGCTTCAAACTAAAGCCAGTGTTCCCACATTTCCACAAAGATGGAGGGAAGGTTGACAGTGTCTCAGATGGGCAATTGCTGGAGTGAGGTGGAGGTGAGCCCTGCACCAAGGCTTGAGTGGACCATACATACAACCTCTGACAGACAGCACTGTTGTGTCCAGGGGGGCCTGAGGACTCACATCTATCTGCAGATTTAGGAGAAAAATAGTGATTTATTCGATCAGTCATAGAAATGTGAAAATCTGTCTTGCTAATGTTGACAATTAACTCCTATAATTTGCCTGGGGAAAAGGGTCCTGGTGCCTTTCCTCTGGAATGTTCAGGTATGTGGCAGTGGAGGCCTATTGTTGCCTTCTGTAGGACCAGGACAATGCTGTGCTGGCAGGCAAGAAAAGTATGTGGCTCCTCTGGACCTAAGTGATCACTGAGCAGGACACAAGAACACTGGAAATGGCCCCAGCTACGCAAACATGATGTTCCTTCGTGCCGCTGAGGCAGCAGAGCCTCCTCCTGCTGCTGCTCTGAGTGGGCTGCATTCACTGGTTTGGGTTTCTCAGAGTGCTGTGAGATTCAGTCTCTAATTAGGTCCCTGTAGTGGTGAGATTGCTTCCTTTATAATCACTCAGTGGGAACTGGTACTTTATCCTCTGTACTCAAATTTTTATGTCTTTCACCCTCATTTTCTCTCCAATGCCCAGAGTCTTCAGTCCACTGGATGACAGCTGCAAAAGCCTCTGACATTCACTTTAAGGATGATTCTTTTCAGCTGCTTTTGACAAGCTCTTCCAGTGATATTTACTGCAACTAATGAATTAGCTCACAGCTGGACCACTTGCTAGCCTTTTCACTCCAGAGCTGTTTTAAATCTTGATTAGCTGTTATGATTTGTAAATCTCACAGAACTGCTAAGTCCAAGCTTTCCTGTCTCACACTGTGATCAGGAGACTGCTCCCAGTCATGCAGAGCAGCAGTACACAGGCATTAGGCATTCAGGGGGACTCTACCTCTGCAGCAGGTAGCAAAACAATGTATTATCCACAGGAAATAGTTCAATTTACAGGGAAAGTTATTTGGATAACTTGTAGTGTGTCAGTTTTCCATGGCCTGGTTTTTGGTAGCAGGGGAGCCACAGAGGGGGCTTCTGTGAGAAGCTGCTGAAAGCTTCCACCATGTCCAGCAGAGCCAATGACTGATGGCTCTGAAGATGGACATGCTGCTGGCCAAGCCTGGGTCAATTAGGAAGGCTGGTAATGCCTCTGTGATAACAGATTTAAGAAGAATATCAAACCAAAGTGAGGTGTGTGTGCAGTGTTAATTCCAGCTAGAGAAGAGGAGGAGGTGAGAACATGTGAGGGAAACAACGTGGAGACACCACGGTCAGTGGAGAAGGAGGGGCAGTAGGGAAGGCATGGTGAGGCAGCTTTCCTCTGTAGCCCATGGGGATCCACAGGGGATGCAGAGATCCACCTGCAGCCTGTGGGGTAGGTGCCCATGCTGGAGTGGGTGGATGACTGGAGGAGGCTGTGATCCAGTGGGAGACCAGTGGAAGGAGGTGGCCTTGCTTCCAGGCTGGAGCAGCCTGTCTTTGGAGGAGTGCACCCCATGGGAGAGTGACCCATGCTGGAACAGTTTTGAGAGGACTGTGTGCCTGTGGGAGGGACTCACGGTGCAGCAGTTTTGGGAGAACTGCTGCTCATGAGATTGGAAACACACTGGAGAAGTTAGTGGAGAACTGTCTCCCATGGGAAGGGACCCCATGGCATAGGAGGGAAAGGACTCCTCTCCCTGAGCAGCGTAAGAAAATCTCAGGTGGTGAACTGATCAAACCCCCATGCTGTGTCTCCTTGCACTGTGAAGGAAGGAGGAGCTTGGGGGAAGGAAAGGTATTTTAAGGGCTTGTTTTACTTCTCATTATCCTCCTTTGACTTTGTTAACAATAAATTTACTTTGCACTTCCAAGCTGAGTCTGTTTTGCCCTTGGAGTGTTTTCTCCTGGTCCTTATCTCAAGTCATGAAGCCTTCATTAGTCTCTCTTCTGCCCAGCTGTGGCAGGGGAGGATGAGTGAGCAGCTTTTGTGGGTGCCTGGCATTTGGGCACTGTCAAACCATGACAGTTTTTGGTAGAGAATGCAGACACTGACAAGGACTTTGAGATAAAGATATTAATTGGGAGAAATATCAGGCAAAACAATTATTAAACCATGTTATCAAGTGGAATGATAGTGGGGAATTTGCACTGTAATTGTATTGAAGGGTTTAGGCGTGGATTTTGTGTAGTTTGTCTGGTTTTGTTCTGTATTGTGATGATCTTATTTTTGGATCTGGTGTGGGGAACTTTTTTCTTTTCCTTCTGTTTAGTTTAGTTGTTTTTGTTGTTCTAAGATTGGATGTTGAATGTGGACAATTTTTTTACTGCAGACTTGCACGGTCGTTGCCAATCCTTATATAAGCTGTCTGATACTGTTAATATTATTAGCCAATACTGCTATTATTCCATGGAATTCATGGAATTTGTCATTATCCTGGTGCAAGAGAAAAAACCTTTAGGTGAGGAGCTGTTAAAATCTGCCCTGAGGCATCCAGTTCCTGGGCGGAAGGGTGTGTGGAGGGATCTGGGCAGGTCCTAGGGCGGTTCTAAATCGTCTAAATTATCTCCCATTGCCTGGGACTTTACTCCTGAACAGGCAAACACCCCTAGCAAACTGGCCCGTGGACTGGTAGAAGGGAACAATTACGCTTGCTGAAGCACTGCTTCCTGCAAGTGTCCGACATCGCCTGCTGATGGGAAGTAGAGACTGACTTTTCCCTTCACTTATGCACACACAGATTCTCACTTATTTCTTTTCTTTCACTGTAATAAAACTGCCTTATCTCACCCACTGGTTGCTCTCCATCTTATTGTCTCCCCTGTCCCATTGGCTTCGTGGGCACCTGACACCCAGCCAAGGTCAACCTGCTACAGATAGTCGGAAAAGGCCTTACTATTTTAAGCATGTGTGAAAAAATGTGCAATGCAGCATATCCTACATTTCACAAGCATCTTGCACAAGTGATATTACACAAATGCACCTTTCTCTGCATTATTTTGCAGATCCTCTTTTCTGTTTCTAGCTTCTGAGCACATCCTGAGCAATGAACAACAGCCCAACATTTCAAATTAGGATCCTTATCTGAGTTCCTAAATAAAGTTAAGTCTGATTTGTATAGATTCTGCCCTCTCAAGTCCCACGACACTTATAGGGTCAACAAGTCAGGTCGTTTGTCTTTTGGCAACTAACTGTGCATTTAGGAATCTAAATTTTCAGTGATTTGAATTCCAACTCTAAAATTCTGGCCTGGAGGTAAGCGTCAAACTGGAATTTGTAGCCCAGGGGCTGGGAATGCACTAGTCATGTAGTTGCCTAGGTTCAGGACGAAAAGTCAATGTGCACGGAGGCTTTTCACATATCAGAAGACTTACAGCAAAACAGGAAGTTATTAATATCAGAGCTTGAACTGACTTGAGAGTCAGACAATATCAAACAGAAGGTGTCTCCCCTTTTTCCTGTTTATCTCTTGCTAGCTCAGAAGACAGGGGAGATGAAGAGGCAAAGAGTTTCATAATTTGGTGCTACAAGGCAGTGAAATTGAACTGGCAGGCTGTACATCATTACACAAAGTGTATGGCATCACTTTCCTCAAGTCTTTAAAGCTTTTGCTGTACTTTTAAACAAACAGGGAAGCTAGTTTGAAATGATGGGGTGGCACATGACAAAATAATGCAGTGCAATGGCAGGCAGGAGTTCAGACAAAGTGAGCAATACATGAAACTACAGGGGAGGATAATATGCTGCCTTGGTGTAAGTTATCTTAGGAAAACATTGGAACTAAAGAACTTTCTCTTGAGAAAGTGTCATTTGATTTTTAAATAACACAGGTCATTAGGACTACAGTTTCATGTCATGTCTGCACAATGGTTTATCAAAGCAAGACCAAAGCAGGGTCCTGGGAGGAAGCTCCAGGGTAAAGGAAAAATATTGTACAGAGCAGCTTACCACCACAGTGCAGAAATGAGCAAAACTTGCTGGACTCATGGCCCAGCCTTATCACATCAGCACAGCACACACCAGACTGCATTCAGCTCTCTGTTTTCACTGCTGCCCAACACAGTCTTTTCTTTCAAACAAGGACAATTTTAAAAACTGCCCTTTCTAAAAGGGAACTGGACACAGTCCCTCCTTGAAAGACAAGATCAAGCAGGAAGCCCTGCACTGAGAACTAGCCAGGTCAATAATGGAGTGCCAACCTGTTGGGATGTGGGGTCATTGGCGGTCTGAGGTCTTTTGTGTTTTGTCAGCCACTGTGGAGGTGATGGGGCCTGGGAGCTGCCTCCCTGGCCTCCATGTTTATGGAGAATTTATTAGAAGACTCATGATGGGCACAGGAAAACTTACACTGAGCAGGCAAAATGCAAACCCCAAGAATATTTATTTGTTTTGATTTATGACTGGGCAGGTGATACTTCCTAGTGAAATTTGGCTGTTCTCTAGAACACAAAACATGAAACACTGTAAGTAGGTGTCAGATCCCTGGGAAAGGTTTCCTTTCTTTTGGAGAAACAGGAGATTTCATGTGAGGATTCGTTCACTGGGTGCTTTCACTCTTTCAGCTACCTAGAGATTTAGGCCTTTTCTTTTTCCATCCTATCTTGCTGAGCCACTCACAGCCACATGAAATAAATTCCTAGAAGGAAATCACTCCCACAGAGCCTTACAGCTCTCCATTTACACTGAAAACACACTGTGCATGCAGAAGATTAAAATATAGAGGTGCATCTTCTTTTCTGTCCTTAATAAAGCTTCAGCTGCAAATACAAGGCAAGAGGCACACTTTCTTTCCACTGAGGTTGCAGATGTCAAACAAAAACATCACAAATTTCACTGCTGCTTAAATGAGATCTGCTGTACATGACTTGCAGAAACCACTACCTCTGACAAGATTTGTTAACTACAGTACTGATGTACACAGTGTAATCGTCAGGGGAAGGACCCACAGTCAGCTTTTCCCCCCCAGAATGGCCTATTTTCTCTACTCGGGCCACTTTAGGGGTGCTGGGTAAGGAGGGGTAAAGCAAGCAGCTTCCAGGCTCCAGATAGGTGCTTTTGTGATCCCCCGAGCCCATGGATGAGGAGGAGGAGGAGGAAGGGAGTAAGAACTGTATCAGATTAAATGGAACTAGGCAAGACAAACAAGTGGTTACTAGCAAACAAAAAAGAATTCTATAAATAAAGATATGAATAGTTTCCATGTTTAAGTAAGAAATGCGACAGGTATGAAATTAAGCAGAATTAAGAAAAAGAATTCTGTAGAATTAATTAGAGAGACTTACAGCACAATTTCAGTTCTCTGTGCAGCTCAGGTCACACACTGCTTTGCATTTGAAAGTCAGCTACACAGAGTGCTCTGAAGGATGCCCTTTGTTGTCCATCGCCTATGGTAAAAAGGTAATGCAGACCAAACCACTTCAGGGCCTGATATGACTCTCTCTCATACTGTAGCTGAATTCCTCACATGTATTAATTTCACAGACCTCAGGGGTATGGATGCACATTCTTCCTTGGAGAATGAGGGGCAAAAGGCAGAAGCATGGGACTAACTTACACAATGGAGTCAGTGGCAAAGCAGAAACCTGGATGTAGATCACCCAAGTTCCAAGCCAGCATCTGAACTTCTAGACACACCCTCTTCTCCCTCCAAATGTGAGAAAATAAGAAATAAAACCAAAACCATACCACAGTGGTTTGAGTCATTTGAGAGTCCTGGCTGCAACCTCCCACACAGCAATCACCACACAATCTTGGCTGCTTTCACCACTGCCACCTTACCTTTCCCTCTCAGGCTTTCTGTTGTGTTCTGACATAAACTGGGAGCTGCCTGAGGCAGAAGCTGTTTAAGCTTCCCCATTATTTTGCATGTAGCATGAAGTATCATGGGGTATCTCACAGGTTTTGACTCTAAATTGAGTTTTTGAGAGAGAGTCAAATTACTTAATGTCACTTGAGTCTGCCTACTGAAGCTTTTCCACACCTAAGAGCAGCTGGCAGAAGCAGTGGAAGTGAGCAAGGGCCATCTGTGCACATTGCTCAGGTTTTACTGTTTCTGCTCACCCTGTGATTTTTGGCATCAGGGAAATTATTTAGGCTGCAGGAAATAGCCCTTGAGGGCAACAAAGATCTGGCTAGTGAGTCTGTCCTTAGGCTAGGCAAGCCTAAAAGATGTGCATAAAGCAGCAGCTGCTTTGTAGGAATGAGGGCCTACAAATTTTTTTATGCATACTGATGTCCGAAGCATTGCTGTGAAGGATTTATGCAATAGATCTGTGACTATGTGCTCCTGTTCCACTTTCTAACTATTCCTATGTGTCTCCTCTCTCACTGCCCTTCAAGGCTTTCCTCTGAATATAGTGACGCATACTACTCCTGAGAAGTCTTGGGAAAGAATGTAGAGGGCATAGATTGCTTCAAAGCAGATCTTCAAACATCTGTTTGTACTTACAGCACAAAAATCCAGCACGCTACAGCACATAGCTGCCTGTAGCTTCAAGGCAAACACAAATGCTACGAGGTATTAAAGACTCATAAATATAAACAAGATAGCCTGGAGCAGCTTATCAGTTAGGTGGTAATGGGTGGGGAAAGGCTCATTGTATATTTAAGGCCCAGGCATTTTCCCACTGATTTTTGCCATGTTAGTAATAGGCCAGGGAGAGGAAAACTCTCATGTAATTTAGCTGGGAAATACTGCTCAGGTCAGTCAGTCCTGACTCTCTCCTTCTGTCATTCCTGCTCACTGCTGCATGGGGATGCAAGGGCAGTCTCTGGCCAGACACCCTCTGAGTCAGGAGGGGAAAGAGACAACTGCTCATGACAGCTCTGCTCCTGACAGCCAGGCCACCACTGCGGAAGGTCCCCCTGTAGCAGAACAGAGGTTACACTGAAGGATAAGGGACTGCCCTGGCAGCAGAGCCTTGCTAACTGGCCATACAGGAGCATCAGAGGAAGGCTCTGGCCCCAGATTAGTGTTTGAGTGGAAAACAAATAAGCAGATGACACTATTACCTGCTGTTGCTTGACATCACTCTGAGACCACAGGGTAGAGTGGCACTGAGACCCCAGGACGCTTTTACCACTACCTGAGAGACAGGTATCATGATTAATCTGTTAGAAGTTGGTGGTATTTCAGTCCCCTCTACAACTTCTTGGTGAATGAGAAGAAATTTTGGCTGGCTTGAAGTCTCTATTTAATTTTGTATTCACATCAGATGACTGCCAGTTCTGGTGTAAAGGAGGGGACAGAAACATGGGGCAGGATTTGTTAGGACTTGAGGCACAGAAGCAGAGCTGTTCTAGGTGGGGATAAACCATTGTGGACAACATCTCAGTATGTCTAGTTCACAGTCTTCTGTTTAGTCTAATCCCACCTCCTTGGAGATTTCAACTCCAATGCCATTTGGAGCAGCTCTGCCCTGGACATATGTTGTCTTCTGCCAGGTCTACTGCAGGGACCGTAGTCTTTGCCAGCAGAGCAGTAGAGCAGTAAAAGCAGCAGGGTGGGTCCTCTTCAGTCACTGCACCATCACTTGTTAGAGCTCATTTTTTCAGAGACCTAAATCACAACACAAACACTATAAATCAGCCCAAAATGGATATGGCTAGACCACAAGACCTGAAAATGCTCTAAAAACGTGCAATCTAGTTCAATAAATTGTGCCTTCCCCAGGACAGATAATTTGGGTTCTCCAAACAAAAGAGTGTCAGCAAGAAAAGAGTTTTATACCAATATTTTTGGCAGTATAGAAACATCCCTGTATATTACATAGTACTTACTACAAGGGCAGAAGATTCCAGTGTAGATACACATTCACTTTTGCATTTCTAGAGGTGAAGGGGGGGGGTTTCCTCATGTTGAGCTAATGCTACTGAGCCAACAGGAATTAAAGCAATGCTCTTTCCTGCCTGTTGAGACATGGTGAAAGAAAGCAGCTACTTTAAATCAAAGGGTCCAGATTCAGGGAGGTGCTCCAGCTAGAAATCAGAAGCCAGTTTACAGATACTTTGATAACTTGGGCTTTTATTGTTCCACAGGCCCCCAAGATCAGTTGGTGAGGGTTGGGTAAGTTTCCTCATATGGAATTTGAAGGCAAAGACAATCTACATTTGCTTCCCACAGGCAAGCCCAGGCATCTACAGCATGTTATAAAAAGAGGAGATTAAAAGCAAGTTTTGTAGCACTACTGTATGAAAAGATACAATCGGATACAATTCTACCATTAGGAGCTTAGGAGTTAGGATTGGAAATCTGATGTAGGCACCTTTGAAGCACCAGTTTTGTCAAGAATATCCCATGCTTTGTCCTGTCTTGAAAACTGAATTGTTTAGCTATTAAAAGAGATTAATGTAATCTCTGTGTCTATGAAATTGGATTTTAAAACTGTTTGCTTACTGTACTATCTCCAGTGCAGTGAATGAGACCTCTGCTGCTTCTCATGTTGCTATAATTACAGGTCCCACCTTGTCTGAGCCCAGCATGTGCTGGCATCACCAGCAGGACAAAGTGCCTGGCAGACTGCAGGAAGAGGCACGTAGCTGGCAGGGAGAGGGAAGCCTCTGTTCCACAGAGGCCACCGGTGATGTCCCGTGTTGCTTTGGACACATCAGTGTGAGCAGAGCCAGCTAGAGAGGCGCTGAGACAGCTGGGGCAGAGCGTGTGAGCTGGGAGCAGAGGCTGAGCCAGCTGGGTGGGCTTAGTCCAGAGACAGGGAGGTGGAGGGGTGATCCAACAGGACCTGCTGCAAATCACGCCTCCCTCAGGGGGAGACTGACAGGCCCCAATCCATCCTGCAAGCAACAGATGGACAAATGAGGGGCAACAAACCCAGTCTGGAGCTTGGGAAAAGAGAATGGACAGAAAACATGTCCCAGAGAGGGACACTCTGCATTCTCCATCATTGGAGGCTTTCAAGACTTGGCTAGACAATGCCAAAGCTGACTTGATGTAATGTGATAGTCCTGTGCTAAGCAGGAGCCTGGATGACCTTGGGCCTCAGAGGACTCTTCCAACCAATGTTTTTGTGTTTCTGTTCTTTTCCTAGTGAAGGAAATGAACATTCCACAGATCCATGGATATGTGTCTTTTTATGCCAGCTAAGAAGCAGGTTCTGCAGTCTTCCTTCCAAGAAGCTAGCAGTAAAGGTTAAGAAATCCTAGCCCCTCTCCAACCCTCCTCCTCCCACAGGCAGCGGTGTGTTGTGCCCACCTTCAGTCTCCACTTTGCTGTAGAAACATGGCTTGTGGTCCTGTGAGCATGGTCTAGCCATGAGTGTTGACAGTCCAATTGCTTCACTTAGAGCTAAATGGTAGAAGAATAGATATCCCAGGGCAGGAGGCAATTGTTGCTGGGAATTCTGCTTGTCATCAACTAACCCAGACCATGTCTCCTTGCAGCAGGTTCTGTTCAGTTGAGGATCCTAGCACAGTTACTTTATTGCTGCTTCCACTCATGCACACCACAGACACTTCAGCAGGCTCCTTTTCTGCGAACAGAGGGCTCATGAAGCATCCTCTGGCCGCCTGAAGCAATTTCTCTCTCTAGCCAGAGATCTGCAACTCCATGCAACTCCAGTCTTTGCAATGTTTGCTAGCCCTTTGCATCCTCTGGATGTCCTCTGCCAACTTCCCCCTCTCTTGGGAAAAGGGGATATATTTGCTGAATTTTTATTTACTCATCATGGTAGACAAGCTTCTGACAAGCCATCTCTCTGCAGTGCTGCAGCTTACCATGCTGTCCTGCATGGGTACGGGGTAAAAAAATAACCACAGGATTTTAAAATTGTCATTTTTTTCTTTTTGCAGCAGATGAAAATAGAACTTGCTTTCTCTTTCCCAGAAGTAGTCTTGACTGCAGTGGCTTGAGAAGACCCCTGGCTGTAGCAAGGTCCTCGTTAATGACTGATTGCTCCAGGGCAGGGGATGATTTGGTGCTCTGATACAGCGAGAAGGGCAGAAGAGAAATAAGTCAAATGAGCGGGTGCCTGTAGTTGTTACACTTCTCCTGATGTATCTGGCAGAGACTGCAGAAATGGCTGGGTGAAGCACTTGTGTAATGTGGGGAGCCCCACATCCCAAAACACCACAGGCACAGACTGTGTCATCACCAGCAACGAGCTGTCCCACACTGGTGGAAGGGACAAAGAATCAGCATGTGTCCTCTGCTCTCAAACAGAAAAAAAATCTTTTGTATTCCTCTTTTTTTTGGACCTTGTAAACAGTTTGAGACTGTTTATATACAACTTGTTTTGTTTAGTTCATACATCTGGGTTACTTTTTCCATCTGTTCTCTTCAGTTTTAGGCACCTCCTGACTAATTGCTGTTTCTTTGACCAAGCTTTTGCCTTCTGAATTCTATAATGCATCAACAGCACACCCATACACAGCCCCAATACTACCCTCAAAGCCTCCGAGGGCTCTGAGATGCCTTCAAGGCCAGATCCAAACCTCAAAGTGAAGACATGGTACAAAAGTGCTGCCTCAGGGCTCCTCTCTACTCATGAATGTTCTGGCAGCCAAGTGCCTGTGCTAGCCTTTTCACCCCAAACTGTATTCAGCCCATGATGACTTGCTCCCAGCAGCTCTGTTAGTTCTCCTCACGTGGCAGACAGCAGCCCTACAACCTCTGCTCCATGTGCCAGGTACAGGCAGGGCCAGACATTCTGGGGAGCTCCACAGCAGCAGTGTTGTGATGGCTATGATGAACCTAATCAAAACAGATTGAATGGAGACAGAAGCAAAGGCAAAGATGGCATCAGTGGAAGATGACGCAGAGCAGCTACAGTTCCCTCAGAGCTGCACTAACACCAAACACTGCACCTTGCTGAAATGTGCTACCATTAGAAAGTACACCTGCATGTACCACATTTTCAAGTTTCAGGGAGACTGGCACAAGGTCTGGAGGAGCTGCTACATGTATGGGGCTGTATGCATGGTCTAGAGCTGGAGGAGTACCCGGTAAGTGCCGGGAACTGACAACATTTTATATGTACCCACAGTTTTATGTGGTCTTTTTGGTATCTGAACATTTGCTACTGCTTAAAAGATAACTCTGTTCTGATCTAGCAACAGAGAGGATCTTGAATATTGATTTTAAAGGCACATGGATAGGCTGGAATGCAGTCACAGAATCATCGAATCATTTATGTTGGAAAAGAGTTATAACAGCAGTGAGTCCAACTATTAACCCAGCAGTTCTAAGTGCACCACTAAACCATGTCCCTCAGTGCCACAGCTACATGTCTTTTAAATACCTCCAGGGACAGTGACTCCACCACTTCCCTAGGCAGTCTGTTCCAGTGCTTGACAATCCCTTTGGTGAACAAATTTTTCCAAGTATTCAGTGCAAAGATCCTTTCCCCCCTCTGAGACACGTGTGCTCCATCTGTTACTAGTCTCCCTGCTGTCATGTAAACTGACCCATGATCAAAATCCCACAGATTTTGAGGGTAACACCAGACTCAGAGCCAGGTATTGATCTGTTGTCTCTTCCTATTTCTTTCCTTATCATCCCCTGCAATTGGTAGGATAAGGGGAACACGTCCTGTGATCCAGATCTCTTAGCCAATTGTCCCAAAGCTCTGAAGTGTCTCCTGATTTTCCTTGGACTTCCTGGTGCAACTTCATTGCTGCCTACCTGAAAATTAATAGTGGAGAACAATCTGAGAGTAAGAAGCTTTCTTGTCACGTCTTTAACCCATGTCACAGAGAGGCAGCAGATCTCCCTCAGAAGTTGTTCCAGACAGCATATTGGGTCTTCTCCCTTCAGAAGGGAGTCTTCCATGGCAATGACCTGTCTCTTTTTCTTCATGGACACAGTTTTGACACAGGTTGACTTAACCTTGGTGACAGACCCGTGCAAGATGAGACACTGTCCCCACTACTCAGTTCTGCTAGCAGAGCCTTGTACCCATACCTGCTCCTGGCCCTACATGATCCTATCTATATCCATTTTTTCTTGCAGTCAACTGCTTTGGAGCATGTATGTCTTGTTCCTTACGAAGAGTTCAATGCAGCATGATCCTGATTGTGAGCATTTCCTTTTAGGGACTGTAACATAAACAAAATACCTGGTTATATTATTAATAAAAGCCATCCACATATCTACAGAATTATTAGCTAATGCTGCTCTCTCTTTGGATAGCGTGGCATAGCAAAGTTATAAAAACAGATTTGTATTGCTAAGACTTCCAGACCAAAGAGTCAGATCATATTTGCCATCAGCAATGTGTCATTGAGAGTATAAACTGAAAACTCAGTAGTCACCAACCAAGAACATTGCCTAAGCACTAGAAAACATGGAAAAGTTCTTGACTCTGGCCCAGTAGGGCTGCCACTCAGATATTTTTGAAATTTAATTCAGCAAATGTCATCATTCCTAACACAAACCATCTTGCGGTGAGCAAAGAAGAAAGGAGTACTGGAACCCTGAGGAGTTAGGAATTATTCCCATATTAGGTACTATTTCCACAATGAAATGCACTCCCAGTTTATCCATTTTCATTATGCCAATTTATTGTATTTATGGACTAGGGATGTGTGTTTAGATTACAACCTCATTTTTGTAGGTGCTACGTGAACAAGTCATGAAACAGGCCCTGTTCCTGCAGTAGTGCCACAGTGACCCGGAAGCAGAGGATAAAGGATATTGCCAATGGGGACAATATGCAAATTGATGGGCCCAGCAAAAAAACACATTCTTCAGAGCAGGAAAATATTTGCTTTTCAGTAGAAAACTGTACAGTGTGAAAGTGCTCACGGGCTATGCAGACATCGCATTTTTATTAAAAGATGAGTGAAGTGCTTATGAAATAAGACAAATAAAAAGCCTGAGAAATTTCAGGTTTTTCCATCCAGAGAACAAATATATCAGGTTGTTCCACAGTGACCTGTCAAGCCTAAATTTAAGAGGGAAGAAAAGGACAATTCAGGCTCTGTACCCATCACAGCTTGCTCTCTGTGTTCCGACTTCCATCAACAGCAGAATCTTCACCACTGCCATCTTCCCATCCTTGGAAAAAGGGGCTAAGAGAATTACTACTTGTGGACTTCAGATGTAACAAATAATCTACCCGCTGTTTGCAGTGACTTATAACAGCAACTTGCATTTGCCAAAGAGATTTTGGCATGGAGGAGCCTGAATGTAATTGTTAATGTGGAAGTCTCATGTAAATGGGTCTGAAAACAGGGCTCAGTTGTGTAGCTAGACAGCCATGAAGGACTTCAGGATACACCTTCACTGCACCAAGTGAAGGTGGTCTGCAGAGCCCAAGGTGCTTCCAAGGCTAGAATCAGCATAGCCAGGTTGGTCAAAGCCTGGCTGAACAAGCTTTGTTCTTTTGCTGCCGTGTAACCCAGTGCCAATGGATATATACACCCCCTCCCACCCTCTCAGCACCCCTGCATGGCACTGCACAGCAGCACATTGTGGTTCCAGCTGGAAACAGCTGCTGTGTGTGTGGTATGGACACATCTGCAAGTGCTCACATCCCCTCATCTATACTGGGACCTCAGTCACCCCTCACTTCTCTAGATGACCTCAGGATCTGTTTCATAGGAACTGGTAAGATCCAAGGGGGCAGGTGGGACACCCAAAATATCTTTAAATTCAGTGGGGGGTGGAAAGGCAGCTAAGAGAATGAGCAGTGATGAGAACAGATGCTGGAATCTGAAGGCATAGGCAGCAGATAATTAATGAAGAGGCTTAAGTGTCTTGGTAATGTGGCAGTGAGAAACCTTGCTATTACTGCTTTCAGCACAGAGTGCATATACAACCTGGTATTGTGAAATCTTGAAATCTTTGTATGCAAATACAGTTAGGAGAAGAAAAAAATAAAAACTTGGCCATATTTCTGAATATACTCACTTCTTCTGAAAATAATATCACAGCCAGAACAGGCCTGCTATAGTCAACGCTTATGCACAAGTCCTCATACCTGGCTTAATAATCATAATGAACTATGAGGGAAAGGTAAATAGTCTTCATTCCACATCTCTGAGGATAATAGTAAGAAGGAAGAGATTTCAAACATTGGTAATGACTTGTAGAGCAGCACACTGCTTAAAACATTGACTATGAGCCAAGAAATACCCCTCAAGGCTGCAATCAAAAACAGTTTCTGGCTCTGTGCTGTGAACAGAAACTTTATTTGATCAACAAAGTTATTGCAACAGACTTGCTGTTGAGAGTCTGGAAGCTCTTTCCTAATGTGGCACCCTTCACTAAAGATACAACTCCTGCATGGGAGAGCTCTGGGCTCAAGAAATGCAGCTCTGGCTCACAGCTTCAAGTTAATTGTGATGACCACTGAGGAGAGTTGATGCTTCTCCTCTGGCTGGCACAGAAGTCTGAGTAACTTTTCATGGGGAAATAAGAGAGATGTGAGATTGGCAAAAGTACTCCTCTCTGTTTTTGAAAGTAGCTGTTGATTTGGGAGAATCAGCTGAAATCAGCTGAATTTTTTTGGTGAAGAGCTTCAGCTTATTGCCCTCAGCAGCAGTACAAGTACAGGGGCAATCTCTGAGCCATAGGCCTTGCCAGGATAAGAAGAAAACAGATTAGCCCCACTCCTGGCCAGAAAAAACACCCACCTGTCAGAGAATATTGGCAGGAAGAAAAGGAAAGAACTGAAAATTAATTTTTAATAGAGTTTCTCAGAAAATAGCAGACCTTCTGAAAGTATTTCAGACTATTTTTTTTTTTTTTGAAATGCAAAGTAGACATTTCAGTTGAAATCTGGAAAACTGAAGGTCTATTACTCCTATAAATATCTGTCATCAGAAATGGGTTTCCTGCTGGCACCACTAAGGAAAAAAAAAAAAAAAGAGTTCTGAGAACTGAGAAGAGAGAGGGTTGTTAATACCAGAAATTAATTTTCAACAAGAAACAACAAGCTATACCGATCTGAAAAAACAAACAAACAAACAAAAAAATATACTGACTGCTCCTGAATACACACACTGAACCCAATCCAACTAATTGCCCAGGGATCTATGGATAATTGGCATCTCCATGCTGATGGTTTGATCTGGAAAAAGAGAACCTTCCCCAACCATGGGAATAAAATTTTTTAAAAATGTAGAGGCTCCTGTTCAGCAAAAAGAAACCAGTAGTGCACAGAGATCTCAGCCTCTGTCATAGGCGTGAGAGATCTGATGCAAAACAGACATGAGCTGCCTGAGTTCCTTGGGAGAGAAGAAGGAATTTCAGACTAGTGTGCCACAGTCCTAGAGACCAGAGAAGCAACTAGGTACTCACACAAGCCATGACCAAGAAGACCGGAATACCAAAACCTAAAAAACATAGAAATAAACATATTTTTTGGGATATGATGTATGCTGACTTACTCCCAGACACTGGAACAGCTTGCCCAGAAAAGTGAATGTTCATCACTGGAAATGTTAAAAGACAGGTCGGATGATCCAATGAAAGAATGTCCCTGCCCACAGCAGTGGGAGTGGACCAGATGATCTTTGAAGGTCTCTTCCAACACCAAAAAAGTTACCAATTTTATGATTTCTTACTTCAGCATAGAAAGCCTAAAATTTTCTGGTTCTGACAGTCTGGACTGCAATTAAAAGCAATGTGCCTTTTCCAAATATCACTTTTTTTTTCAAACGGTAGAGTATTAACACCACAATTTTTTCCCCAAAGAATGGAGCAAATAAAGGAGTTTTCAATGAGTTTTAGAGATTCTGACTTTCTTATTCAAATCCAGGCAATATGAAAAGAGGGACTGATAAATTGTTATGTTCAAAGATTTACCTTTCCAACAAGAGGGAAGATAGGGTGGCAAAGTACAGAGGAGGGGAAACACTGGGAAGAGGGAAAAGCAAGCATGCATCCAGTGTTGCCTTCAGGCTTTATGTTTGACAGAAACAAAACAAGACATCCACAGAAAAATATAATGTTTTTCTGTACAGGGAAGATTATATGACTGTTACACCTGATTCCTGCTTCAAAAACCATGCAGTGTCTCCATTGCTTGAGCAGGGAGTTGGACCAGATGCCCCACTGGGGTCCCTTCCAGCCTGACACACCCCATGATTCTGTGGTACTCAGGAATTAATGCTGAGGTAAGACACAGGCATTTCACACCCCCAGTGCTCCCTTGACAGGGTCTGAGGAGCATCAGTGCAGCACTGGCTCCTACTCATGCCTCTGTGTAACCACAGACCCGTGGCTGGACTCCAGGTTGGTGAATACGACACCTCAGATCAGGTGCTGGCCTGGTCCTGTGTAGGTATCTCAGAGGCTTGCTCAAAAGCAGTCACTGATGCAGAGGTTCCCCCCATTATCCACAGGAACTACTGAGACCTGAGAAGCTGCTGTGACGTGGCCCAGTGCATTGCACATTGGTCACAGGGAGACACCACGAGCAGGGCCATGGTTCTTTCTACCCCCTCAGAAAAAGGGTGTCCCCATGCTTTTCTTGCACAGGCTATATATGGCCCCCTTGATCCCCAGAGTTCCTGCCTGCCAAGGAAGGAAAGGGGCCTGATGTCAACATTGTGGCTCCCTAGCACGGGTAACATTCGATGGTTCAGGAGAGCTGGGAACAAAAAGCAGGCTTGAAGCAAACAGCCCCATCCCATCCAGCCATGCAACATGACTCAACAGATCCACACAGGCAGGGCTGTGCAGGCTGTGAGCGGAAACCAAACACAGAGCACGCAGTGGGCTGGCAAGCTGGGCCTTTTTTTTTTTATTTATTTTTTTTTTATTTTATTTTTATTTTTGGTGGAGTCTTATCCTTCTCTTGTATTTAAGTAACACTTCCAAGAGGAAGAAAGGCTGGAAGAAAATACTGACTTACCATGGGATGGGGGCCTCTCACCAAGATCGGCAGTGAAGCTAAGAGGAATTTTGCCTGTTTTCCTAAAAATGTGGCTTTGCAACGGGATGGAGAGAGGGAGCCAAGCCACACGTGCAGGGAGAAGGCTGAGATAGGCAGGATACACTGTGGCAGACAGAAGCTCCTCAGCTTGTGTAACTTGCCAGGGTAGAGAACTGCTGTGACAAGTTACACAGGCTTCTACAGTAGCTATGAATTTGATCCTAGAAAAAACAAGTATCAACAACTTAATCACATGCCTGGGTCACATGGAAGCAAGGATAACACGCAGTAGCAAATGTTGACTTTTTTTCTTTTTTTTTTTTTTTGACTGTGTTTGTTTTTTAACATAAAGTGGGAGTGAGGAGTGAAATTTGGGTGGGGCTTTCTACTATAGAACATGTTTGCAACAGCTCCTGCTTTATTTTGCTCTCCCTCAAGAGCACGGGGTTCTCTCCAGGCTCTGCCAGGCTGGTAATGCCTTTTTTTTTTTCCAGGACTCCCAGGCTGTTCTGCAGCCCAGAGGAGCCCTCGCTAGGGCTGTCTCACTAGGGCTCATCAGCCGAGCTGGCGTGGGCTAAGGGCAGGAGCTTTGGCCGAGCGCCTGGCGCAGCCGTGAGCCGCTGGCAGCAGTGCTTGGCAGCGCCGTCTTTGGAAAAAGATGACGGTATCCAGCGTGGGCCATGTCAGATCGCGGCCCGGGAGGGCGGCTCTGCAGGGCTCCTGCGCTCCCGGACCCCGAGTCACGGGGATGCAGCGGGGCTGTGCAGCGATGCAGCCCTGCGGACCGGCTGCAGCACTGCACAGCTTGGCGAGGCGGCAGGCAGCTGACAGGGCTCCCATCGAGTCCTGCCTCTTCCAGCATTGCTGTGAAAAATGCTGGCTGGCACCGTGTGCGCAGGCAGCCCTCCCTGGGCACAGGCCCCACGCCGCTGCTCTGCCGGGCCCCGGCCCTCGCCGCCTGGCCAGAGCTTGCTGGGCACTGGGGGGGTTTTTTCCCGGAGACACACGACCAGATCATCTGGTCTGCAAGTGTCTCAAAGTGAAACAGTTTGTTTTAACTCACAGAAACCTCTGCGTTACATACTGTTCTGTCTCCACCTCTCTTCAGAGACCCTAGAGACTCGAATCAACCAACAAACTGCCTTTTTTTTTTTTTTTTTTTTTAACTTTACGGTTTTCAAATGAAAACGCTGTCTTTTCTGTATGTACTTCTGTCATGCAGTATCCACTTACAGATCTACAGGTCTCAGACTTGTGGCCCGTTTCCAACAATCCTGATCACACTGGGCGTAGATTTTTGCAATGGGCCCAAGTCACAGCAGGTCAGTCAATGGTTTGCCTGCTCCATCCATCACAGGGAGTGCAGCGAACCAGCCCACCCAAAGCTTTGCTGTCTTACACCATGAGGGCTTTGTATAGGTGCAGCTATTTCAGCAAAGCTTTACTGATGAATCTTCGTGTGCACACGTGTAAAACAGCCCAAGTGTGCCTACCTGAAGCTGGGAGAGCTGCGTGGAGCCAGGCTTCTGCCTCCTCACACTGCAACTCACACAGCTCAGCCAGCAACCAGCTGTGGGGCACACTTGGCTAAGTTCTTTCCTTTTAACTCCTCTGGTACAATTAAAGCAGCATAGACTCAAATGTGGCTGCAGTGATGCTGCTATAAAAATACAGGAAGGGAAACTAGATTCAACAGAGCATGACCCTGCATACTTGCATAACTGTTCACGCTGGCATTTCTACCAGCATCAATCTTGTGAAAATGTAAATTATATCCCCAGCCGAAAAGTCCTGCACAGGCACAGACACTGTGGGCAGATAAGACCCATGTGCTACTCAGTGGGAACAGTTTGTGTCTTGCAAAGTATCCTTCTGGTTTAGAGGAACCAGAAATATAAAGGAGAAGATTTGCTTTTCTTTTAAAAATAGCTTGTTCTAAGGAATGTCTTTTTCAACCGTGAGAGAATACAACATGGAAGGGATACAGGACCTAATAACCCACCTGGAAATACTTTGTATGGAAAAGCAGTTTAGCCAGTTTGGGGATTAAGCCAAAGAAGTATCAGACAGGCCTTGTTTGATATGATTTGAGTTTGTGGCAGCTTTTACAGCCCAGCAGGATTTCCCAAAGCTGAGGTGCTTTTAAGCTGCCCGTCTGTGTGCCTGGCCCTTTTTGCAGTCCTGGCTTTTGGCCAAAGTGATTTCTGTTTGTGAGGGAGTGAACAAGTGAGGATCATTACAACTTGGAAGGAGCTCAGTTCTTGCTGGATGAGTGCTATGGAGACACAGAATGGGACAAAACAAGTATAGAAATGTACCACGAAGCGGGAGCTGATAAGGACATGGCATGCTCCTGCAAATTTCAGCTGTTTAGGATATGGTTTGCAGACTGTGGGACAACTTTTATGCAGAAGTAGGGGAATGTGGATACAGGAAAATAAGAGGTTTCCAGTAGGATCTGTGTGTATCTCCCACTCTGAGGCAATCGAACATCAGCAGATCTATACTCTGTGGCTTCTCCACAGCTGTGATTCTGCTCCTCGCTGTTCATGGTGATGAGTGACCACACACTCATACACACCATAGGAGCAGCAGCACAGTGTTAAAAACTGCGAATTTTCAGAAGCCAACAGCAGAGCCTCTACTGCACTCTCTTTGAGACAAGGGAAAAGCAGTTTGAAAAGGTAAAGATGGGACACTCCGTAACCTTCTTTGCCCCCCCAAGTATTTTTTCAAGGTACAAGAGGACTTCTAATGAAACTATCCCACTGCCTGAAGGACAAAACAAATGAACTCTGACATCCATGAGGCTACCCAGGTAGCATTTCCAAATGAAAATTTATAGGTCTTTTAGGAATATTATTTTGGGGTGAGGGGAAAGAGAGGAGGAAACAAGAGAGGCAAGTTCCATGGAAAGCTGCTGTTCTTCATTGAATCTAAAATAGAACTTCTTGGAAGTTTACCAACCGGGCATTTTTGTGTGGAAAACACTAACTGTGCAGATTGGGCACTGTCCAAGTTAAAATACACACCAGTACTCGATGGGAACAGTGTTGGGGTCTAGATGTGTTGACTCTGAAATCTCTGCCAAAGAGTCCCTGCTATGGCAAGACTTGGGACTTCACAGCAGCTGTTATTTTTCTACAGCACATTATAGGTCTGGCTTTGGGTCTCCAACTGTGCATCCTCAGGATTTCAGGGAGGTGTCAGTGAGTTCTGGAGTGTAGCTTGCACTTAACAGTCAGTGTAGATTCAGTCAGTTCACTAACTGGAGTCCCAGGAGTTTGTTTGGTTTTCCTTTTCTGAGTTTGACACCTGCATTTGGAGGGATGACTTATGCTCAGCACTGCACTTGCAGCAAGCGAATGGAAGGGAAGGGATGTTGGAGTGTGGTTTTTCAGAACTGTGGTTTTTCAGGACAGGTTTTTCAGTAAAATTACTGTTTTGTTCAGTCCAAGTGTCTTTTTTTTAAAGAATAAATCCACGTCTAGCATGAATCAAGGCACAGAATGAGCAGAAAACAATCTAAGAAACTGGACATTCCCAGGAGTGTGATGGAATTCATAATTTGTTAGAATTAAAGGATTTTTACATTGATATGTACTAGGGTTGGTGTTCCACACAATACTGATGCTTGCCATGAGTTTTTGGGCATTGGATGAGGACAGGGGATGGGAGCACAGCTTTCAGCTTGGGAGGTTTCTTCCTCCCACTCAAAAGACCCAGACTTAACGTTGCTGTACGATTGATCTCATGCATGGTAAAGAGAATTTTGATATTTTTTCCTAGCCCTCTTCAAACTCTTCCTCTTTCTGCCATGCTTGCCATGATAGTATTGGAGCACCCACCTTTTCCATCTGCTTCTCTACAAACACCTACCCATGCAATTCCTCTGTGCTTCACCTTGTGCTGGATGTGATGCTGTTTTTGGTGAGTCAAATCCAATGAGGCATCAAGATGATTTTTCTTGTGCCTAGGAAGAGCACAGTGCTGAAGCTCTTCTTTGGTTCTGCACCATGGGGAAACCCTTTATCCAAATGGGTTTCTGTTTCCCTGCTTCAGCTGTCCCCAGTCTCACATCACTGCTCTTAGAAGTACACACTTCATGTACCTCAGCAAGCAAGGCTTTCCCACCCGGGGTTGCTCTGAGATTACCTGATTTTTTTCACTGTAATTTGGAGGGAGAAGCCTTTGTTTGTATTCTTGCCTGGGGCACAGAATAGGTCTTGAGGAGGACTTGTATTTCTGGTTTCTTCACAATACCAACTTTATCAGCCAGACTAAAGCAGAACTCCAGTTTTTCCGAAGAGGGTCACAACAAGCTTGGCTAGAGCCTTGTGCCAGTTAGCTAGAACCACACACAGCACAGCCACTCGGTTCAAGCAGTCTCTCTCTCATAAACACATACAGCACCTCAGTATCCTCTTCCTTCTCTACTTTCATACTCTAGTTTGTCAGAAAAGGGACAGGATGCAGTAGAGCCAGTGTATGTATGTTTGAGTATGTACCTGTGTATGAAAGGTGTGGTAAGTACAGTTCTTGCTTTTGGATAGTGTGAAGCTAGCACCCTTGCTGGTGGTAACTTCCAAGGGGGAGAGAAAAGGCACAGCAGAGCTGATCCCGCATGGTGTCATCTCTGATGGGGCAGAAGAACTGCTAAGAGTTATATTCTTAGCAGATCAAAGCTGCATTTCCTGGTGGAAGCTACATTCTCTGGTGGAAGCCAAGTGAAAGCTTATGTGTCTGTTTGGCAGCATGTCATTTAGATAGGGATAAGCTCGAGACTAACCCAGTAACTAATGAGAGGAAGGAGAGTGGGAATGTATTTTAAAATGCCCCGAGAAAAGAGGCAGATGACACAGAGGAGCCAAACGTGTCTCTCTGTCCAAGTACTGAAGTACTCAAGCTTGCAAGTACAAGGGAGTCATGTGATGTGTGCTGGAGCACAGGCACCTCTCCTGCAGAGAGGGCAGATGCTGCACTTGGTCAGGATGTCTCATGGAGAGAAGCTGAGTGCTTCTCTCCATCCTTTCTGAGAAGGATGGGAGGTTTTCAAGGAGCAGTACAACTCGTAGCTCTGAGAGGCAGGGTCTGGCATGAAAGTGTGAGCAGACTGGGGTTTTAGTTGCTCTGTAAGAGCTAGAACATAGCAGCTGAGCAGAAGAGTTAAACTAAGTGTTTTTTATCCACAGAGAAAGTACTGGAAGGTAGTGGCTGACCCTTGGGAATAGGTTAAGTGAGCCAGAGAGCAGCAGTGATAAGAGGGTGGATGTGTTATTGAGTCACTCCCTCAAGGCTGGGCATGTGCTCCCTTGTGTCTGTGTGTCTAAACTTGAGGAGCTGATTCTCTCTTTTTTTGAGGCTGGCAACTTATGGTAGTGTAAGCAGATCTGTCTCAATGTTGAGGTGGTGGCAAAATATGTTTTTGAGAAATGGGGAGTAGGAAAGGTTTGTGAAGTGGCCTGTGCATTTCTGAAGTGTGAGGATAAGTTAAGAGGGAGTTGGGAACAGGCGTTACGGTTTTGGGATCCCTGAGTGGGTAAAAGGTTGGGAAGCCATCAGTAGGGTCTTGAAATATTATTGGCAGGTGGTTCTGGGTGAAGAAGGCATCTGTACAATGTGGTCTTGCAATGTCTCTGCAAGGGCAGAGATGACCAAGCAACCTGAGCTTGGTGTGAGGCGAGGCATAACAGAATAATGGGCAGATGGTCTGGCACATGCCTACACAGCCCCCAGACCAGCCAATTCTGTACTCCTCAAGGGACTCACTGTAACTCAAAAGATAATCCTTTACTAAGACCACTTTTTTCCTTTTTAAAAGAAAAATCAGTGTTTCATCAAAAGCACAGTGTAAAGCAAATGAAAGACATAAAGTCACAGTGCCAGGAAACACAGACCAAACCCATATCCCATGAGAACTAACCTGCTTGTATCTTTGCATCAAAAATATTAATCAATTTATTGCCCATTAAAAATTCCCTTTGTCTCTTCTCAGTTGTGGTTCATGCTTGAGATCTTAAAGATGGCACTGTCAGTCCTTAAAGCAATATTTGACATCAATTTACTCATTAACTTTCAAATGCAGGACACTGAAAACCTTTTCCTAAGGGCATCTTTGTGTTCTGTTTGAGAGAGTTACTGTTGTTTTCCCACCTCCCCTGAAGGGTTGTTTACAATACCACCTCTGCCTTTTAATCCTCTTTTCCTTTCATGTCTAACAAACAGTGTTAAACAGAACATAGGGGAAAAGGCAGATCTCACACATTGTAATTATCTATAGTTAACTGAAGAAATGCTTCACAATTAGAGGTCTCATTTTGTAGATTAATGTTCAAGAAGCTTTTTCCTATGTTTTCCATATAAAACCTCTGTTCTTTCAAGCTCGAGGTTTGTATGTATAGTAAGTCAGATAAAGGGTTTCTGAGTTGATGTGCACTTTGTGCAGAGACTCAGCTGCCACAAACAGGATTTTCCTTATGAGATCCAGTGCAGAGGGGTGTCTTGAATGTGGGCAGTACCAAGATGTTAAGCCATAACAGAAAACATTACATTTCAAAACTGGCTGCTGTTTCTGCTAGTTATTTTTAGTTTCCCTTAATTTCTGTAGCTCTTTTTGCCCTGTATCTGAGCACTTTAAGACTGTGAATATATTTAGAGTAACAATTTTTCTGTGGGGAGGTGTGGGACTCCACATTACACAGATCTGAGAGGCTATCATTTGATGAGCACTTCTTTCAGCAGCAGCACCAACATAAGCATCCCCTGATTTCCCCTCTCCCACCACTCACTCACCCCTCAGCTATGCCAGTTTCTGTGCTGTGTGGGAAACATATCACAGAACACATCCAGGTTAAAAATAGCTGAAAAAGAGAGAGAGAAAGAGAGAGAAATGAATTCCAGAACCTGAACTAATATCCTATATGCACATCCACCTTTTTAGCTCAGATTCCATCTGTCTGTCCAGCTCCATCAATAATTTGTACCTGATTTCACATAGGACTGAAAGATAGAAATTTCAATAGCTACTGATTTCCTCTCTGAATTTTGTTCAAACTGATTGCTGTGTGAGGGGCAGGGACCTCAACTAAAGAAATGCAGCCAGCAGTCACCTGGCTAGCAACTATGTGCATGCTGGCTGGCCATGTATGCATTAGCTGATCAGCCAGCACATATGGACCTCACTGCAGCCCAGGAAAGGCTCTTAGAGCATATAAAGAGGGAAGAGTGGGGCTCATTGCAGCCATTTTATTTTAGGAGGAGGCGAGAGAAGGGAGGTGAGTATGAAGCAGTGGTCAGAGACCCTCAGGAAACCAAGAGTCATTAGTTCCACTGCTCACAAAGCAATTTGTTTCAAAAAGGCCTGAAATTCTATAAAATAAGACCTCTTCTGCATGTGAGCCTGTAAATCATACAATTTAGGAGGAAGCTGAGAGCTCAGCCTCACATTCCTGTTTAGACTTCAGTAACCACTTCTGCTTTTAGCACTCTGAACACCAGTGGAAACCACAGATAGTGATTTCTTTCGTGTACTCAGATGTCACTTAAAGCCCTTGTTTCTCCTGAGTAACTCTTTTAAGCACTTGCTTCATTTCTGTTCCTACCTGCCTCCTTTCCAATCTACTACAACTTGCCAAGAGCTGTGCCCCATTCTCTTCTTATGTATCCTTCATGCCTCCTCTCTGACCAATGGATGGCCTCAAATTTGGTACATGGCAGTACACAAAATATGCAGTGAATTGTACCGGAAAATGATGAGTATTTTGGTGCAAACAAAAGCTGGTTCTTCCTGTCCAGCCCTTCTGAGGGAAAAGAGACCTTGGGTCTCCTCACTGCTTTTGCTGATCTGCAGAGGAGACTGGGTGGGATGGGAGCCACAGGGCGGAACAGCAGCCATGAGACACCCTATGAGCCATGGCTGTAGTCCATGGTCAGAAAACGCTCATGTTCCTTTTCTGAGGTGTTTTTTCAGTGTCTGGTTGCATGTGCAGGATGCAAGCGGAGCTGTGTGGCTGCTCGTAGGGGACTGTGTGTCAGAAGCACACATTGGCAGGGGAGCTTTCATCTGATAGAAACTGGGTCTACTCCTACCATCTGTGGTCTCCCCAGTAAGGGAAATTATCATTGCCATGGGCAGGTCTTGGGTTTCTTCAGGTGGGAAACTGGAGGTTTTGGGCAGTTGGGGATTTTCCTGGTGTGGGAAATCCCTGGGTGGCAATAATTCACTAATAATAATCCAATAATCCTGGGTGTATTGGGCTGTGTGCCATCCCTGCTGCAGACACCCAGGAACATTACTGGGAGTTGCACCCAGTGTGATCTGTTTGCAGATACTCCAGTCTCACCACAGGTCTGGAACGAGGGGCGATGGGAAAGGCCTGAGAAGGCTCCCAGGGAATCTGCCCTCAGTAATTCCCTTGTCATTACATACTTCTGGGTGTGCTCCAGTCTGCACACGGGGGAGCTGCTAGAGCTCAGCTCAGCTCCTGCAAGAGAAGCACCTTCATAGGCCTTCCTAGCACTGATTCCACTTCCAGAACTAGCTCCTGTAGGGGATTTTGTTTCCCCAAATGGAAGAATATAACCATTATGCAAGGTACCACAGGGGACCTGTAAAGGACATCTCAAGCAGAAGCCAGGGCTGCCTTGCTGGAAGAGAGAGCTAGAAGGTCCCATCTTCTCTCCTCACCAGAAACAGGAGCAGGGGAGGTGCTGGTGAATCTTTACGAACATGGAGCGGCCTCATGCAGAGTGGAGTGACCTTACTGTGAGTGATGTTAGGATCTTGCTTTATTCTTGGGTAACTACAGAATTTGGGGAAATGTTGGCAGGGGTGAATGATCAGAAGGCTGGCAGAAATTGTGTAATTGGTGTATCAAAGGTCTTTTTATTCTCCTCCAGTCACATTTTAACAGTACCCATTTTATTCTATGTGTCAGTAAACAACAAAATTGTTACTGATAAAACTTGCCTTAAGCAACAAGACACATGTGAACAATAAAGCACTAAGCCACATTTTCAGAAGTGTGTGTGCAGAAATGTCTATTGTACAATGTATAAGCAGCATGTGGTCTGGATGTGGCAAGCAGCAACGGGAGAGGAAAAGGGGAACAGATGGAACCTGTACTTGAGTGACAAGAGCGGACGTAGGCTCAGATCAAATTTTGTACTGTGCAGAGGCTGAGCTTTTGAAAAGCCTTAAATAACAACCACATTTTAAGGAGGACTGCACTAATGGGGCATGCAGATAAGCGCACCAAATGGTGCAACTGCAGAGCACACAGCACTGCAGACAGTGATACATACAGAGCATATGAAAAGTTTGCTCTGACACACCAGCCATGCGTACAATCAAAGGTGTGCACATTTTAGAAACATTAGCCTCCCTGAAACCTCAATGACTTAGCAATAAAACATCAGGAAATGATAAGTCAAGGTCAGAAAGGTCTGAGAATTCCACACAGCTGAAATAAAGATTGAGCAAGAGGAATCAACATAAAGAAATCAGATTCAGATGTTTAAAGCTGGTTGTCTGAACCAAGTTAATATAATGCACCATGTGTCACTTCAAAACGTTTGGATCATGCAGCTGGGAAGCCCTTCCCATGATTGTGAAATACAGCAATTCACTATATCTGGGAAGGCTGGGATGGACATGTCTGCTGGGACACGAGCAGGCTATAAATGATGAATTGGGATTACAGCCTTTAATGTCCCAGTCCAGTTTTACCAGTTCCCCAAACCACTAGCACAGAAAACAAGCCCTGCAGCAAGGCCTTATGAAGATTCTACCTTCACATATTCTGGACTTGCTTTCTCTCTCCATTCATCTCCCCACGGACTGAATATGCTCACAGTTTTTTTTCAATTGCGAAGCACTGATAATCTGCCCTCCTTGCTCTCTTACTTTCATCCTATTTAAAAGAATCCCTATTCAGCTACCCAGTCTTTTCAAGGAAAATTATCCTCTCTCTGCCCATTCTACCAAGTCTAGAGTTCATGGCTCTAGAAAATAATATTTTTCATCTGTCAGTACTATGGGACAATCACACTTTCACTCATCCTCACTCTTGCATATAAGGAAGCCCTCACCCGTATGAATGCAGACCAGACCTGTATGGGACACTAAGTCTGCAAATCTTGCACAATTTCACCGCTATTTTTTTTAGTCTCAGTTGGATTTATATCAATTTACAGATACACATGTATTGTACATGCTCCTTCAGCCTAGCAAAGAAATCAAAGAATCCAGCACTGCTCACCTGAAATCCACACCTTGCAGGATATGAGAATTCCATAGGTATGAGGGTTTTGCAAAATGGCAACATGTTTGTTTTGTGGATTTGTGAAATTATATAGCTGGTAGGAGTGGCTCTTTCCTAGAAAAAGGTCATACACTCATCAGTCCTTGGGTAAGAAACTGATTAACTGGAGATCAAAATAAATTCTGTACTCTTCCATGCACTGTTTGTGGTGACCAGTTCTGGATTGGGGTGATGGTGTACGCACAGAAATATTTGACAATATAGGTATTCAGCTCTCATATCATAGATCTTTTCTATTCGCATGCATTTTCATAGCAGCTGGACATGCATTATACAGCTATGGGCTAAAACTCTCTGGTATATTTCTAATAAAGCCAAAGACAAATGTGACACTGTGAATTATGTTGTGAACAAAACAGACCAGGGAGTGTTCTCTCCCCCATCAGCAAACAGCACAGCAGAGCTTTTATACCTGGCAAGCTCTTCTCCCACAGACACCTCCACACAAAATAGGGTGGCCAGCCTAAGGAGCAGCATCTCAGGGAGGGCTCACAGGCAACAGGCAGAGCTGTGCCAAGGGATGCTGGAAGCTGGGACCTCTCCTGGGGCAGCTAGAACCAAGACAAAGACACTTATTTCATCTCCAGCACTTGCTGATTTTGGAAGACTCTGTAAAATTCAGCATCTTCTGTCACTTGAAGCTGAAGTGCACAGCCTAGGTTTTATGCCCTGGCTATGGGAAGTTGGTTGGGGTTTGTTCTGTTGCTGACGGCTTGAAATTTCCATTTGCAGCTCCTTCCTGTTTCCTTTTCAGACATGCATCATACAAACCCAGAAAGGCTGCAGAAATGTACCAAAATGGTGAGAAGAGAGGACATTCCTTACCACAATGAAGTTTTTAGTATGCCTAGTCAACACTGAAGCAGCAGAAGCAGACCTGGGCTGGCACTTCTCATACCCACATCCTGCAGTTACATTCCTTGGTGCTGATGGCTACCTGAACTACGTGGCTGCAGCTCCCATCCCACCTGGGGTGCCATCTGGCATACTCAGGCAGCAGAACTTAGGGACTAGGAAGTATGCTGGGACATTAAAAAAAAAAAAAATTAAAACTCGAAGCACTGCTGCTGCCTCATAGAGAGTTGGGTCATTCACTGCTAGCTGTGAAAGGGACAGTGTGCATTCTGGGAAGGCATACATCCCACATGTCCCCAGCATGGGATGGGACTTCTAGGAGGGATCACTTGGATATATATACACCAGACACATCCCTGATGTCATATGTATGCCACATGGGAAGGCAGGACTTGCTGCCTGGAGCCCATACCTGCCCACAAGCCCTCCAGTCCCAAGATCCCCTGGCCACATGGCACTCCACTATGGCTGGGGATCTCCTAGCCATACAGCACCTCACCATGCCTGGCAGGGAGAGCTGATGGAATCCATGGCACTGTCCCCCCTTGCTACAGCTGTGCACAAGAGCTTTGGCTGTCTCCAGTGTCGCTTTGCCTCACCCCATCAGCACAGAGAGTGAGTGGTGCCAGCCACATTGTGAGGAGCATGCTCTTCCAATGTCATCTCCAATATGATGACATATCTAATACAAGGGAGGAATTTTAGCCCTCTTTTTTAGCTTTCTGTTTGCCCACCCATGTTGCACCTGCCATTAGAATGACCAAAATTATCCAGTGACATAATTCATCACCCATAGAAAAGCGCAAACCATGCAAATTCCCCATGGAAATTTCCTGAGGAAGCAGGCTTTCTAGGTTCTCAATGCCTAGAAAAACTCCTTGACCAGTTACTTCTCTCCCAAACATTTTATCAGGAACTGAAGCTCATTGAATCAGTGATTCTATCGCAACTCAGTACTGGCTGACAGCATTTTGTGTGCCTTGGGATAAGAATCACGTTATTCTTTGCTCAGGTCCAGGACACCTCTGATATATGTTAGAATATCTCTGGCGTGTTACAATTAAGATTATTCCAAATTTCATGGGAGAGGCATTTTCGTGCACTGCCTTTATTTTATAGGGGACTTCAGCAGGGTCCACCCAAATCAACAACACAAAGAAATCAAAAAACACCTCAGTATGGTGCTTTCCTTGCCTATGTTTGTATAAAGCTTGTTTACAGCCAGCAGGCCAGGATAAAAAGGTCATTCATAGTATGTGCTGTAGCACTGCTCGCCTGAATTTTAGGAGTCAGCAGCTTTGATAAACTCTTGACGCAGCTTGCAGACACAGTTAAGAATGTTTCTTCCACCTACTGCAGGAAGCTGGTCAGGGTATCAAAGATCAAAGTTGCTCACACCAAAGCAAGAAGGTTACACACAAGCAAAAAAGTAACTACAAATGCTCAGGTTTGGATGCAGGATTTGCATGTATTGGTCTAAATTTGACCATAAAGCACTTAAAGCAATTAAAAAAACCCCAAATGCTGCAGCACCACCCAGATTACTCACAGGCTAATCCTCCTGTTGCAGGGATAACAAGATGTTATCAAGATATTTGATATGACTTTGAGGAGATGAGTTTATTGACAACTGTATTCGAGACTTATTCAGAGAATGTAATGACCTTACACGGCTGTGCTTTAAAAGGGCTAACAAAAGAGTATGTGACCTGAAATGGGCATATATTGCAGGGAAGTCACTTCCCTCTGATACACATACAGCATCTACAGAGGCAAATATTTATCAGGAACTGAAGTTCATACAATCAGTTAATTGTTAAAAAAAAAAAAAAAAAAAACCCTAAGAGATTTTTAAAAAATATATCTCAAAAAATCAGAAAGGTAGTCAGGACCTTTTCAGAAGTTTTTCCTGAAATAAGTGTCCCTGGGGTAAAGCACAGCTAGGAATGACTGTTGAGAAACTTTTGGTCAGCTCTAGCAGTTTTGATACAAATCTGACTGCTGCTGCAGTCACTGTTTCAGGACTGCACTAGGAGGAAAGACTGGCAGGGGAATTCAAGCTAGCATGTCTGCCCTCTTTTATTGTTTCTTTTCCATTCCACTACAGAATAAGAAATCAGAGAAAAGGCAGGCCTGATTTTTAAATTTTATTGGTAGCTCTAGTGGGCTCCTGCACACAAACAGGATTCAGAATAATTTTGGGTTGATTTCCTTTCATTTCTACATCCCTGCTCTGTTCTGGTTTACTATTCTGCAGCTCTCTGTACAAACAGGATCTTTCCTCAACAATGTTCTGCTACATCATCTTCCTTCCTTTGTATACAGGCTGCTCCTGCCTGTTACATACCATGCAGCTTCCTAAGGCACCTCATTTCTCAATGCTAGCAAAAACAGGAACCAAAAGCAAAGCAGCAATAAAATGCTAAATTCTCACCACAGTTAAAAATGAAATCTTGAAAGTTTCCGATTCAAGATGACTTTTCTGTTAACGGGTTATTTTCCTAGTTTAGTGCTCTGCAGTCTACGTGCAAATGAGGTGCTTGTAGCATTTATCAGATTCAAATGCCTCTCCAGCAGGGTTTGTGACACTGACCCACGCTTTTCCTCCTTTATTATTGGTGTTGAAAAGTAAACCCAGCTGAGCAGAGTACACATTGCTTCACCGCTCACCTCTTTTCTGCCATCTTGTAAGGCTTTGCCGTCTGATTTTTGCTCCGGGGAGGTTCAATAGCATGTGTACAGGGACAAGAGAAAACCACAGGCTGCAGTATGTATTGCACAAATGCTGTTATTATTCTGAGGCCTGAAGAAACAAGGAAGGAAGCTTGAGGCTGGTGGTTTGGCAGGTGTGAGGCCTTTTTCACACAGACATCTGTTTCAAGTGGTAGCTCTGGGCTCAGGGATGAGCAGGGAACGTCTGTCACTCCCACCCCTCCTTTGTGTCACAGCACAAGGGGGTTTGGGCTCCTGATGAAGCGATGTCAGCTCCTTGCTCAATCTGTGCTTCGAGACTCTGCTCTCTTGTATTTGTGGGGCAGGGTTGCAGAGTGAGGTGATTCCTTCCTGCAAACCGCCTGAGACAGGGATGCTGCTGCTGCTGCTGCCATGCCAGCATGCACAAAATGGATGGGGTTAGAGTACAAAATGGGTGAACAGCAACATGTGCACAAGCTCAACAAACCCAGCAAGCTCTGTGCGGGGACCTGATAAAAACTGTTTGGATGCTACCATGTACTTCACATGAAAGTGAACTTTTTTAATCCCACTAGATTATTTCTAGTGTTTTGGACAACCCTACTAGTGATTCCACTACAGTTTTGAATAGACTGCTTCATCTGGCAGGATGTTACAGCACACTCTCTGTGGCACCTTGCACCACATTTGAAGGAATTCATTAGTGTTTGATGGTTAATTATCTATGCAATACAATATCTGGGATTCTACCTTACAAATAATCTAGAAAGAAACTGTAGTTTTTAGGGATGGATCCTGCTCTACTAAATACATGTGTAGGGAGGGAAAAAAGGGTTCGCATAATAACCTCCCCGGCAGGGATTCTTTGGGACAAGTTAGTTTTGAGCAACATTGTTATTTTAAATGACAATCGGTTCTTTCTCCTGTAGTTCATGGCCAGCTTTAATGAACATTTAGCAACTTAATTATCTTTAAGACTGTTACTCCTCTGTTACAGATTGCTGACAGTGGTCAGAGAATTCAGAAATTGCTGGGGGAAGGGCAGATATGCAGAAAAGCAGAGACTGAAATATATGTATACAGCTGCCCTCATTTCCATAAGAAATCAAGCTGAAGCAGTTTCAAGGTGAGGGACTGTGGTTAATCCCTCCCAACACACTCATTAATACATCTCATAACAAGTCTCCTTGTCCACCGGACAAGGAGAGTCAATCAAGCACCACTTTAGTCTGGGCAGGAGAAAGGCTACAGTTTCATAGGGGCTGCTGGGTTTTGTGGCTTCTTCAGAGGTTTTAAGCTGTGCAGTGCTGATGTGCCTTCATTCAGAACTGAGCAAGGGGGAGGTGAAGTGATGGGAGAACTCAGCTGCTGTCTTTGCTTCATATTGCAAATGACAGCAAAATCTGCTGATGTCAACACCAGAAATGGGCAAAATCCTGGCAAAATGAAAGGCTAGGTAGCATTTTGACATTGAAAAAGAAGGCAGAATTCCTGACATGAAGCATCCTTCTGCCATGCTTAACATGATCTCTAGAACCACCATGTCATCTGTGGTGGTCATGTGTGAGGAGCACCACTGAAGCACTCATAGAAATCTAACAAACTTCAGAGTTGGACTGCAAGAAAAAGATTCTTTTGTCCTGAGTATTAAAAGAAAAATAAGAAAAGCAAACCACACACAAGGAAGCCTGATGTTCCAGCTTTGATATTACAGGTTTTTTTTTTCTTTTTCCTATCTGACAAATATCAGCATGACAGCAAACAGAGCCCTCCTAGTTCACATGGCGGCACAGCTTAACTGTGCTGCTGAGTGGTGAATTGGCTCTTTCCTCTAGCATGCCCCCAAATAGTACCATTAACATGTGGTTATAGTCAGAGAGCACATTTGGTAGGAAATGACACCTTGTTACTTCCCAGATTATCTGCTCTCTATGGGGTAAATATTTTAAACATCGTGCCGGGTTTTAGCAGCAACATCCCTATTAAAGTAAATGGGATCTGAGTGAGGGTTAAATCCGAGCACGCAGTGCCGGGACGGCACACCTATAAATCTTCTGTGTCTTACGCTCTGTGCTTTATTCGCTGACAAAGGACAAGTGTTTGCTGCCTTTGGAAGGTTCCTAAAGCACAAAGGGAGGGTGTGTGCTCGGCATTACTTCCTGCAGCTCTGGCGGCTGCTGCAGCACGACAGCCCGAAGCAGGAAGGACACAGGGATTCCTCAGCTCGCAGCGCAGGCTGCAGCCACGCCGACGGCAGGAATGTGGCTTTCGAGGGCCAAGGAACTCAGTTCACTCTGGGCTGCAGTTACACGGTGATAAAGTTAGTTTTGAAACAGCATCTACCTTTAAGCCAGGAAGTATTTTAGGCAGCAGATACCTTACAGGCCTCTTCAAGCTTACTGAGTATGTATTAAGTAATTTTTGTGTAAATTTTGTCTTCTGCTCACATCAATCCCATCACAGTAGTGATGATAAGTGCCCCAGTTTATGTAACAGCAAAAGCTGGGAAAGGCCCTTTCCTTAGGGTAGCTACCTTAAAACAAATAGTTTTGAGTTTGAAAAAAAAAGAGCCTGCTCTCTCCAGTAGGCATTGTTTCATGGTTTAATACGATAAAGGTAGCCTACATGTGCAGGTATGTCTGGCAGCGTTCTTTGTTACTTCACTAGATGGCGTGTGGTGGTGCCTGGCAGGGGGGAGAGAAGGGAGAAGAATTAATTCAGTGTGTAACTGGGTGCACTGCACTCCTGCCTCTGATGTGCTTTTAACAATGTGGATCTGTGACTTAATGTTTCAAGAGTGAGAACTGAATTTCCAGCTGAAACTTTTGCCAGAAGAGTGCCCTTAAATTAGCAGTGGGGCAAGACCGGTGGAAAAGATGTTTATTAGACCAACCTATTTCCTAGGCAAAACATGCTTTCAGAGACATAAGTTCTTCAAATCTAAAGGCCTGAGGAAGAGCTTATGTGTCTGCTTACTACAACATGGTCAGCTGGTAGACCTAATCTCTTTCTATAAATTCTGTCATGCTTATAGCCTCTCACCATCACTGCTGCTACACTACTGTAAAAACATCCAAAACTTTGTGTGGTTCTTCAAAAGGCAAGCCATAAGGTTAATTTGTGCTCTCACTTTCCCTGGTCTATATCCTGGCATAGCTGTCCTCTTTTGTTCTTCTATTAACTATTTATGCCTCCCACATGGCAAAAGAACAAGACCCAGCTCTGCCCTGAGGCACTTCCTCTACTGGGATGACAAAATCACCCTCGAAGGGCACTCACAGTGCACGTGCAGTGAGAATCTGCAGTCTTCTTGCTTGGGAAAATAGCCATTAAATCTTCAAGGCCTCAGACATGAATCACGGAAGTGCTGGATCCATTAGGGATGTTCCAGGCTCCCTAACACAAACACTGACAGCGAAGCTCTCCACAGAGAGGTTTCTTGGTGAGCACGCCCACTCTCTCGGCAGCACAGGGGCTGTGTGGTTTCACAACTGGCCTAAGCTGACCTACAGCTGTGCTCCAGCCAAAAGGCAGCTCCCCCGCTCTGCTGACTCTTGTGCTCCTTTGGCTGTAGGGTCTGTGGTGCCAGGGCCACAATGCTCCCCTCCTGGCTTTTTTCCTCTTCTGCTAGGGTTAATTTTCAATTGGCTCAGTTTGCTGAATTGACCAACTGCTTGGGTGGACACTGGAGCCGGCACAAGGGAATGGCCAGGGGTGCCGAACTGGAAAGTGCAAGTCTGGCCTTTCTGCCATCGGTGTGGGCTGAGCCCCCAGGAGGCAGAGGGCTGTGCACCACAGCTTCTGCAGTGCCCACAAACCGCCCCAAATGCCCGTGGGAGGCCACTGCCTCAGGATGGGATGGATGCAAACATTCCTCTGCTCCTTTGAACACAGAGAAAAGGGGTTTAAAAACCATCTGTTAAAGAATGGTGCCATTAGGAAAACACATCTGATATACATACAAGTGTGGGGTTTTCCTGTGGTATTTAGGCCTGAGGTGTTTACGGTTTTACCATCCAGCTATGCATCCAAGCTGTAAATGTGTTCAGTGCAACCCATGCACTAGATTTAACACCTGCTGCACCATGACTATAGCTACAACAGCTGCTTATACCCTAGCTGAATCAGCCACATCATGGTCAACACTTTCCCCAAAGAACAAAATTATGTCCAAAATCAAGTGTCTTTCTTTGCTGTTTATGGCTTGCTGCTGATGGGAGAGTGTATTTGATAGGTGCCTGGCCTGGGGAAGAGTGGAGAAGTGCCAGTGCTGCAGCTGTGTGGGAACTGTGCAGAAAAGGACCTAGTGCTCACGCTGCCTAGGCAAAACAGGGGCAAACACTGGCAACCAGCTGAACTAGAGGCCCTTCAGCATTCCCTGAAGATAGAACTCATTCTTCCCTTGTCTGTCAGGTTTCTGTGGCCCCTGTAAGATGAAGCTACAGGGTAAGACAAGTTCTGCCAGGGTTAAGCCACTGCAGCCTCTCTATTAACCTTCCCCTGAAGCAAAAGAGGTTTAAGATGTTAATGGGAGAGGAAAACCAGGGTCATTGGATGGCTTATAATCTGTTCTGTGGGAGAGGCAAGTCGCTACCCAGCTTTCTTCTGTATTTCCATGAAATGCTCCTCCTGTTTTAGACCAGCTCATTCAGTTACCTCAGCCTCAAAGTGCTTAGCGAATTCATTTGGTTCACATTTCCCCATGCCACCACTCCAGTCTAGTAAACTGAAACATCTGGATGAACCCAGGGAAAAAAAACCTGCAAGAGATGTCCTTACTTCATTCCAAATAGTCTGTGCTTTGAAAATCACTGTACATGCAACATTTGTCTGCACAAAGCCACCAGTATCCTCTCAACTCGGGCTCCTTGTTCAGGGTCCCACTCTGCTATTCCTTCACTCTGTCCCAATAGTCTCCCAGGGTTTAAACCTGTCTTACTGTCAGTATATTGTGTTTGAATTACATAATTGTTCATATATGTTTCTCCCTCTAGTAAACTTACATCAAAGAGTAAAGATTCCTGTAAGAAAGAACTGTTTGGGCTATAGAGAAATGCTGCCAACTACCGTAACAGGAAAACATTACAGCTCCCTTTTGCCCCAAAAATAACATTTTCTTGCTGTGGGTAAATAGTTATTTCAGTTCTTCTGGGAGCAGTAATCCCCGCCCTCCTTTTCTCCAAAGGCAGCGTGCAGTCCTCTGTCCCATAGAGAAGCTCATTTCCACAAGGCATGTCCAGACAGCATTGGCATCTGCCTAGGAGTGGGGATAGTAGAGGATGAGAACAACGGCAGAGAGGGATGCTCCAAGGGAAGTGGCTTATGCACATGACAGAAGCTAAAAAAGCATTCCTCACCAGAACAGCACTCAAAATGCTTCATCTGCCTGAGAAGGGCTCTCACTTGGTTTCTTCCCCCTCTACTCCATACCCTGGAACCTATAATTCTAAAAGTGAGTCAGTGTCTACAGAGACACTGATGGCTGTGTTTCATGCAGTGCCATCTCAATTCTAAACTTTAGGGCATGTCCCCTTGCCTCTGCCATGTTCTTGCCTAGGTTCAATGCATCTGCTGCTCAGGGAGGTCACAAGGCCATGAACTGTCCATTCAGAGCATCTAGTGAGCAACAGTTCACTGTGATTAGCAGGGATTTCCAAGTACAAAATAAAATAAATGTAAACCAAGGAAAGTAATGACATTTGTCAAACTCAGCTATACCACAAATACCAGATAAACAGATACCTGTTAGTCTGGTTTTAGTTTGTAGGAGTTTTCCCCCAAAGACCTCTTTCCTCACCAAAATGCACAGGTCTTTCTCTTCCTCATATTATGGAATTGGCAACCCATAGTAATTTCTAAGCAGCTACTCAGGTTCCATTAGTATTTATCCATTAGTGTTGATAACAGATGAACACTGGCCTCATCAGGCTTTACTCTGCTTCCTGCCTCATTGTTCATCAGTGAAGGGTTGGCTGATGCTTAGAACAAACAATCAGGACAAGTGAATCCAATCCCAGCTCTGCCACTGACAAGAGACAAATCCATGTCCCCTTTGTTTTAACTTTTCCTATCTGTAATGGGAGTAATATTGGTATCTCTTACAGCAGAGGAACAACTGCTTGTTTGTAGAACACTTTGAGATGGTGCAGCTTGGTGAGATCTTAACAAGGGTACAAAGCGCTATTGGTGTTTCTTAGGTGTCTGAAGTGTGTCTTAAGCTAACCTTGATCTGACACTTCATACATCTGATGCTCTTTCACATCTCTACTATAAAACAAGCTATGATTTGGGTGAATTTTTTATTAAATATGTAACTTTAAAATTAAAATACTTGTAAGGGTCTGCTTGTTTTTTAATCACTGCGTATTGCAGATTTGAGCTAACCTAAGAAAAGCAAATATATGGCCACAAGAAGAGTTCACTGAGGAAGCTCGAACCCTTCTATAGGTATGCATCATGTTAATGCAATGTAACCCAGATCTTTAGCATTTATGGAGGCCAAAAAGCTGTGTAAGGTCTTCTGATCCTGACAACAACATGAACAAGTGGGTTACATAACTGACAAAGCTTGTCACATCTTGGTAGGCATAAAAGCATTTATTTTCTTGTCTCCTAGCAATATGACAAAGGATTATACCTGCTTCTTGCAAGCCTTGCTGCAATATGTGCTTTATTTGTGAATGCTCATCCAGCAACAAAGGGTGTACTACAGAAGGGCCCATGGCTCTGGATTCCTACCATAAGGCCCTGACTCTGGGGCTGCAGATTGTCCTGTCAGCAACAAACTCATTTAAGGTATACACACCTCCCTTCATAGCCCAGGCTGTGCCTTCCCATGTTTAGCTGAACCTGACCTCCATCATGCTCCTTCTCCTCTGCACCACTTTAGCAAAGTGACAGAATCTCCAGCACAAAGCAGCTCAGGCCTGGGATGGGTGTATTCGCACAGATCCTCAGCACTGTCTCCTTTCAGCATCATGGAGTGCCATGCAGTGTGCACTGATCCTTATCACTAATATGGCAGTGACTATGGAGCACTTCGATACAGGTCCTGAACATGGGGTTCTGGGTATAGGGTCCAATTCCCCCTCTCCTGCAGATGTAACTGCATTTATTCTATGTCTTCTGGATAGATAGAAAGTGTGTATCATGCTCTGAGCAGACAACAATGAGGCAGAAAATGCCTTAAGTATATATCTGGCCTCACACCATGCCATAGCAGAGCCACAGCTGTCTACAGCACACTGCATGTCCTCTGCTCATCCAGAGCTGCCCCACATTGTCTCTGCACATTACAGCTCGGCCTCTCCAGGGAATGCTGTGTTTGCTGTTCCATTTGCACACCAGCCAGCACTTTGCTTCCTGGTTTATTAATGGTGTGTCCAGAAATTGGCTGCTAGGCTGGTGCATTTCAGAGAAGATAATGCTGTCCTTTTCCCTGCTGCTTATCATAACCCTAATTTCTGACAAACAAAAGAGATGAATTCTGGGCAATTTACCAATAATCAAGTGCAGGGTGAGCAAGATGGCTTTACAATATACATAGCCTGTGATTGGGGCTCAACAAAGCCCCCTGATTCTGGGTATCCCACTTGTACCAGGTCCTTAGACTGATGATTAGTGATAACAGCAGCAAAAACTGTCTGCCTTGAAAATTGCAGCCTGTGATAATAAAACTTCCAAAACTAGCAACACAACAAGAGCATAGGAAGCCTATGACATTAAATACATGAAAGGTATGCCTTAGGACTATGAGAAGAAATTGCCCTCAGCACTGAATGGGTAATCCTCAGGAGACTATTTAAAACTCATTGACTCGTTATGCCTACACACAGCTTTGTCAGTCAACAGAGATGTCAAAAGTTTGTGCAGGTGAAGTTTACTCAGGTACAGAAGAGCAGATCCTTTTTGATCAGTAGCCTGGCTCTGCCCTTGGGGCAGAAATCCTTCACATATCTCTTGGGGTTTCTTTTGTCATTTGATGGGTTTGCCTCTGATATATGAAATCATGAGCTGAGCTGTATGGCTGAGGCAGGGTGGTAATACCAGATGCAGGTAGGATGTGTGTGGCAGGGTTCATTTCATGTCAGAGACATAACGCACAGCATGCTCCCTCTACCTGTGGAGCAGCCCAGGACCCAGGTGGAGAACTTGAGTGATCTGTTCCTCAGCTGTCTTACACACACAGAGCTCAGGACTGTGAACTGCACTGCCCTGTGGATGCCCAGGAGACAGACTGGGCTGCTATTACTCTGTATGTGCAGTATCCTGGCCCTTTTCTCACACTGCATTGCTTCCTTCCCTCTGCCAGCCTTTTTCATTTCCATTCTGTGGTGACCCTCATCCCTCCTTCCTTACTGATAGCCATTCCTCAGCCCCCAAATCTGGCTGGAGGGGTGATATAAGACAAGGCTGTCAGCATAATGCAGAGGGATGGTGGCAAGTAAGAGAAGAGCCTACAACAAGGTAAACACTCTGCACCCTCTAGTTCCTGCTGGGGCAAAAATGAAACTGTTCCAGCTAATTCATCTTAGTCCTAGATACATGTTGCATGAAGGCAGGGCCTGAAAACAGCAGAGAAGCCTCCAACACACAGTCTGCATGGGGGTGATGCCTGTTACGTGGGTAGAGTTCATTGAACAAATGTAGATGTTTAAGCAGTAGGTGTCCATTTGGGACTCAGTCACCTTAGGATACCATTTTAAGTGAGAAAAATAGACACTTTTGGCATAAGATAGAAATTTACACTCAGCTGAGCTCAATTGTGCCTCTTGAGCTCCTGCTGCTCCCCGTTGATAATACATGGAGTCAGGCATAGCCAGCTCCCAGGTGAATGCCTGCACGACACACACCAAGCAATGAGAGAGATAAATCCCATTTTGCAGGGCTGCATTCTGACACAGGGATGCTGCACGTTCTGGGGCTGCAGAAAGGGGCTTTGTAGGGTGCCTGGTGCAGCACGCTCTGGCACATAACCCCAGAGGCCAGGGAGCCAGATTCAGAGGAACAGAGACACAGTGACAGACACAGCAAAACCCTTCGGGAACGTGGCTGCTGAAGCAACCATGACTTCATTAGACTTGCTCAAGATGCCCTCTACCCTAGACCTTTCACCTCATTTAATGGTTTCTTGGCCTCAATCCCTTATAATTCTGAAATGAAAAAAAAAATCTCTTTTGACTCCTGTTTTCAAGCCAGGGCTGTTTGATTTGGAACGCTGCATTGAAGTCTGTGTTACTGATTGATTTCAGGTTTATTATATTTTCCCCTTTGAAAAATGCTACAGTAAAAAAAAATCCCCACTTTGTCGTTTTTCATGTAACCCCCCCCCCCCCCCCCCTTTTTTTTTTTCAATCTTAGCAAATGCTCAGTCTTTTCCACTTCAATAGCTTGAAATTCTCCTCTGGGAACCCTAAGCTCTTTAAATATTTTTAGGTTGCCAGATTTCTTATGTTCTCTCTCCAGGAAGCCAATTTTGTTTCTAAGCTCTTGAGAGTAGTCCAGCTTCATCTTCTGCGCACTCACTGCATCACAATAAAATGCTGCCTAATTGCTGCCTCAGCTGAGTCCCAAAGGTGCTGGAGTTTGTCTCTAGGCTACAGTTGTGGACAATAAACTCTTCTCAGACTGGAGTTAAGCCTTTTTATTATTTAAATCTGAGTCATGTAAAATTAGTTTACTAGCAAGTTACCCACAAAGATCTAGTATGGAAAGAAACTCCCACATATTGTTTTCCAACACAATGAGAGAATGATCAGATATAAAGATTTGCAAGTGGCTTGTAATACAAGATGTGTATAGAAACACCAGCATTTAATTTTGCCAAAAAGACATGAAAATGTTTCTGTGAGCCTAGAAGTTACTCTCAGACCTTATCTGTTTGATGCTCTTTACCTTTACTGGTGGTATGAAAAACTTTCTTTTTTCCTCTAGTTTATCCATGACCAGAAATACCTATGAAAGAGGAAAGGCAGCTGAAGATAAATGCCAGATGGGCAAGAGCTTTCTGTTCTCAGTCTAGCACCACAGCAAGAGGATTTACTGATGATTTTGCATAAAAATAAACAAGAATATACTAAGAACAGCCACCCAGGCTGCACCCCCATCAAGCTTGAGAAGACCCCTGTAACAAGGGACAAATGGACAGTACAGGGAATGAGAATGAACATGAACACATGTTCTCTTTCTCATCAGGACCACATTCATCTATCCTCAATAGCAGAAGACATCTGTATATGGCATTTTCTCTCTTTGCACTCCTTTTTGTAATCTGTATTTTAAAGTTTTTGTATTTCTGTTGTACAATATGGCTTCTGACGAAAGTGCATACTCCACAAACAGTATATAAAAAGACTTAATGAGCATTGTTTTGAGACTCTTATTTCCTTAAGACAACAGTTTTTTGGGATGCATTTGGTGCTGTATGTCCAAATCCACAGTCTTAATTAAGCGAATATGAAGCTGAAATAGATTGCTACATTTTGTCAAAATAGTTAGACTGTCCTTTAATTTAAAGGTCAGACATGGTAACAGAGACATGGTTTTTGTGGTGGTGTCAGTAGCATATTTGCAACCTGGGACACTTGAGCAAGGATAGCACACATCCAGGTCAGGGCAAGGCTGTCCAAAGGTCTCTTTGTAGGGTTCCTTCTGTCAGCATAGAGAGTGTGCAGGCAGATGCAGGGATCTGCAGTGACTGTGGGGAGACTGTTAACCACACACCACACATTCACCCCCTCCTGTTGCTGGGGTCTCTCATTCCTTATTTAGACTTGTCTTGCTCACTTTGTGGGGGGGAAATGCCAGGCATAGTGTGGCAGGCATGGTGTGACAGAACCTCCATTAGTAAGAGCGACACAGAAGATGGGAAGGATGCACAGGTCTGAAGTTGACTTTGGCAGGCAGAGCTAGAAAAGCTAGGATGCGATTTCAGCCTTATTCAGATTAGTGGGAACTTTGCCACTGATGTAAGTGGAATGAAGACTGCTCTACATGTCTGTCTGTAATCTGAGAACATGTATTCTGCACATCCTGGAGACTCAGTGAAAACCAGACCCCACAAAGTTCACCTTAGATTCACTGTCTCAAATAAAACAATGTGGATTCTTTGAGCCCCTTTTACTTATCGGTAAAACAAGTATGATAATGCTTTGAGTGCTAAACAATACAATGTGTGTAGGAAGACAGTATCTTTTATTAGGCCAACTGAAATAGTTGGGGAAAAACAGACAAGCTTTGAGGCTTGTCTGAAATGCTTTGAGATGCTCTGATGAAAGGTGTTTGAGCTGTGCAAGGGATCATTAAATTACATTCTTCCTCTCTCTGGAAATAATTTAGTGATATTTCAAAGGAAAGATGCTGTACAGAAATAACTGATTTCTATTGCAAGTGCTGTCTGGAGCTAAATATCTTCCTTCCTTTCTCTTTATGAACTAATCTGAAGAAAATATGTTTTAAATTAGCATGGTAAGAACAATGTTGTAGTATAAAGTATATTTCTGTGAAAGGTAACTCACAAGATCCTTAAACATATTTCAGTACACTCAAACGAAACATCTGTATTTGTGGAAATTATGAATGTATCACTGTAAAGAAATTAGAAAGCACGGAAGGTCAGTGAAAATGGTACATGAAGATTAAAAAGGCAGATATGAGTCAAAAACTACATTATGCTTGTAAACACTGGCTAACAAGCCCCCAAACAGTCACTTTTGAGTGTGGACATCATGCCTTGGAAAGCTGTGAAGCAGCTAGTGTCCATAAAAAGTGTTAAACAGCCAAACACTTAACCCTCTCCTGTCCTCAGTTTACCAGGAAGGAGCTGGGGGTGCTCACTTGAAATTAGCCAGGGCTGAGAGACCAACAGCATTAGGGTGTCCCAACCATGGGTACAGCAAGATAGATCAGTGCTACGGTGGAGTCTGTGCAACACTGAGGTTACTGAGGGCATGAAGGGGTAGGGGAGGGAAGGTTTAACTCTACATAAATCCTACTAATATCACTTTGCTTGTACTTTAGTTCAGTGTCAAGACACAAACAATGTCAAGAAGAGAGAAAACCGGCGGCAGGAGAATCTTTAGATATGTGAAAAGTACTTGTGAAAAAGGACGAAATAAACTTGTTTATTAGAACAAGAAGCAATTGGGATAAATTGCAGTAAAGGATATTTACATTAAAACACTAGACAACAGTCCAGGATTAAGGACAATTAAGCATTGGTATAGATTGCCTAGAGAAATGGTGAAATGTTCATCACTGGAACATAAAAAACAGTTTAAATAAACACCATCAAAAATTTAATTATGGATGATCGTTCACTGAAGCAGAGAAGACCTGGAGATTGATCTGAGAAAAGTTACAATGTGTGACCAGGTCTTCCTGGATGCTCTTTTTCCCCCCAGAAAAATGTTGTTGAAGATCTGTTTGTGTGAGATTTTGAGATGCAGTCATCTGAAAATATTTGTCTAAGAGAGGAGGGACCATTTATCTTTTGAAGTCCCTGTTCCTCTCCACTGATCACAGATGCAGTCACAGATGACTGGCTTAGTATGGACACCTACTTATTGAATCTGCAAAGTGAGATGAGACAATTACCATCCTTAATGACAAATTCGGTCCTTTCTCATATATTCCTAAATATAACACTCAAATCTCCATTACTCATTCCAACTATAATTACTTGTTGTGCACGTATGAGGTGGCACCCACAACACATAATCATAATGTTATTTATTGTCCTGCATTAGTAATGTAGCACATTATATTTAGATGCCATATGGCCTGATGAAAAATGTAATAAGGACTTCCTATGCAGTGGATCAAAAGCTTCTAGACAACAATTAATATAATTTATTTCACTTTTGCACTGCATTTCTACTAAAAATATCACTGAAGTGTAGGCTATCTCAGGAAAGAAAATCTTGTTTACATCTAAGACCCAGCCAAAGCTCTGTTGAGTTGCAGGTAAAGCTACTAACTAGGAATGTAAGTGATTTTATTTCAGCAGTATGTTTGAAATAATAAGGTGCCTCTGATATATGGTATTAACCACTTGTGTTTCCAAAATTTGCATACAATAACAAAGATGCTCAGCTAATATATAGGAATGTATATGTTTATATAGAACTCATCTCACCATTGGACTAAAACTGGGTACTTAGGAAATGTCACCACTATGTCCCACACTGGTAAGGAAGAAGTCTGAGCACCCAACCATCCCCTCTGAAAGCTGAATTGCAGCTTTCTCCCTGGGGACCTCTTCAGGTACGTGCCCTGCGTTAACTCTTTAGATTCCCCCCAAATGACAATAAGGCCAAGAACACTGTATTTGGCTCTCCCAGACCCATGTTGTCTTCCAACACTATTCCTGCAGGTTCTGCACGGGGCAGAGATGGACACCACATGGTACATCCATATGAGATCCAGGGTACAGGCTGTGTGGCACGGACGGAGCAGTCTGGAGTAGCCCTAAGCATCCTGAGTGTGCATCAGCACACAACACCGAGCCTTGGGATGGAAAATTGCTCTCTCTCGTGCGGATACAGACTTCACAGACACTTGCAAATAATGGCATAGGTTGTCTGCCCATATCAGCCAGCACTGCACTGAACAGTGGTACTTGGAGACCACCTTCATCAGGTAGAAAGGTCCCAGGGACCGTCTCAATAGGAGGGCTTTTTTTTGGTGTCTGAGCAAAACAGAAATCCAGAATAAAAATGATAAAAAGTGACAAGGAGAAAGAGCACAGGATTACCTTCCCCATCCTGAGAAATCTGTAGAGTATTATTCTCTTGTGCACTTGGAACAACTTCTTTTGATAACTTTTGTTCTTTTGCAACCTGTAATTATGGAAAGCTCAATCTTATATCTTTTTATGCATAAGCACCCTCATCATACATGCATTTCTACACTGTAAAAAGATGTGAAGACTTAAGGCTCTTCTATTGATTTTGGCCGGATAAAGTTAATTTTCTTCACAGTGGCTGGTGCAGTGCTTTGGGTTTGTGCTGGAAACAGCAATAACATGGGGATGCTTTGGTTACTGCTGAGCAGGGCTTACACAGGGTCAAGGCCTTTTCTGCCTCTCACCCCACCCCACCAGCGAGTGGTCTGGGGGTGCACATGGAGCTGGGAGGGGACACAGCGGGGACAACTGACCCCAGCTGACCAACGGGATATCCCAAACCTTGTGGTGTCATGCTCAGCAAATAAAGCTGAAGGAAGAAGGTGAGATTTTCCAAGTGATGATTGTGATCTTCCCATGTCATCATTAAGCATGATGGAGCCTGGCTTTCCTGGGGGATGGCTGAACACCTGCCTGGCTCTGGTAAGTTGTGAATAAATTCCTTAATTTTCTTTGCTTGCTTGTGGGGCTTGTGCATTACCTATTAAACTGCCTTTATCTCAGCCCGTGGGTTTTCTCACTTTTACCCTTCTGCTTCTCCCATCCCACTTGCTGGGGAGTGAGTGAGCAGCTGTATGGGGCTGAGCTGTCTACTGGGGCTAAGCCACAACAAGCTCATTTTGTAACTTCATTACATTAAAAAAAAAAATCATCAAGTATGAAAATTAAATGCAACACTTCCCCTCCTTTTTTTTCTTTTACGGTGACATGAAAAATTATTTGAATGAAGAAATGCATACAGGAAGACGAGCATATATAGGTTTAACTCCAGCTTAGCATATAGAGGTTTAGCTTCAGCTGTGTTTCTTTGTGGATTTTAGCTTCTTCCTTATTTAAATCTTTAGGAATGTTTTTATTCCTACTTGCATGGAAGAGGACCAGAACGAGGTGAGTACTTTAGCTAAAATAAGCAATTAGTTAGGTGAAGCTATAGAAGGTCACAGATAAATAAAATTAAACAATCTCTTCATATGTTATTAAGATGCCTATCTGGTGACTACTGAAATTTAAAAGGCAGGAAAAGATGCAAAGCAAAACTATTAAAAACTACTAATAATTCTCTCACCTCATTGGGTTTGTGGCTCACATTCCTAATACATGCTTGTTTTAAAAGAATACTGTTTTATAACAGGATGGTTAATTCTTTAACAACTTGAAATACCTTAACTGCCAGAGACTGCAAAAGTGTCCTGGTGGTGGACACCAGTAGCATCAAGTCTGTCTGAACTGGGATGAGTTTTAATAATCAGAAAATGAAGCTTTAGTGACATACTAGCAGCTGAGCCTGGGTGGTTTTAGAGGTCAGCACACATGGCAGTTGAAGCTCGCTTGGTCCAGTCAGCAGTGCGCCATGTACAAGGAGCAGCTGCTCAGCCTGGAGGTGGGATTCAGCTGCCCAAATGTTGCTATTTCATATCTCAGAATCTCTTATGGGTCATGTGAAACATCATCTAAAAGGCTGGATTTTCCACTGATTTTGAAAAGAATTTAAGACAACTATTTTACAAGCAGATGCCTGCACTGTAAACCATTAAAGGTAGGTACACTGCATCCAGCATATCTGACGAAACATTAGCAGCGCTTGGCTGATGGGTGGGGAACTTCTTAAACTACTCCAACTTGACTGCAGCTGCTCTATGCTAGTAGCAACTCCATGCTTCTAGGCTTATTTATAAAGTTTGGCACACCTTTTCATGGTACACTTGTAAATACTATAATTAATTCTGTTTAAATTATGGCCACTTTTTACATGTATAACAGAGATACACGGCTAGATTATATCTTTCTTACAGTGATACAAACTATAATAAACTTCCATGACATTTTTGAAACTGTAATGGTATAAAAATAATGTGCTTGAACAGAATGATGCTTAGACACAAGACTCAGTCTCCTTCACTTACATCTTAAAGTTAAACATATCTTTTTCTTGGTGACACACTTGGCAAAGAGGTCAACAGTGCATTTCTGTGCCTTGCTAAAGATCAACCCCTCCTCAGACTTGTTTACAAGGTCATGCAATTAAGAACATCAAAGACGTGACCTACGTTAAAAGCAACACCTTCTTTTGCAGGGTTCAAGTCAGATGATTTCACCAACCTGGCTGGCAGTATCACCACATCAGCCCCTATACTAGCCCAAGAGACAGAGTGGTATGTCAAGTAGAAGGCAAGAACAAGCGCTGAGGGGTGGAGGCCAGGTAAATCCATTTAGTTGCCAAAGAAAAGATGCAAAGAATAGCACAGAAAGGCATTCAAAGTTGAAGAGGCTTCTCTAGATAATTCAGAGCAGAAGCCTAACTAACAGTCTGAACTGCTCTCTGGAGGAGCCTCTCTCACTCCTTCAACTATGCAAGGCATTTAGGGAGACAAGCCTCCTAATTTAGGCATCTAACTTAGATGTTTAAACGTAGGCAGTGAACATTCCCCCTGAGAATGTGAATGGGATGTTATAATAGTTTAAAACAAATTTCACCAAAACTGTGATGCCAACGTCTGATCTTTTATGAGATACTGTTCTTTGTGCCACCGATCCTCTACTGACACAACCATGTTTCTCATTTATTAAATAAATGAACAACATTAACAGAATGCACATTGTTCAGTGATGGTCCAAATTCTGAAGTTAAAAAAAGATTCCCAATTTTACTCTCAAAATACGAACCAGATTAAGTTGTTCACATGGAAACCACTGCAAATTCCCAGCAGTAATCATTTTAGGGGACCAGAAAGGGAAAAGAGATTCTTCACAATGATCACCAGTGTATATTTAACTTTATTGTTCTCCTCAAACATTTTTAAAATTTTTTTCAATTAGGAGCTTTGATCTGTAATTACATCTTGTCTACATTGCTCTTATCTACCCAGAACTTTTTACATATTCAGTGATGTGGGTTTCAGAATTTATCAATAAATGACAGAAGTTGTGAAGTTGTTCTTTCAATGCAGATGCTCCTGCCCTGCAAAATCTTGATTCTAAGGCACACACCAGAACACCAATTTTCAGGGTATCTTTATCCAGTGTAAACACCCTCATTGCCATTGATCACAGAACTATTCAAAGGACTACTTGAGACAGTTGTGGAAGGAATGCTCTTTAAATGTAGCAATCTTCTCTCCTGGATGAATATGTTTACAGGAGTGGATTGGTAAAACTAATTTATTTTCTAGTGTCTCACACTGCGGAACTGCAACTAACACGCCTAAGAAATCAAACATGCTGGGCAAGGCATTAATATGTATTACACTGTGATTTGTTTATTCTAGTGGTTTGGGCATCTACACAGTGTGTGCAAAAAGCTGCCCAACAGCTCCCTTATTTGAAACTGCCACTGCTAAGTCAGAAAAACATAGATAGGCAAATGAGAATAATATATACCAGCATGACTTAAAATGGCTATGCATAAGTTAATGGGCTCAAGTGATGTAACTGGTTCAAACTATCAAAGCCTACTATCCTGTGGTGTTGTGTCCATTCCCACTAAGCCCTCATCCCTTCAATAAACTTGCCAATGCTATTGCACCTTGTGTGCTGAAGCAGGTGCTGCAGGTATTGTTAAGTGGGGAGCTGCCAGTCATTTTACACGGGCACATTGGGCAGATTGCTGCCAGATGAAATCTAGAACAGCTGAGTCTGCCTGCCTTGTGCTCAGCAGAAGCACCAGCTGAGTGTATCTTTTCTACTGTGATACTACAAAACTAAAAGGAACTTGGTTACACTTCTATCCTTCTGAAAATGTGGTAGAAACTGAGAAGTGAGGCTCAAACTTACTGCCGTGGGACAGAGAGTGCAACTCCAGAATGTCATATCTTTAAAAAACAAAGTTCACACTTTACCATGAAAGAGTTGTACCACCAAACAAAAACACATCAGGAGAGATTTTCTCTCAGCTGTCAACCCCAGCAGATGGATTAAGGGAACTTTGCCACTTGATACTGTCTAGTGGTCTGCTACAAAATTGAGATGGTGTGAATAAACTTTCTCTCCTGGTCCAGGTTTTCACTTAACAGTTGCTGACATCCAGCTCCTTGCACATGACTCTACTTTTTCTGAGGTTTCTGTCCAAGTTTCCTCTCTGTTTTTACTGCTGTAAACTCCCTTCTTATTGCTCTCCAAAAAGTAATACTCCAACATATTAAGTATACATACAAAAGAAATACAATATCCTAGCTCCTGTTTATTTTTCTAATTTCTGTCCACAAACTCAAAGCAGAACAGGTGAGGTTTTTTTTTCCCAGTGTACTGTTGTCTTGTTTCAACTCATCTCAAAGATCTGTCTTCTCTTCCACCTGTGATTTACATTAAAGTGACACTGGCCTATTCATCATTTTAATCAATCAACTTAAAACTGCTATGACAGCTTTCTCTCTCTAGGGCTCTAACAACTCAACACATTGGGTGGGACTCCTGTCACCTACCTTTAGACATCTACAGTGCAAACACACGTAGGTTGATCAGATGAGTCTGCTATAAGCACTGGAAAAAAATAAGCACATTCAGAGCACAATCCACTTTGGTTGAAGCAGGAATTGTATCCCCAAAATCTTAACTCAGAGGCAAAAGTCTACATGACAGATGTCTACATTGACCAGATAAATAAAAACATCCTGGCCTATCCACCTCTCACCTTCTGGCTTAATTGCAATCAATCCTGTTTAAAAATCAACTTACACGGTTCTCTATTAAAAATTGACAGCACTTTGAGATGTGCCTTGTGGAAAGGATGTTGATTAAATCTTTCTCAGAGTTCAGACTCTGAAGTTCTTTCCTAGGAGAAAAATTGGTGGATGTGTCATACTGGTAAATATAATTCCATAAAAATATCTATGCAGAAGAACAATTGCTATGTGTGTATGAAAATTAACAGCCTACTGATGCCTTCACTGACTTGTGCATAACTTCCCTTGCAAGGTTAATGTCCATGAATATGTAACATGCACCTTCTTCTCCCTATTGCTTCCCTATTGTTTTTCCCTTTTCATTATTACAGCATTTCTCCATACAGCCTGTAAGACCTTTGGTAAAGAGTTATGTTTGCATCTGAACATTAAAGCTCATTACAAAGGCACAATAATTCCTGTAGTCTAGTTAAATATAATTGCAAGGGGAAGGGAAGACAGAAGCAGAGGGCAGTTCATAATTCACAGACTTCTCACATGATTTCAACCTTCTCCTTGCAGAACTTTGTGGGTGGGAGGAGGTTACAAATGAAGCTCTCTGCTACTTTGTACTAAAAGCCTGTGCCAGTCCTCTAGTCAGTGGAATTTATGTAATGATAACCAAATCAATTCAGAAACCAGTTTTGTTAATCTGTCAGAGACCCTAAGAGTGCAAAGCTTTAAACTTCTCTGACAGTGTCTGCAATTACTCTAGCTGAAGAGACACTTCTGAACCAAATCTAATGTTCATGGCAAAAGAGTTACATTAATTTCTATCAGCTTCTGATTGAACTGACTAGAATAAATCAGAGTGAGCGAGCACACAATCAGCTCTACTGGCAGATTTGCAGATTGCTGGAAAGGGCCATGATAAGTGTCTGGGGTCTGGCTGTGAGTAATGCTCTCCTCCACCAACACAGCTGGATCCTGCCGAACCACACTCGCTGACACCCACCATCATCATGTCTTATCCAGAACTGCTAGGTTTATAGCCTCTATCAAAAAAATAAAGAAGTTGTAAGCCATGAGAATATGCTCAGAGTAGAACAAGCTTCAGTGGCTTAAGGTGTCACCTCCCCATCCAGCAATTTCCTACCTCCTCTTTGCCTGAAATTAATGCCACACAGCAGAGTTGGTGGAATGAGACACACACTAGTTCCAGCTGTTTCAACACAAGGTCCAGCAAATTAGCCTAAACTGCTCATAAGATTAATTTAACATCATATTTTGCATTAAAATGGCTTAGAAAAATTAGTGGTTTTCAATCCAGGGACTGCTGTAGAGGCAGGAACCTTCAGTAAGGAGGTCAGGGAAGCAGTATTTTTTGCAGCAGTTCAGTGAGATTTGCTCAAATTTGACCCAGCAATAGGAAAGACTAAGAAATTGCACACTTAAAGTTATCATTTTTATGGCTTACTAACAGGCTTATGAACTTCTGATTGTCTGTCTGGACTAGGTGGCCTTCTGAGGTCCCCTCCCCAACATGAATTACCCTGTATACCTAGGGTGCATGGCCAGGAACCTGAAGACAGTTCTTCCTGCTGACACAGTCACAGCACATCTTGGCAAACTGTGGAGACCCATGCTTACCAAACTTTCCCTCAGAGTGGAAATAGCTTGACACTGGTATTGTTCTAGTGCTGAACAACTGCTTTTCAGAAGGGAGGTCAGCTGTAGCATGGGGACCCTCTGCAAGTAGGAAGCAGCCCCACTCGACTCAATTGTTACTAGAAAAAGGGATGGGGGAAAAAAAAACCAACCAGAAAAATAGAGATTACGCCCAAATAACCAACCTTCTCTGGGTCACAATTTCCTAGCTGGGGGATACAATCCTCAGACAAAGCACTTAATGTGCTGCCTAATGTGGTAAGAGGTACATAGTCTCATGGGAAGGGATATTATGGAAGTGCTGGGACAGAGCTGCTTATCATCTGCTCTCCCCTAGAAAGGCTGAACTCTGTAAGATCTGCACAGCATCTATGCTTCTGCATATGTGAAAAAAACAGCAGGAATTGATGTCATGAACAGGCAAGTTCGAAGAAATCTGGAAAAGGGGAAAGCCAGAGTTGCAGCTGTTATGAATTCATCACGATTTTGGCCCCGGTTCCAAAATTGTCACAAAGACATAAGAATCTCCACATGATTTTGAGGCAAGCAAGATCTGCAGATATATGAGAGACACATTCATACATGCTGTATTGTTTAAGAGGCATACTGAGCTTTTAGTTTCAATCCCTGCTCTTTCACCTGTGTCAGTTAGCATTTCTGAGAACCTCACTGTGAGATACAACCTCATGCTGCTGCCTTAAAGTAACAACAACATAAATTTTCCAGAGAAATCATATACTACTATCAGGTATGATCACAAGATCATCGTCACTGGGACACTCTCAGAGCTGTCACAAGGCAGTTTCAGCAGTAAGGGCTCACTGCAGTGGTGCAGCTGCACACAGAAACACAACTTGGATTCACTGGGATTTCAATGGGCTGCTCCTGCCTCCACATCTCCTCTGCCTTCCTTATGCCTGCAGCAGCTCTACAGACTCAGCTAATTCGGGAACTTTCAGTTCCAGCAGAACTCAGTTAATTTTTTGGAGGAGCAAAACTGGCTCTCCACCAGATCAGATCCCAGGCTTGCCTTGCCAGATGGCATCATCAGTGTTACTGCGGTGTAAATAACAAACAGGAAGGCATATCCATGATCAGAGAGGAATGCAGGACTGCCCCTTTCGGTGGCAATACAGACACAGGCTGTCTTGCATTAACTGTGAAATTACATCCCTAGAAAGGTTTATAACTGCATGGCTCCCCTCGCAGGACACCAGACTGCTAGTATTGACTGTGAGCAGCACGCTTCAGAAACAATAGGTAACATTCACCCTCCGGAGATGACACAAACTGTGTGGTGCCACCCTGTGAGACTGCCTCTGATCACCAAATACCACTCTGGTCCAGGAACAGAGCAAATCCCTAATTCTGTTCCTTTACGGTACTATAAAAGAGTATTACACTGCAATAGAAAAGATAATCCAGTGTCCTTCTGCACGCCCACGCAGGGCAACCGTATGCTCTGCATTTCCTAGACACACCCACAGACGAGCTGGAGGCACATGAGGTTTGCATTCAGAGTGTGAATGAGCTCTGATGTGTATTCAGAGGTCTTCCCGCTGGTTCCAGCCGTAAGGACACGACGCAAGGGCAGAAACTGATGCACAGGAAGTTCCAGCTGAACATGAGGAAGGACTTCTTTAGTGTGCAATGACTGCGCAATGGAACAGATTGCCCAGAGAGGTTGTGAAGCCCCCCTCACTGGAGCTATTCAAGAAGGGTCTGGACGCAATCCTGCGCCATGTGCTGTGGCATGGCCCCCCTTGAGCAGGGAGTTTGGACCAGATGACCCGCGGCGGTCCCTTCCAGCCTGACGCATCCTGTGACTGTGATTTCAGCCTTTCCGCCCCGAGCCCCGGCGCAGCAGAGCGCGGCGGGCGCCCAGCAGCCGGCCCGGGCGCTCGGCTCCGGCACTCCCTCCCTCCCTCCTGCCCGCCGGGCCCGCGCCGCTCCAGCTCCCGCAGCCAGCGGGACGCTCTCCGCCCGCCTCCTCCGGGGATGCTCAGCGCGGAGCCCCGCCGAGGGCTGCTAAATGCGGGCTGGGCGGCGGCATCCGCAGCCATCGCCGGCGGTGCCGCGGGGTTTTCCTTTAGGGAGATCCCTTTTCCCAGCCGCCAGGACACGGCGGAGGCGCTCCGGAGGCCGGAGCGGCGGTGCCGTCCCCTCCCCGCGCCCGCCGCCGCCGCCATGGCAACCGCCCGTCGCCGCGCGCGCGCACCCCCTTCCCCGCCCGCCCCCCCGGCCCCGCTCTGACAGAGCCGCAGCGCTGCGCCCCCTCCCCGCGCCGCTCCCGCCCGCGGACACGCACCCCCGGCTCTCCCAGGTAACGGCAGGGCCCGGGAACGGGGTAGCACCTCACGGCGCTGCTGCCCGCGGCGGGCGGCGGCTCGGACCCCGCCACGCCGAGAGAGGCGGCGGGGATGGGGGGAAACCAGCGGTAGAGGCTGGAGGAGGGCGGAGGCGCCCCCCCTCCATCTCCCGCGGAGCGTGCCGGGAAGTGTAGTCCGCGCCCCCCTCCGGGCGCTGGGGGCTGCCGGGAGAAGCGGCGGGAGGGAACTACAGCCCCCAGCGCTCTCGGCGGAGTTGGGGGGGGAAGAGATGGGTGCTGCGGAGGGGACCCCTGTGAGGACGGGAGGCTCCCTCTGAACGAGGGCACTGAGGCGGCTCTCCCTGCGGGACAGCGAGGGACAGAAGCCCCTGTGGCGCTGCCGGGGCGGGAGGGGCTGGAGGGAGGGGCGCTGCGGCAGGGCCGGCTGGGAGGGTGGGCGCAGGGGCGGTGCGGCTGCGAGGGGAGGCGCGGGGCAGGGCAGCGAATGGGGGGTGGGTGCGGGAGAAACACGGGTGGGTGCCTGCGGTGAGGGGAGGATGGGTTGGGGGGCGTCTGGATGCCAGGGCGGGAGAGAAAGAATACAAGGAAAGGGGCACATGGGAACATGGATGGATGGATGGATGGAGATGCGCTGGAGGAGGAGTGCTGGAGCAGATGGACGGAGAGAGCTGTGCAGAAGGCAGGGCAGACTGGAATGTGGGGATGGGTACAAAGGAGGCAATGGTCAGAGGGAGCTCTGGAAAGTTTCCCCAACCAGTTTGTGTTTATGGTTTCCAGTTTCACAT